>NC_082712.1:70131008-70434566 GCF_030144855.1 Hypanus sabinus
GGTCTTCCGGCTGATCTCTGGGAACGTGTTCCTCCAGAGGCTCCAGTCCGTTCCCTCACTGAGCCTCTCCTAAGTTTCCTGACACCTCTCCCTTTTTAGTCATAGGGGGGCTTGTCCTCTGCGGGACTCCTTGTCTCTCACAATCCCACCTAAAGTGACCCTCCTTTCCACAGCTATAGCACACCCTCGGCCGCCCACAGTCCCGCCTGAAATGCCCCTCTTTCCCACAGTTAAAGCACACACTGCCGGCCGCCCCTCCTCTCCCAGGATGGCTCCTGCTCCCAATCCACTGCACTGATCGCCCCTGAGAGTAGGTACCTCCCCTGTCCCTCCCCTCCAAAGGGGGTTCCCTACTCCCCGGGGGATTGTCATTCCTCCACTCAGCCACCACTTCCTGTATCGCCGAGGATCGCTCCCGTAGGCCCGTGCCCCTTGTCCGCCCCAACGCTCTCTCTTCCTCTCGCACCTCTCTAATCAGTTGCCCGAAGGATGGAGGGGGACCTTTCCTATAAGCCTGCCGGATAGTCCACGCCACCTTGTCCTCCTCCAGAGAGCCACTGAATAGCTGACTCATCCTTACGCTAGCCACGTCAGTCGCCTTCACTACCCCCTGGCGCCGCAGCCCCGAGAGCATCCCCTCCATCCGAAATATGTACTCGGAGAGCTTTTCCCCTCTCCATTGTTCCAGGCATTGGAGCTCTGCTAAAAGCAGCCATGGTTCCCCTGACAACCCAAACGCTCCCTCCAAAACTTCTAGGCATTCCTCCACTGAGGCTCCAGGCTTCTCAGCTTTCAACTCCCGGACGGTTTTGGCTGCTAAACCCCTCAAACTTCCCACCAATCGCTGCCTCTTCTCCTCCGCCGAGCCTGGCCACTCCTCTAACATCAAGGACGTATGCTCGATCCAGGTCTCATAGTCCACCTCCCCATCCGGAGTAGGCTTGGCTCCGGAGAACACCCCCAGCTTCAGCCGTGGCCTCTCGGACACTCCCACCAGGGAATTAAGTGCGGCTGCCAGCTCCGAGGCTTCCACCCTACCTGGGGAGCGGGGCTTAGTCACGACTCCCTCTTCCCACCTCCCTTTACTAGTGCCGGGCACCTCTCTGGGGTCCACCTCTAGCTCTAACTCCTCCTCCGATGTCTCCTCAGCCTCATCGTTGTAGGAGTGGAGCCCCCACGGCCCCTTCTCCCCCGGTACACTGACCGTCGCCGGCAGTTCCACCGTCCTGACTTCAGCACTTGTACGAACCAACACCCAGCTAGACTCTACCTCTTTACCACACCGTCTAGCTACCAATTCTACCTGCCCAATACCCTTCACCGAACTTAAGCCCCGCACTATCGCGTCTCCCGAAACTCGAAAATCCACTCCGCTCATTACGCATGCGTACTGTACTGGTACATCTTCAAAATGGCACCAACAAACAAACTTATCTCTGTCCATCTCTGCTCTGCTGCCTGCGCGACTCCACAGCCCCTATCAATCCAATCCCGGACGAGCACCCCACAAATGTAACCCTTACCCAACAGGCTGGTATATGTCTAGGGGAAAAAGGAGATCCAGCCACTCTCCAACCCACCTCCCGTACACGCAGGTGCTGTGAGAATCGAGTTAATGCCTCGCACCCACCAACAGTATCAAACCCACAACAAATACCGTTATGACATACACTTTAAAGAGTTTACTAAAATTAAAAGAGTAGTAGGCAATACAATATATACAAGGAAAAAAACAAAAGGCGCCAACTTATCAAAGTTCAGTCTGTTTAGTGCACTCGTTGGAGCTCAATCAACGAACCAATCGACCCATCCGGCCGTCGCACCTGGGACCACCCCGGTGGTCTTACCAGCAGTCCAGCACACGTCCACCTTCCTCGGCGTCTTCCTCGGCCTCCCCAAAAAAACCCGCGAAAACCCCTCCCCCAAGTTCCCAGCATCACAAGACACAATGACATTCCCCATTGATTAACAAATGAATACAATTACCATATCAGCCATTCTAAAGTGAAACAACGGCGAGAGAAACACTTATCCGACAAAGAAACATTCCTACTTGTAACAAACCAAAGAGGCCATTTTGAGTAACATGCCCAGGACATTGTACAGGTGATTGCACAGGAGACGGAGGTTGTGCTGGTTCCAGCTCATGCATGTGCGAGGCACCTGGTATATAAGTGTCATGAGGAATCTATGTAGGGCCTGCTGAGCGCGGTGTCACTTCGGGTACAGGGTTCATAGTTACTGGGGAGTGTTCAGGGTAGTGGTCTGCTGCTCCTGCGGGCGCCAAGTCGCGGATGGAGACCGTGTCCTCCCACCCATCAGGTAAGACCACGTAGGCATACTGGGGTTTGGCATGCAGAAGGTGAACCCTCTCGACCAGCGGGGAGTATTTATTGCTCCTCACATGTTTCCGGAGCAGCACTGGCCCCGGGGACGTCAGCCAAACTGGTAGAGTGGTCCCAGTGACAGACTTCCTGGGAAAAGAGAATAGAAGTTCGTGAGGCGGGGGTGGGGCCGCCATCCGACCACCTGGGCCCTCCAAGGGCTTGTGCTTGGCTCAATGATCCCCTCCCCAAGCAGCCGCTGTACCTTTGACTGAATGAAGGCCCTGTCCCCCACACTGTACCGTCTGCTTTTAGTCGCCACAGGTTTACAGTCGGGGTCAGGTTGGCGAACCGCGGCGGGGGAGGGACCTTGAGAGTGGAGAGACTGCAAGTAGTGTCGGTAGCGCAGCTGTCGTGTTGGATGGGATGTGTGTGTCGCTGTGTGTGTGTGGTCAGTAGTGACAAAGTCCCACAGAACTGAGGATTCCGGACAGTGAGTGGTGGGAGGGGCCGTCATATGCCATAGTCACACTTTCGAGATGGCTCTGGAAGTCCAGCCCCAATAGTACAGGTGCGCACAGATTAGGCATGACCAGTAGCGCAAAGTTCCGATATTCTGTGCGTTGCGCTACACAACCCGCCCGGATGTCTCCGGAATGCCACCCAGAAGCCAAATTGATCCTTTGACTTACCGGCCGTGTTGCGAGTCCACAGCGTTGCACTGTGTCCGGGTGAATGAAACTCTTAGTGCTGCCCGTGTCAAACAGGCATCTAGTCCTGTGCCCCTCCACCCGGACGTCCATCATGGACCTTGCAAGCTGGTGTGGGGCGCTTTGGTCGAGGGTCACAGTGGCCAGAGTTGAATTGCCATCGGGGTACCCGGTAAGCATTGGAGGGTTGGAGGCGGGGCGTGCTGACGCCGAAAAAGATGGCCGCCCACATCCGGGCATGCAAGATGGCGGCCCCCACGTCTCACCCGCAGCGCTGCACTCTGCTCGCAGTTTAGACTTACAGACCTCGGCGAAATGGCCCTGCTTTCCGCAGCTGGAGCAGGTCGCTTCTCACGCTGGACAGCGTTTTCGGGGGTTTGAGGCCACAGAAATAACAAAGCACAGGCTTCTGACGGGCCACCGCCGTGGTCGGGTTCGGGAAGCTCGTGGAATTGCGACTGGCAGCGGCGATTTCGCTCCCGGGAGCCGCCGGTGGTGGGGTCTGAGGCGTCCATGGAACCGGTGGGGAATCGCGCAACTGGACAGCGTCGGCGTAGTGCAGCGCAGCTTCCAGAGCATTGGCCGTCTCGATCACTGAGCGTAAGGTAAGATCGGTGTTCCAGCAGCCGCTGGCGCATGTACACTGACCTCAGTCCCGTCACAAAGGTGTCTCGTACTAGCAGCTCCGCATGTTGTTCCGCCGTGAGCGTCTTGCAGTCACAAGCTCGGACGAGTGTCTGTAGTGCTCGGAGAAACTCGGCGCTCGATTCTCCAGGCCGCTGTCGCCGGGTAGCTGAACGATGTCTTGCGTAGACGGTGTTCACCGGCCGCAGGTACTGTCTTTTGAGGGCGTCCAGTGCCCCATCGTAGGTCGGCAGGTCCCGGATAATGGAATAAACTTTTGGGGTGACCCTCAAGAGGAGAATTCTGTACATAATGGCAGGGTCAGTCGCATGAAGCTCCGCCAAGTATGATTGGAAGCATGCAAGCCAGTGTTCAAAAGCAAGAGCTGCTTCATGGTCTTGATGGTCCAAATCCAATTTTTCCGGACATAAAACGGTTTCCATGTTTTAAAACTTTCAGTCAATAAAATTGATGCACCATCAATAACTCACTCTGAGACGTAAGGCGAGATATCGGCTATTATTGACTGAAGAAGGAACCAGCAGTGAGTGACCACCATACTACATCCTGGAGAATGAGGCAGAGAATCAGACCTCGATCGTCTTTATACAGGGGCCTGTGGGAGGAGCCACAGGAGCAGTCAGCAGGGGGCGTGTCCAGACAGGCACATAGTTCACCACAAGCTTGCCAATTTCCTCCTTGCATATCACAATGTAACAAACTCCACAATCAACAACTCAACTGCTAAGCTGTTCTTGGGTCATCTCTTGCATTCCCACTTGGAGCTGCTGTGTTTTTCTTTTGATTAGCTTCAGGAGTTACTAAACATAATAATGAAACCTGCTTTCTTTCTGATTCTTTTTGGGACTTGGGGCATAAGTGTATGTTGCCTATTCTTTTGAAGGGCTCTGCATTTGCAATCCATCCTTTGATCTGTAATGCATAGATTAATAATTAGGGCAGTGACGAATGAATAGAAATAAATGCAAGTGCTTGCAAGTAAGTTCACTTGTCATGCAAAATAGATAACCGTCCATCTTCTGCATATATTTGATATCATAAGCAATTGAGGAGTAATGAAATGAAACTCAGAGCTAGTAGATGTGTTGTAGTTACAACTTAAATCATTCCACTTGGACAGTAGAGTGGTGCAGCTGGTGGAGTAGCCGCATCATACCTCCAGCAATTTGTCTTCAAATGACCTTCTCTGCTGCTTGCATGGAGCTTGCTCTTTCTCCATGTGACCGTATCTCCAATTTCCAAAGGGATGTGGGTTTGGGAGCTTCATTGGTTACTGCCAATTGCCATTTGCGTGTGAGTGGTAGAATCTGGGATAAGTTAATGGAAATTGGGAAAAATTTAAATAAATTAGAATTGATGTGGGATGAGCACAGATGGATGCTTGTTTAGGAAAAGGGCTGTATGGGCTGTTTTTGTGCAATACAACTCTATGACTCCTTTTGTGGAAAAGTGCATTACTATTACTTGTTGCTCCAATCAAAAATAGCTCCAACTACTGAAAAGTAACAACTTATACCTCCTCTACCTTCAGAATTAGAAGCAAAGGAAAACATATAATGGCTCAGAAGTCCAACTTTTTTTACACTATTCAGGTGCTATTGACACTCATTTGTGTCCAAAAATGCACACACGATTTTAGGATGAATTGTGTTGGTCGCCATTTTGGAAAGATAGCTTGTGATTGTGGGGTAAAAGCAGAAAATGCTCAGATCAGACAGCATCTATGCAAAGACAAACAGTTTCAGTTCAAAGATGAATATCAGATCCTTGGTAGTAGGCTCTTGATTCTCAGGATACAAAATAGGCAGATTACCAAAGAATTATTGAAATTCATGCAACAGAAAGAAGTTACTCCGTCCATTTATCCATTTATGCTAACTGAAGAGGTGTAAATTGAACAAACCTTATTCCATATTTCTTGAACTTCAAGGTTACAACATATTTTGACAATAGTTCATTATTATTTTAATGGTTTAAGTCTTCAGCATTCTTTCCAGTCATGAATTCAAGTCTCTCAGCATTCCACAACAGATAATATTTCTTCAACTCTCCTTTAATTTTGGGTCCTACTGTATTACCTTAAATTTATGTCTAATATTCACTGATATCTCTGCTAAGAGAATTACAGTATTTTCTTCCTGTTTTTGTACTGTCTGGAAATATCAATCAACATGCCACTCTAAATCTGATTGATGTGGCTAATGTAAGTTGTTCATCATGCGCAGAGGTCCCAGAGTTGAATG
Source organism: Hypanus sabinus (assembly GCF_030144855.1). Classification (NCBI taxonomy): domain Eukaryota; kingdom Metazoa; phylum Chordata; class Chondrichthyes; order Myliobatiformes; family Dasyatidae; genus Hypanus; species Hypanus sabinus. Next base: position 70,136,931 of record NC_082712.1, read on the forward strand.
TCTAACCTGGCTGAGCCATTTCATGGGGTTATTAAAGACTTATATGTTACTTCCTGACTGCTTTCTACAAAAGATTGGATCAAGTGGAGTTGAGTGCTTCCACAGTTCTTTAGATTTTTTGCTGTGGATAGGGAACAGTGTGCTAGAAGTTCAATTAGGCTTTTCTATAAAACATTTGCAGCATCTAATTGATCCCTGGCATTAGTACTTCAGCATTCTCTTTCAAGAGAGGGCTATCAGGGAAGAATGGCAGATGAAGAAAGGTAAAGATGCAGAAAGAAGAGATTTCTCAGAGAGAACGCTTAGAAACATTCAGCTCAGCCACTCATGCTTGATTCTTAAATAATGGACTAATTAATTTTTTGGGAAGGTGCTACACAGGACACTGTCTCCAGTTGTCCAGTGGCACCAAGACACTAAATTGCAATCCATCCCTAAAAAAGCTTTGGTGGTGGCTACAACATGTCTCTCAGCACATACTCCTACACCTTGTAATGCACTAGTTGGTAAAACTAGCTTGTAGATATCCCCTTCCATAGGAGACAAAGGTCACTAAAATACTGCCTATATCAGTAGGTAGGTGGTCTGTTATGCTCCTGGCCATAATGAGATTTGACAAGGACCACAGCATCCACTTCCATATCTGTTCTGGTAAATGCACAGTTCAGAGGAAGTGAATAATTTCTCATCACACCACAGCCATTTCAGGAGCAGTGTACAAGCTCCAGTCGTGCAGGAACGATGTGATGCAGATGATCCTCTTACTGCAAACCAGTGAGGTCTTGATATTTGTTTGTGAGTTCAGGCAATTGAATATACTGTTAAATGATTTTGTCAGCCTCTCTGGTGAACCTTTTCAAAGGATCTGCTTATTCACTATTTCCTTCTCCCACAAGACCTACAGGATTTTCTGCACTGACGAGTACAGCTTGATTTGTGGTCGAAGGTGTCCCCTTAGAGAAACCTTTCTGTGAAGGATAGGTAGTGTGGCTAAGTCCAATAAAATGGAATATTGTACAACAGCAAGTCCATGTCTACCCTTCACAATACCAGTAATGGGTGGAAACCCAACACATGGATATACTTGATGTTTGAGTACTCTGGTTCTACCCACAGAAAGTTAGGAATGTTTTTCCCCTGTTTCCCTGGAGACTGTACACCAATAGACACAATCCATGATTAAATAGAAAAAAAGCTTGAGTGACTGCCACAGTGCAGGAGTTGTATTGACCAAACCTGGGAACATACAATGAAACCACAAGAATTCTATATGATGACTAAGCTCTTGGCTGCCATTGGGAGGGAGCACAATTCCTACATTTCCAATGTCTGTTTCATGTTTCCTCTTACCCTAGTACAACAGAACCAAATTCTTAGCACATTCAGGCATTTGAACTGGAGAATGAAGGGAACAGATGATTGTTCAGGACAGTTGCCAAAGAATGTGATTCTTTGCTGTGATCTCTGAGCTCTAGCTGTGATTGACTAACAGCTGAGATGATTTCAAATTATTCACAGATGCTGATCAATCTGTGGACTGACAGATTGCACGTGGGATATCATCCTTGTTTATGGAGGCTTTGATCTGAGTTCTCCATTGACTGAATTAGTCACACTTATTATTCCTATATCCTTTGCAAAAGGCTCAATACAGCCCATAAATAAAACAAAGGGTGTGTGCAGCCTTGATTTGACACCAGATTTGATGAGAAAATTTTTCAATTCCCACCTGTTAATTTAATCTATGCAGAGCAGCTTTATCCAGTTCCTGAGATATATCCATTACATGCTATATTATTTCAAAGGCCTTCCACAGTTCAAGCTGAGCAGGCATGCACCTATTTTCCTGTCCCACACAGAGGTGATGATATTCCTGAGTTATGCAAGACTTTCAAATAATTTCTTGCCAGGTGATGCACCATCAATAACTCACTCTGAGACGTAGGCGAGATATCGGCTTTTATTGACTGGAAGAAGGAACAAGCAGATTGACCACCATACTACATCCTGGAGACAGAGAGGCCGGGCTCAGACCTCAATCGCCTTTATACAGGGGTCTGTGGGGGGAGCCACAGGAACAGTCAGCAGGGGGCGTGTCCAGACAGGTATATGTAGTTCACCACACCAGGCATGGTGCAAGCCTGGTCTGGACAGGTCACAAGTTTTGCTGCAAGGAGTCCTTTTTTCTCCAACTCTTCCTCTTCTTCCTTCCAAATTTTGCTGTTCTGTGTGTCTTCTCCTTGACCGCCCTGTGAGGTTATATTCAGAGGGCAACAGATGTTTAAATGCCAATGCCGAAGAACAAATAGATATTCTACCTGAAGGAAATGGCTAATTGAGGTTTTGACTCTGTCTACATTGCAGATGCAGAACTCTGAAACTTGATTGTTGATGACCTTGGACAGAACTTTGTAAGAACACTACCATTAATAACATTTACCATGTAATCTCTTGCCCAGTCTTTGGCATTCTGATCTCTTGGCTGTAGTTCTACTTTACACACATCGGCAGTGACAGAGGACTGCAGCACCAATAGTGAAAATGGTGAAGGTTTTGTCATGGGAGACAGGAGTGTTTATAGAATCACTTTGAATCAGTGGACTGGACCACATTCAGACGTTCATTTTCAGATATGAATGATTATGCCAGAGCCATCACCAACTTCAGTAAGAACTCCATAAATGACGTGTGCCTTCAAGAACAGACTGAGTTTTCCCAAATCAGACATCTGGATAAAGTTGCATATTTCTAGTCTGCTGAATGCTAGGTCAATGACCCAGAATCCTACAAGAAGTCCAGGTAAAACATTTGGAAGGCAATTATGAAAGTAAAGAAACTATTCCATTGCTGGCACAAGCCACACTTACAGATCCTTTCAGATACCATCAAAATTGTCAAAAGGCTAATAGAGGTGTTCAAAAGTGAAATTTTGAGAGTATAAAGCTTGTATATGCCTGTTAGGATAAAAGTTAAAGAAAACAGGTGAAAGGAACCTTGGTTTTCAAGAGATAGAGGACCTGGTTAAGAACCAAAAAGGAGGTTCTTTGTGAGTATAGGCAGATAAGGACAAAGGAGGTGCCTATGGAGTATAAGAAATGCAAGAGAACACTTGACAAAGAAATCAGGAGAGCTAAAAGAAGGCATGTAGTTCCCTTCTTTTAGCAGACAAGGTGAAGGAGAATCCTAAGGGATTCTACAGATATATTAAGAGCAAAAGGATTTCAAGGGACAAAATTTGTCCACTGAAAGATCAGAATGATAATTCTTGCATGGAGCCAAAAGAGATGGAGAAGACTATAAAGGCATTTTTTGCATCTGTATTTACTCAGAAGGACACAGAGTCCATAGAAGTAGGGCAAAATGGCATCAACTTCATGGACTCTATACAGAGTACAGGGGAGGAGGTATTAGCTGTCTTGAGGCAAATTAGGGTGGTTAGATCCCCACGGCATGGCACTGTGTTCCCTCAGTCCCTGTGGGAGGCAAATGCAGAAATTTCCAGGGTCCTAGCAGAGATATTAAAATCATCTTTAGTGGCAGGTAAAATACAAGAGGATGGGCAGGTAACAAAAGTTCCACTGTTTAAGTAAGGCTTTAAAATAAACCAGGAAACTATAGGTCAGTAAGCCTGACATCAGTAGTGGGAAAGTTATTGGAAGGTATTCTGAGGCACAGGATATATAAGTATTTGGATAGACATGGACTGATTAAGGATAGTCAGCATGGCTTTGTGCGTGGTAGATCATATCTAACCAGTCTTACAGAGTTTTTTGAGGAACTTACCAGGAAAGTTGATGAAAGAAAGATAGTGGATGGTGTCTACATGGACTTTAGCAAGCCCTTTGACAAGGTCCCTTACGGGATGCTGGTGAAGAACATTCAGCTGTTCGGCATTCAAGATGAGGTAGCAGGTTGGATTAGACTTCAGCTTTGTGGAAGAAGCCAGAGAGTTTCTGACTAGAGGCCTGTGACTCATGGAGTGCTGCAGGGATCGGTGCTGGGTTCATTGTTGTTGGTCTATATCAATGATTTGGACGATAATGTGGTCAATTGGATCAGCACATTTGCGGATGACATCAAGATTGGAGGTGCAGAGAGCAGTGAGGAAGACTATCATGGTTTGCAGCAGGACCTGCACCAGCTAAGAAACTGCACTGAAAAAATGGCAGATGGAATTTAATGCAGACAAGTGCAAAGATACTTAAGGCTGCTGTTATTGATTATGACTCAGCATTTGAAACCATCTTTCCCTCAGTGTACATCACTAAGTTTCTAAACCTAGGCCTCTGTACTAGCCTCTGCAACTGGATGTTGACTTCCTCACTGGGAGACCACAGTTAGTACAGTTCAGAGATAACATCTCTTTCTCATTGACAATCAGCACAGATGCACTCAAGGATGTGTAAATTGCTCGCTGTACTACTCCCTCCACACAAAAGACTGTGGTCATAGACAACTCAAACAGCTATTCTAAATTCTTGTAGAAGGCACCACAGTTGTTGGTAAAATCCCAAGTGTCAGTGTGGAGGTATGCAAGAGTGAGATGGATCAGCTGATTGAGTGGTGTTGAAACAACAAACCTGCCCCAACAATTGAATTAATTATAGACTCAGGAAGGGGCAGTCATGCACCAATCCTTATTAAGGTGGTTAGGGTTTTAAGTTCCTGGGTGTCAACATCTCAGAGGATCTGTCCTGTATCCACACACTGATGCAATCAAAACATGACAGCAGCTCTACTTTGTTAGGAGTTTGAGGAGATTTGATATGTCACCAAAGACACTTACAAAGTTCTATAGCCTGGTATGGAGTCTGCAATAACATGATTGAAAGAAGCTGTAGAGGGTTGTAGACTCAGCTAGTTCCATCGTGGGCACAACCCTTTCAGCCATTGAAGAGCAGGAGGTTCCTGAAGAAGACAGCATCCATCAACAAGGATCTTCACACTCCAGAACCTACCCTCTTCTTGATCCCATCATCTAGGAGGAGATAGAAAAGCCTGAAAACACACAGTTATTGTAAAACATCGTAATCTCTGCCATTAGATTCCTGAATGTTCCATGAACACCAGCTCATTGTTCTCTTTTTTGCATTATTTATTTTAAAATATGTAGTTATTTTATGTCTTTGCACTCTACTGTGGGGGCATAACAAATTTTATGACATAAGACAATAATAATAAACCTCATTATGATTCTGATTCTAATTATGATTCACATCTCCAATTCCTGAAATGCTCCAACAACCCCACCTACTTACAGGTGAGGGATGATAGTGCCTCTCCGGATGGATTTTGACATAGTGCCAGCTAGAAACGTAGAAATGTACTTTTCAGCACATCTGGGCCAATCCAGTCCCCAAAAAGTCAAACCAGTAAGTTATTACTTCAGGGAGTGTTATTCATCTCAAAGGTGGCGAACAGAACTTGCCAGTGAATGGAGCATCTCCGGTTCAGCAACTTGCTACACTCTATCACATGTAATTGTCATAGACCTCCAGCCACAGAGCACAGAAAGGTCCTGACTTTGGTTTTTCTGCCATACAGAGCATTTACAGATCCTCGGAGTATCGCTTCATGAGGATTTTGCCTAGCGATCCTCTTCCTTAAGACTGTGCATTGCAAAGCTCCCCTGTGAATCTAAAATGGAGATGAAATAATGGTTAGTGTGTCTCATCCTAATAGCTTGGACTACATAATCATAGCGACATGCCCTTTTCTCATTACTACCACCAGGGAGGATTATGAAAGACTGAAGATGGACACTCAACAATTTAGGAGAAGTTTTTTCACCATCACGTTCAGCTTTTTGAATGGTCTATGAACCCATGAACACTACCTCATTATTTATTCTTTCATTATTTAATCACTCATGAAATTCATAGATTTTTATGTGTTTGTACAGTACTGTTGCTGCAAAATAACAACTTATACATATGTCAGTGATAATAATTCTGATTCTGATTAAACAAGATAATATTCCAAGCCACATCTTCACAGCAATGAATTCAGTCTAGTTTGAAATTGAAATATGTGATCCATTAGCAAATTCAATTCATAAACAATAATTTAAACAGATTAACCTTCAAAACTTGACAAACACTATTGGTGGTAGTGCTTCAAAGGCAGCTCAAGAGATGATAATCGATCACACTGTCATTCAGTGAATAACCACAGTGCAAAGAGAATGCTGATTAAAATTGTGGATTGTAAGAAGATAATACTAAATTGCAGAATTCATGCAAGAGAAACAGACTGATGGTGATGTTCGTTAACCTCCAGGAATGCAAAGAGTGCAGCTCTTCCAGGTCCATAGTAGGCCGGAGTGTCTCTTGGAGGAAATTTTCTTCATAGATTTTAGCTCCTTTTAAATTTAGTTTCAGAGTTTAATATTTCCATCCTTCCCATTTCAGATGAAAATTTAGCTATCTGTTGGTCAACACTTTTTAAAAAGAATGTTAGGATACAGTTAGAAAAATTCAAAGCAGTCATATAAGACAACATGGTTTTTATAGGAGTTCAATAAAGATGTAACGTGTGTACTGAATTAAGTCAAACTAATCGATGTATAATACTTGGATGTGTAGGATGCATTTGATAAAATGTCACTTCAAAGATTATTCTGGAAAGTAAGAACTGTGGTATAGGACGTAATATGCTGGGAGTCTGACTACAAACAGGAAGCAAAATAACTATAAATGAACCTTTTTTTTGTGTTGACAAGCTGTTAAAACTGGTGTCCCACAAGGAATGGTGCTGTTCCCTCCACTTTTTGCAATTAAATGAGTGCCAGATTAACAACAAAAAGTAACACTGACAACTTGATAGGTAGAAAAAGAAAATAAGGAGACTCCAAATGGACATATTTGAGAATTATTTGATTCTCAAATAATAATAAATTCAAAGGGGAATTATTTGAGAAATTGAGTACAAAGTAGGAAAATCTGAAATAGACCATTTTGCCAGGGAAAAATAAAGTTAATAAAACATGCAATTTATTGAAATGGTGACTGATTTGCTAAACTTTGAGATGCAGAGGGAGCTGGGATTCAAAAAAGCAATTATGCTTGCAGAGCTAAGTAATCAAGAAAGTTTAAAAAGAATGCCACTTCGAGGAGAACTGAATGCAAAGGTAGGGAGGTTATGTTTTATTTTAAGGCAATTATAAAATGACATGTGTAATGTTCTTCCTGAAAAAAGAGTGAAAATGCATTGGAAGCAGTCCAGAAAACATTTACTGAACTAATCTCTGGAATGGGTTGATTGCATTATGAGAAAAAGTTGAACAAGCTAGGTTTGAATTTGCCAAAGTTTAGGAGAGTGAGCAAGACATTAAAAGATATAAGATTTTGAGAGATATTGACAGGTTGTTCAAGTATCTCAAATTAGAGCCATGGGTTAATAATGAGATTGCCACTAAAGACAGAAATGAGGTGAAATGATTTCTCCCAGTGGGCCAAGAATTTTGGACTTCTCCTCAAAGAACAGAGGAGGCAGAATCTTTGAAAATGTTTAAGTCAGTGATAGACAGATTCTTTATATGCAAGAGGTGAAAGGATGATGTGAATATATAGATAGCAATGTGGAGCCAAGTTTACAATCAGATCAGCCATGATCATAATTAGTGGTAAACTGGCTGGAGTGTTAAGTACCCTTCTGCACTTTATCACATGCCTCTATATTCCAAATGTCCTTCTCTTACATTGACCTTGTACGCTTATTGATAATGCTGTTAATTTACTGTATGTATTATCAGTTAATTTCAGAAATATTATCATTTAGCGGCTGGAATTATGGTAAGACTAGCAGTCCCTGCTCTTTGAGAAGAGAATAGAAGATGGCAACATTCGACAAATATGAATGTACAGATGAAGATGGATATCAAAAGGTTGTTATCAGACTTTCCGTGCTCCTACCTCACCTCTACCTTACTTGGCTAACTATGGAACAGTGTAAAGTTATGTTATTTTTATATTATGTACCCATAATTTTTTAAAACTCTAAAATATCATTAAACTCAGCTGGAGAAAATTAACATTTACAATTGCAGAAACACTTATTCAGTTAATAATCATTATTAAAAGTTAATGATGTTATGTACCCCGTAACTGGGTCACTTACCAGCAAAGATAGAGAGGTCCATTGAAGTCTGATGGTACTATTTTTAACAGTATTTATTGATAAAAATACACAAAAATAATATCAATGCAAACATACAGATAATATACGTCATCAATACTAAATCTAAAAGCGCGGGTATAATAATACTCAATAAGAAATAGCTCTATTGTTGTCTAGGGGATAATGTATTGACCGATGGAAATATAAAAGTCACTCAAGTTCATTCAGGCTGCAGCTTTTGGTTGGAGAGAGAGACGGATGTTTAGAACTTGCCCGTTTTCCTTTTTATGATGTTGATCCTTCGAAATGTCCTCGGTGGTGATCTCTTCTTTAGCTAAGCCGTCTTCTGTGGTAAGGCCCCAATCCCAGGCAACGGGAAAGGACACATGTGGGCCCTCTGATGGCTGTCACTATTAAATGCTGTCACGGGATTTCTAGCATTTCTTCTGGTGCGTCTAAAGAGGTTGTTTCCCAGATCCTCTTTTATCCTGACTCACGGGGTCTCAGATGTCAATCAGGTTGAAATTATGCAATCCCTCAACCAGCCCACTCTGATCGTTCTCTGAGGGCTTCCATGAAGTACAGTACTCAATACACAATTCCGTCTCCAAGAGACAATGGCCGTTGTCCGTGGCTTTGTATCGCTGAGGCCAGGACACATTCCAAATGTCTCTCTCTCATTTCCTGGGTCTCCTGACCTGAATTAATAGCGATCTTGCGATTCTCAAAAAGCAGGGGGCTACTTTGTACCCTTGGGCCCCTCAGAGATGGGACACAGTCGTAACAATAATAATGTTTGCCTTCTTCTTTTTCCTGTTTTTTTATATTATCTTCTGAATTTCCTTGTTTATGTCTTTACCTTAATTTCTGTATCTGACTTGATGTTGAATCACATATTGTTACTGATACTGGATCTGGCTCTAAGCAGTTCTGCTTAGTTAATTTAGATTTATTTAGAGATACACAGGCCTTTTGAGCCCAAACTGCACCACTCAGCAACCATCTATTTAACTCTATCCTAATCACAGGACAATTTACAATGACAAACTAACCTACTTGTTGGTACTGTATATCTTTGGACTGTGGGAGTAACTGGAGCACCAGGAGGAAACCTATGTCGTTCACAGGGAGAACATGCAAACTCCTTACAGAACTGAGCTCCGAACTCCAGAATGCCCTGGAACTGTAATCGCACCACACTCGCCACTACATTACCGTGGCATGTCAAACGGGAAAACACCAGTGAAACTGAACTAAGGCTGAACAGCCAAAGACCCATTGTCCTTTACAAGGCAGCAACCATCATTCCAGTACCAAAGAAAGGGAAAGTAACCTGCCTAAATGACGATCATCTGGTGACATTGACATCAACCTTTATGAAATGCTTTGAGCGGCTGAACATAGAGCACATTAAAGCCTTTTTCCTGGCTACATTGGACCCTTTCCAGTTTGCATCGCTCAAATTGATCCACTGATGATGCCCTCCACTCTGTCCTGTCCTACCTGCAAAATGGGGTCTCATATGCCAGACTGCTGTTTATAGACCTCAGTTCAGCATTCAACTCCATTATACCCCAGAAACTGGTGGGGAAACTGTCCTCACTGGGTCTCATCACCTCCCTTTGCAAATTGGATACTGGACTTCTTAACAGTAAAAGGCCACATTCAGTCTCTCATCCCATTACACTGAGAACTGCACTCCCCAAAGCTGTGAGCTCAGCCCACTGTTGTTCACACTGCTGATGTATCACAGGATCCAGTTCAAACTGTGTCATCAAGTTTGCAGGCGACACAACAGTGGCTAGCCTTATCAAGAACGATGACTAGATTATAGAGAGAAAGTAGAATGGCTGGTGGATTCGTGTGAGAGGAATAACCTAAGCCTGAACATGGAGAAGACAGAGGAAATCAGTGTGGATTTCAGGAAGGAGCAGACAAACCATCTCCCTCTGTGAATACATGGCTCATCAATAGAGAGAGTTACATGCACCAAGTTCCTGGGAGTTTGCCTCACGGATGACCTCACTTGGCTTCTTAATATCACCTCCCTGAAAAAGAAGGCACAGCTGTGCCTTCATTTCCTAAGAAGATTGAGGCAATCAAGGCTCCTATCCCCCATCTTAACTGTGTTTTACAGGAGCACCTTTGGGAGTGTCCTGACAAGTTGTATCTCCATCTGGTATGGGAGCAGTCGAGCATTGGACCAGAAGTCCCTACAAAGGACTGTGAGAACAGTTGAGAGGATCATAGGGTCTTCCTACCACCCTTTGCGGACATTTATCAGGAGCACTGCATATGCAGTTCCCTTATTATGGTTAGGAATCCCACTCATCCATCCAGCATCCTCTCTGACATTCTACCATCAGGTAGGAGACTACAATGCATAAAAACAAGAATGGTCAGTGATTTGGCATGACATCTAAAATTCTGACAGACTTCTACAGCTCTGTATTGACTGGCTGCATCACAGGCTTGTATGGGAACACCAAAGCCCTTGAATGGAAAAGCCTAAAAAAGGTAGTGGATATGGCCCTGTCCATATGCTAAAAACACTCCCTACCACTGAGTGCATCTACATGAACCTCTGTCACAGGAAAGCAACATCCATCATCAGTGACCCCCACCACACAGGCCATCAGGCTGTGCTGTCTTCTCGTTGCTGCCAGCAGGAAGAATGTACAGGAGCCTTGGAAATTACACCACCAGGTTCAGGAACTATTATTACCGCACAATCATCAGGCTTGAGCCATAAGGATTAACTTCACTCAGCTTCACTTATCCCATTATTGAAATGTTCCCACAACCTATAGACTCACTTTCAGGGACTCTTCACCACATGTTCTCAATTTTTATTTCTTATGCATTTATTAATATGCCATAAGATATAGGGGCGGAATTAGGCCACTTAACCCTTTGAGTCCGCTTCGCCATTCAATCATGGCTGATACTTGATTTCTCCTCATCAGTTTTACTCCCCAGACCTTCTCCTTGTAACCTTTGAGGCCGTAGCCAAACAAGAACATATCAAACTCTGCCTTGAATACATCTAATATCTGGCTTCCACAGCTGCCTGTGGTAATGAATTCCGCAAATTCACCTCACTCTGGCAGAAGAAATTTCTCCACATCTCTGTTTTAAATAGATGCCCCTCGATTCTGAGGCTGTGCCCTCTTTTCCTAGACTCCCCCACCATGGGAAAGATCCTTTTCACATCTACTCCGTCTAGGTCTTCCATCAAATGTTCCTCAATGAAAACCCTTTTGTTCCTGGAATCATCCTTGTGAACCTCCTCTGAACCCTCTCCAAAGCCAGCACATCTCTTCTTAGAAGAGGAGCCCAAAACTGTTCATAATCCTCAAGGTGAGGCCTAACCAGTGCCTTATAAACCCTCAGCATCATGTCCCTGTATTAATATTCTAGGTTTCTTAAAATAAAGCTTAACATTGGATTTGCCTTCCTCACCACCAATTCAACCTGGAAGTTAACTTTAGGATGTTCTGTACGTGGTCCCTTTGCATCTCAGATTTTTGGTTCTCCTCTCTATTTAAAGAAAATAGTCTGCTCATTTAATTCTTATACTAAAGTGCATTTTCCAGCATTGTATTTCATTTGCTACTTTCTTGGCCATTCTCCTAAGCTGTCCAAGCCGTTCTGCATCCTTCCTGTTTCCTCAACATTACCTGCTTCTCCACTAATCTACGTATTTTTTGCCAACTTGGCAACAAAGCCATCTATTCCATCATCTAAATCATTGACATACAGCATAAAAAGAAGCAGTCCCAACACTGACCCCTGCAGAACACCACTAGTCACTGGCAGTCAACCAGAAAGGGATCCTTTTATTCCCACTCACTGCCTTCTACCAATCAGCCAATGGTCTAACCATGTTCATAGCTTCCCTATAATACCATGGGGTCTTAATTGGGTAGGCAGTCTCATGTTTGGCACCTTTACAAAGGCCTTCTGGAAATCAAAATATACAACTTCCACTACATCCCCTTTATCTATCCTACTTATAATCTTCTCAAGGAATTACAACAGGTTCTTCAGGCAAAATTTTCTCTTAAGGAGACCATGTTAACTTTGACCTACCTTGTCCTTTGTCACTAAGTATTCCATAACCTCATTCTTAACAATTGTCTCCAACATTTTCCCAACCACTGAAGTCAGGCTAACTGGTCTACATTTTCCTTTCTGCTGCCTCCTTCTTTTCTTAAAGAGTGGAGTGGCGTCTGCAATTTTCCATTCCACTGGAACCATGCCAGAGTCCAATGATACTTGAAAGATCATTACTAATACCTCCACAATCTCTACCACTACCTCTTTCAGAACCCTAGGGTGCAGTTGATCTAGTCCGGGTGACCTATGTACCTATAGGCTTTCAGCTTTTTGAGTCCCTCCTCCCTTGTAATAGTAATGGCACTTACTCCTCTTCCTTCACATCCTTCAACACCAGGGTCACTGCTAGTGTCTTCCACAGCGAGGATTGATGCAAAGTACTCACTTAGTTCATTTGTTATTTGTTTGTCCCCTGTTATTATTTCTCTGGCCTCATTTTCTAGCAATCCTATATCCACTCTCATCTATCTTTTATTTTTTATATGTTTGAAAAATCTTTCAAACCCAACTTGATCATGTTTCTTTCCTCTTTCATACAGTATTTCATCTTTTCCCACCTAATGATTCTTATAGTTGCTCTCCGTAGGTTTTTAAAAGCTTCCCAATCTTCTATCTTCCTGCTCATTTTGGGGGTGCAGCAAAGTGATCATGGCATTAAGCAGCAACTCCTTTGCTTGCATCTTCGGAAACTGTTCTTTGGTATCCGCTATTTTCCTTTTCAAGGGTCTTTTGAAGACCCTGACCTGGAGTTACACTCTGACTAGGTTCTTTGCAGGAATGAGACCCTCTCACAGGGCCTCGCGACCGGTCGTTTTTTTGATGTCCCAAGGACGTGGCCTGGAAGACCAGCGTGTGCCTTCAGGGTGCCAGATTTTCGTGGCTCTTAAGGTGGGCCAATTCAATGCCAATGCCCCTGACTGTGGGGTCGCGGGAGAACATGGAACATCGGCAGCCACAGGTTAGCTGCTGAGGGCTATGTGTCCAGAAATCTGAGCCTCTTTGGAGCCAACTATCTGGGCAGAGAGCTCGGAAAAAGCAACACAATGAACTTAGAACATCATAAATCAGTGAGTTGATTGTATGTCTCCCCTTCGCTGTGAAATGGGGACACCTCTTTTTCCCTTATTAAGGAGAGAGAGAGCTTATGGTATGTCGAATTACTGTCTGTCTTCGTTGATGCTTTGCTGCACACTTGTGTGCTCGGTGGAGGATGCTGTTGCTCTTTTGCTGGTGGGTGAGGGGGGCCTTTGCTTTGCTGATACTTGTTCATGGGAGGGGGGTACTGGGGGCTGTTTTGTGGTTCTAACATTTAACTGTTATTTATTCTTTGGGGCACTCCGTTGTTTTTGTAGAGGTTTGCGAAGTGAAAGTATTTTGGGATAAATATTGTATACATTTCTCTGACATTAAATGTACCTATTGAGACCTAATTTTTGCTTTGTTGTATGTGCTCTCTGTTTCTTTTACATTAGCTTTGACTTCCCTTGTCAGCCACAGTTGTACTATTTTGCTATTTGAGTATTTATTTGTTTTTGCTTTACACCTATCCTGCATGTTCCTCGTTTTTCCTGGAAACTCAAGCCATTGCTGCTCTGCTGTCATCCTTGTCAGCATCTCCTTCCAATATACCTTGGCCAAATCTTCTCTCATACCACAGGTTAACTCCCCCTTAGTAGGCTCAATGAAAAGTGCTCTAAAACACATCTCCTTGGCATTCAAAAAATTTGCTCTCTTGAAGTCCATTACCAACCCAATTTTTCTAATCTACTTGCATGTTGAAATCTCCCATAACTATCATAACATTGCCCTTTTGACACATCTTTCCTATTCCCCATTGTTATCTGTAGTCCACATCTCAGCTATTGTTTTGAGGGCATCAGGGTCCTTTCACCCTTGCAATTTCTTAACTCAACCCACAAGGATTCAACATCTGATCCTATGTCACATCTCTCTACTGATTCGATGCCATTATTTACCAGCTGAGCCATGCCACCCCCTCTGCCTACCTTCCCATCACTCCAATAGAATTTGTAACCTTGGGCATTCAGCTTCCAACCACAAATATCCTTCAATCATGATTCAGTGATGGCCTCAACATCATAAACGACAATTTGTAAAAGTGCAACAAGCTCATCCACCTTATTTACCATACTCCGTGCATTGAGATATAACATTTTAACTACTGTATTTAATACCCTTTTTGATTCTGCATCCCTAATGTGTGGCAAAGGTAGCAATCCAGAAATTACTACCCTGGAGGTCCTGATTCTCAGCTTTCTGCCTAGCTCTTTAACTTCTCTCTTCAGAAAAATTATAATTTGTTTTAATTTATTCCTTTTCCATTTGCACAGTTTGTTGTCTTCTGCACTGGGGTTGATTACCCAGATTGGGCTATCTTTCATTGATTCTGTTATGGTCATTATTCTGTAGGTTTATTGAGCATGGCCACAGGAAAATGGATCTCAGGGTTATATATGGTGATATATATGTACTTTGATAATCAATTTACTTTGAACTTTGAACTATACATCCTCTTCCTATAATCCGGTAAGATCATAATTTATCTTTGTTACAGCCTCTCGCTCTCATGGATACATAATAAATGCTTGATATCAGATAATTGTGACATCAGATAAATGGACACAATATGTCCATTTTTTCATACTTTAATAGTGGAGTTAGAAAGGTGTTGGAAATAGTTCTGATATAACTGCTTCCATAACCTTGCAGATTTTGCTGTTTATAAAGGTCAGTGGGGGTGAATATAAGCCATGGTTTCCATTGTGTAGTTAATATTTCAACAATATGGTAAATATATTGTCTGATGAAGTATTCTTTGTTGTTTACATAATTCATTGTGGGTTAAATGTACAAAGTACATGAATGCCATAAGTCATTACACCACCACATCATCAGTGCATGCCTCATGCATGCCTCGCAAAACAAACTACAAGTTATTCCTGGTTCTGTGATTTTCTTTTGATTGCTTTTATGTTACAAAGAAAAATGGCAATGAGTAAGTTTTAATTGCAACGCCCAATCAGAAACCTGCCTCGCTGAAAAAATTGTGTTACTATTGTGGCAGGCACTCACATACACCAGACCAATGTAGATTTAAGGGTGAAATTTTCAGAAAATGCAACAAAGTAGTATGCAAACAAAAACAGTGAAATGCAATAACCAACAAGCCTCATTGGGCTTGTATGTTGTAAAAACAGGAGGGCCAGTATTGTGGGGATGTGAGTTCCTGAGACAAATACAACTTTATTGAAGATCTATCCATTTGCATGCTATACCCTGCAATAGAGTCAGCTGAAAGTGAATGAAGATAGGTACTGAATGATACCACAGCAATATTCAAGAAAGTCATAGAAAACTCAAGCATATCAGTAGTGAAGTTGTGTTAAATAAAAATGCCGCACCCAAGTTCTACAACGCCCATTTGGTTCCTTATGCCATCCATGATAAAGTAGCCAGTAAGCTAGATCACATGGGAACTGAAGGAATTATTTCCAATGTTGTGTGGAGCCCTTGGATAGCACCAGTGATCCCAGTAGCCAAGAAGAATAGGTCTGTCAGGGTCTGTGATGACTATAAGGTCACCGTCAATCCAGTACAAAAAGCGGATTAACACCAGGATAGAAGATATCTTTGCAAACTTGTCTGGAGGGAAACACTTCAGCAAAGTGAGCAACTGAGGGAAACCTCCAGGTGAAGATGGAAGAAGAGTCCAAAATGTTTCTCACCCGGAACACTCACAAAGGGGTTTAGTGCTATAATAGGCTTAGTTTTGAAGTTGCATTTGCACTGGCACTCAAGCAGAAATCTATGGATCAGGTGTTGCAAGACTGCACAGGCACTCAGTGTTACCTGGATGGCATTATAGTTACTGGTAAGGTGGTCCTTTTTAGGATTTGACAATTACTTTAACAGGCTACTGCCAAACCTGACTACTGTGCTCAATGCAGGGATTGAGAGTTGTACCATCTAAGCTGAGAGATAAATTACTGGAGGAGCTACCTGCTGGCCATCTAGGCATGGTCAAAATGAAAATATTGACTCAAAGTTTTGTCTGGTGACCTGGGATAGATCAGCAAATCCAGCAGTTTGTCATGTACTATTCAGGATGCAAACATGTCCCGAGAAAAACCTCTCCATCCTTGGGAATGGCCTAGCAGAGTCAATTGTCAGATGAAAAAGGACATTCAAAGCTGTCAGAATTACTTCCTTCGGTCCAAGAGTCAACTTCTGCAACCTCTATGGTGGAGCCTCAGTTCCTGAGATTGTTTCACTGCCACAAATCTCTCCTATCAGGCAGAGTGACCCCAACCCCACCCCAACATTGTCAGGAATGATATTATCCCACAAGAGTAAGAAAACCTCCACAATGGATAGGCTTGAATGGGACAATTTAAAATTTAATATGCTGTGGATGATTATATTGTATAGTATGTTTATATAGTTGAGATGCATTCTATATTGAGTTGGAGTTCATAGCAAAGTGGGAAGGACTGTTGTATGTTTAATATTTCATTAATATTTGAGTAATTTTGCAAATATATTGTTTGATTAAACATTCTTTGTTTACATAATTCATTCTGGGTTATGTGTACAAAGTGCATAAATGGTATATGATATTACATTACCACATATGTGTGCTCCTCAAAAATATAAAAAAGTGAATTACACTTTATTCCCTGCTTTGTGTTTTATCTTTCAATTAGTTTTATGTTTTGAAATTACGAAACATAATAGTTTCCAATCACAAAACTGTAAAAGCAGCTTCTTCTTTTTTTTAAAAAAAAAGCAGCTTCTTAAATCTGATGAAAATTTTTGCTTCCATTATGTTTTCAGATAATGAATTCCAAACTCTCAACAGCCATTCAGTAAACCTTTTCTTTGTGATTCCCTACTAAACCAAGTGTCTGTTATTCTTAAGTTTAGGGTCTAAGCTGTCAATCCAACATATTCTAGTTATTTACTGCTCAGGGTCCCCTTGCCATCTTTCTCATTCCTTTCTCCAAATTTAAGATCTGTGATTTCAAGAAATTTAAAAAAAACCTCTGGATGTCATGGATTATATTTTTTCATGTGTACTGTGTTTATAATATACTGTATGTATCACTGATTTTGATATAAATGTAGATGGGCAGATTAGCAAGTGGGCAACTCCATCAAGATATGTAGAATTGTAGAAGGCTTAAAGGACTATCAAAGAAATAGATCAGTTACAGATGTGGGCAGAGAAGTGGCAGACAGTGTTTAATCCAGACAAGTGTGATGTGTTGCATTTTGGGAGAGAAAATGGTAAATTAAAGCACAGTACACATTTACTGGTAGTCCCGTAATAGCACTTTTACACAGAGAGATCTAGTCCAGGTTCATAGTTCACTGAAAGTGGCTACACAACTTGATATGGTAGCAACGAAGGTGAATACTTGCCTTCATTGTTGGGGTGTTGAGTATGAAAGAATAAGGAAGGCATGCAGCACCTATAGAAAACTTTGGTCAGACCACACTTTGATTATTACATGCAGTTCTGATCATCTCATTCTCGAAAGGATGTGAACACTATGAAGAACATGGAAAAGAGGTTTTATAAGATGCTTCCTAGATTATAGCAGGATGAGCTATAAGATAAGTGAGGACAAACCTTGCTTATTCTCCTTAGTATGTTGGAGACCAAATAGAGGATTTAAAAATTATCAGACACATGGATAATGTAGGCATTCAGAGTCTTTTCTCACCTGGTTTAGCTGGCTTGCTGAAGCCATTGCCCGGGGTGTGGCTGCTGTCGCATGCAAACAGCTACGGGGAGCCACAGGAGAGAGCTCAGTGCCTGGCGGAGACCAAAGGTGGACAAACCACCTGAAAAGGATGCAACATGTTCCCCCACCAGAGGTGCTACCCCTCCCTGACACCCCATACACCCAACAGGAGTACATTGAGCTTGGTGGTATGTGCTTTCAAGCCTTTGTATCTTCAACCCGATAGGAGGAAAGAGAAGAGAGAGTTCCTGGCATGGATATGATCTTTAATAAGATAGAGTACTTGCTGCTTTACTGAGACAGTGAGAAGTGTAGGCAGAATTCATGGAAGGAAGGGTTGTTTCTGCTATGTACTGAGATATTCTCATAACTCTGCAGTTTCTTGCAGTCCCAGGCAGAGCAGTTACCCATACCAAGCTGTGATGCATCCAGATAGAATGTTTTTTATGGTGCATCTATAAAATCTGATGAGTACTAATAGGAAGAAACCAATTTCTTGGCTTGTGTACACTAATGAAATTATGAAATTGTTCGATATGGATTCCAGGTATAAATTTCTCTGACTTGAAATCATGTTACACACAGGTAGATAAATGAATATTTAATTAAAATTTACTGCTTATCAACTCTTCATTAATCATTGCATTTGAGGTTAGATATCAAGGGAAATAGCGTTCTGAGGAAATAGAGGTGTTCGTGAGTTTTCTTGGCTGTGATCAGACCATGACAGGCTATTGGTGATATTCATTCTTAGGAACATGATATTTTCAACCCTCTCAGACTCAGCATCCATGATGCGAATAAGAAAATGTACACCACCCCACACTCTGTAGTCAATGGCCAAATCTTTTGCTTACATTGAGGGAAAGGATGTTGTCATGATATCATTCCACTTGTGCATCACCTTCCTGCACTCCGAGTCATAGTTATTTGAGATTTCTCTCACTACCATCTACTAACTTGTCAGAAGATTTAGAGCGGAATCTGGCCATGCAGACGTGGGTGTATATGGAGTAAAGAAGAGGGTAGAGCATACATATTTGTGGAGCATCAGTGTGAAGATTACCATGGCCAAGGTTTATCCTTACCTATTATAGTCTTTTGATCAGGAAGTGAAGGCTAAGCCTAAGCCAGTAATTCCTATACCAATCAAACTTGGTGACCCAGCACTCTAAATAGTTAAAATTGAATTTATACACATAATTTAAGAGGAGCTGTGCTCTGCTCACTACATTTTCACAGAGAAATAATCCTGCTTTTGCTGAGAGAAGTTGCAGTTACTTCAGTTTTCTCTGCTCTTGGAGTGAGTGAGTGAGCCTCCATCAGTCAGGTTCAACCATGGATGTTGCATCCTAACTGTCTAGATCTGTAAACCTGGGCAGTATGATATGGAGAGCAAATTGCTTCCATGCAGCAAGCTGTCCCCCTCCATGCATCTGATGAAACCAAAGGAACGGCAGAGACTGATACAGTTTGCTGAAAACAGCATCATTGTAGTTGCCAGTCAGCATTGAACTCAATATAGGACTGCCTTAGGGGACTCCCATTCTAGAGTTTTCCCAAAGGGTTTACTCCCGAATCCTCTCCCATGACTCCACCCTAAGGCAGCAGAGGTTTTCCTCTTCTAGATAAACTGCCAACCACGGCTGATGAGTCCCATCTGCCCAAAGCAACTGGTTTTTAAGACACCAGTAATCTGCCTTTGCTCTTTCTCCTAACAATAGAAATGGTTCTGCCGAGCCTTGTAGCTAAATCACACATGAAACCAAGAGCTGGACTTGGTTGTCAGAGGCTATTTGAGGCACACGCCACTGGGATTATTTAATAGGTTGTAGGAGCTTGTCCCCGTTACAGGCTCCAGCTATAACAATCTTAGGGAACCTTAAGGACATCTTTAAACAAGCTGTTTTCTGAGTAAATTAATGCTGCATAATAAACTGTTTGCTTTGAGCTATTTCCCTTTATAACCTATCTCTACTGCAATAACTGATAAGTAGCCAGTTTTAGTTGTTCTCATTTCTCTACCTGTGTGTAACATGGTTTCAAATCAGAGAAATTGACACCCAGAATCCATATTGAGCAATTTTGTAATTTCACAGGTGTACACAAGTTACTTTTTTCAGTACATTAAACATTTTTTGATATGAACAAACTTACAAACTTTCATAACATGCTTCCTGTCATCAGTGCATCCACAAATCCTAAAGCAATTTGACAAGCTTTCATGAAAAACTTCAATCAGTTAAATCAAATAATTTTGATCTGGGATATAGCCAGATCTTTGATAAGGTTTGATCATGGAGCAAGTGAACATGCCTTCCTGTCAGTAACTTACTTATATACTTAACATATTCTTGCATGAATTTGACCAAGTTTGAATTGTGCTTATTAACTAACCCAATGGAAATTCAATGACGAGAAAAGTTGGGATTGAATCACCACAGATTTTTCACGATACCATTTTGTTTTCCCATGTGTAGCATGGAACATCAATTAAAGAATGCGATGACTTGAAAATGAAGATATTGCTGTGATTCTGCCATCCTATAACAAAGGTGCATTTTCCAGCTAACTTCTCAAGGATGGGTATAAGACAGGCTTTCCAGCAGCCAGCAGGAGGTGGAGGAGTAGGAATATAGACAATCCTAGAGATATGTATTAGTATAGGCATCTGTTACTCTCGATAGACCATGGATTTGCACCTTGGAAAGTTTCCAGGGCAGGGTTGTATGGGAGAGAGACCGGCAGTTGCCCATGCTGCAAGTCTCCCCTCTCCACGCCACCGATGTTGTCCAGGGGAAGGGCAAGGGCCAATAGAGCTTGACACTGGTGTCGTCGCAGAGTAATGTGTGGTTAAGTGCCTTGCTCAAGGACATACATTGCATTAGCTGAGGCTCGAACTAGAGAACTTCAGATTGCTAGACCAACGCCTTAACCACTTGGCCACTTGCCAGTGTTAGAATAGTAGGTGATTTCAAATTTCCCTTTATTAAGTCTTTAATGTGAAATGCATAAGCAGGGTGATATTTTTAAAGTGCTTTTATAGTGCAGAATTCTGTTGTGCAAATGTGCAGATTGGAATGCTAGAGGTTGGGCAGTATTGGTTCTGATCTTAGGAACTATAGTTGATTAAGTGATTGCAGTAGCAGTGAAAGTACATTTTGGAGAGAATGACCACAATGCTGAAACTTTCAAGATTGTTATACAAGGGATAAAAATTGAGCTCTTGAATTGGGCATGTTACGTGACCATAGTTTCGTACTGTAGGTGTCACTTTAAAAATGCTTGAATGAGACAGGACTATGATGTCAGTACAACAAACTGCGACAGACTGCTGTGATTTTCAGTAGAGAGAGAGGGTGGAAGTTTGGATAGCAAACTGTGGGCAGGAACAGCTCGCTATGATATGGGTAAAGTCTGATACTTTCCCATGCCCAAGATTGGGTTGATTAATGGCCCACAGTGCACATTGGATATGTGACTGTCACTTCTGTTACGTACCACGTAACTGGGTGTCTTACCAGCAAATATAGAAGTATCCTTTGGAATCTGGTACTATTTTCAAAACAGTGTTTATTAGTAAAATATACAAATCAATATCAACAATGCAAATATACAGATAATACATGTTAGCAATACTAAAACTAAAAGTGTGGGTATAATAATAATCAATAATAAACAAGCTCTATCATTGTCTAGGGGATGGAAGGGGGGAGAGAGAGAGAGAGAGAGAGAGAGAGAGAGAGTGAGGGCGAGCAAACAGTGACAGCTACAGTCAGTCAAACCTTCCTTTACGTTCTTGATCCGTCGATGTGTTGTGGCCATTCAGGTATGAATGTCTTTCAGCTAGACCATTCTTCTGTGGTGGACTCATCACCCAGGCAAGGGCAGACACACACACACAAGTCCCCTCCGGCCCTGCTATAAACACTGAGTTAAACTGACTGATCCCTTGTTCAGTCCCCGATGCCCCACACCTTTTTGTGGGTTCCAACACTCAAGCAGTGCTCACTAGTGTGTCTTCTGGTGTGTCTGAGGGGCGTCTCCCTAGACATCACTTTTATCCCTACTCACGGGGTCTCAGGTGTCAATCAGTTTTGAATGGCTTAGCCCATCAAACCAGCCCACTCTGGCTGTCCACTGAGGAATTTTAATGAACAGAATGGTACCAAGTAAACAGCCCTCTCCGGAGCCATAAGTCCTTCAGGAGTCATAATATGGTGGAACAACAAGTCTCTCTCTCCCGGTGTTATCTCTCCCTTATCTGAAGCAAATGTTCCAGTCCCAGTATGTTTTCCCTTTCTCTTTCTCTCTCATTAGCAGTGTGGTAACAGTAACAGTTTGTGATTCTCCCGGGGGGGGGGGGGGGGGTGACATGGGCAACTCTGTACCCTTCTGCCCATCAGAGTTGTTCATCCTTCGTAACACTTCATAGGATCCATATGTGGATTTTGTTGGAGTATCCTAAAGCCTCCACTTTCATTAACCCTTACCTGGATTCGGGTGTGCTATGTGGTAACCACTTGTGCGAAGGGATATTCCGTGCCTGTCACCTTGTGATATTTCTACGTGGATTTCGGAACAACTCGACAGATAAGATCTTCAGTTACTTTTACTTTGTTTACCCAGTGTGGAATCTGTGGAATTCTTCGTAATTGCCTCCTCTCCACATTTTAACGTGGATTTACAAATCTCTTCTCTCATGTATTCCGTGGATTACTGGACCTTTTCTACTTTGCCATCTTAATCTTAAGACTTTAAGAACTGTTCCTAAGCTTGATAGTTTGGGAGCCACACACACGCATAACATTGTTAATTCCAGTTTATTTTGTTTAATTTTCTATATTATGAGGAGATACTAATAAAGATAGTGGTTTTAACATCAAAACCTGAATCAATTTGTGATCTATTGCTGCTGGTACGTTACAGGCAGAAGACCATTTTCAATATCAGAACCTTCCCAGGAGACATTATTTGCAGGTCAGTCTACATCGGGCAAGTTGAATAATTTATAATGAGGGTTCAGGGCCTTTGAGTTTCAATAAGGATAAGTGTAAGGACAGCATCTCCAAGGGTTGGATGTAATGGAATCAAAGAAGTGTTTGGCATGAATGAAGAACAGGGATGAAGAAGGATGAATGAGCACAAAAAAAAAAAATCTGTGACAGACATGATTAAGGAAAAAATCCAAAGGATTTGCTAAAAGTATTTAGGGTAAGAAGGTTATCATGGAATCATTAGGGCCCATTATGGACCAAAATAGCTGTGTGTGTGTGGTGTCAGATAAAGTACATAAAGACTTCTCATCTGTATTCATTAAGGAGAAGGGCATTTCAGTCTAGGATAATAGTGAAGTCTATTAAAAAAGCACGGTGGTTTACTGGGCTTAACGATAGATAAATCCTCAAGGCCTAATGAGATATATCTCAGGTAGCTATAAGGGAAGACATGGGAGCTTGCTAGGGCCCCGTCAGAGGCCCTGTCTGGCCACAGAAAAGGTACCAGATGACTGAAAGGCAGTAAATGTGGTACCCTTATTCAAAAAAATGCTGAAACTTAGAAGCTATCCGGACCCAGCTCTGACAAAAACCCATCCAAATTCCTAAAATCCTGGCATTACCTTCACAGACCCTGGTTCCAGCTACACACCCAACTCACTGTCTGGAACCCCAGTCACCTTCCAGTCTAATGACTGAACTGGATGATGAATCATTAAGGTTTCCAAACAAATAGATACTTGACAATCATTTAAGGTACATGAGTCTGGGTGTATGATCATATATGTGATGTAAGGACATAATCATCATTGTGATGAAAGCACAGGTGGTAGTTGTTGGTTTGTAATAATAAGCTGACACATATTCTGAACCTGCCTGTAATTTTTGGAGCTTATTTATGATAACACTCATCAGCTCTGTAAAAATATATTCAGAATACTTCCAAAATCAGGTTACCTAAACTTCTTTGAAATTGACATAAAAGCTGAACACTAAAGATGCTGAAGATCTCATAAAAAGAAGAAAATGATGGACACACTAAAAGCTCAGGCAGCATCTATAGAGAGTCAATGTTTCATGTTGTTAACTTTTCACCAGTTTAGGAAAAATGCAAGAACAAGAAAACGAGTGTGGTTTACATTACAGAAAGGGGGAAGGGTGAATTGAATTGACTATGGGTTGCAAGCCAGTGTTTCTGTGTGATGATTTTCCATCTATGAGAGGGTGATAAATGCTTACAAAGTCAAAACTGATCTGTTTGCAGGAGGAGAGCGGTGAATGAGGGCAGTAGAGAAAAAAATGCTGGAGTGATGTGCTAAATAAACTTCTATAGTTCCTGGAAATACAAAATGAAAGAGAATATGAGACATACTCAGCTGATAAAGAGGGAGACAAAAACAAAATTAAAATTGCTGTGGATGACCCCACAGTTGCTGTGACCAGCTCTGACACATACAGAAAAAGTTAGTTGTTTGAAATTGTTAAATTAAGTACTGAGCTTCCAAGGACTGTAACTTGCCGAGCAAGATACAACGCTGTCCCTTAAGCTTAGGTTAGCCTTGACTGGAACTGGGGAAGAGGCTAAATATGGAGAAGTCACAGGGGGAGCAGGATGCAGAGTTAAAGTGAAAAGGAACTGGAAGCTCAGGGTCACCATTGTGACTGAACAGATGAGTCCCGCAAAGCTGTCATTCAAAGTACATGAGAATCCATTGTTAACATCAACTGCAACACACTAGTTTGGAAGAAATGCAAGTGAGCATTACTTTGCTTGGAAGGAACACTTGGATCCTATGATGGTGGAATGGAAAGGGGTCAAAGTACAGTACCTACTTATAGGGAAGCATTACAAAAAGGGAGAATGGAGCTGAATATTCTTGTCAAGCTTTGAGAGTATACTTTGTACAGTTTCACAAATGATTAAAGAGCAATTGTTGCCTTGTTATTGCATCAGTCTTTGTTAGAAGGCAAAGAAAATACACGACTGTTAGAAAATTATGATCAAAATCAAGTAGCCAATTCCAAAAGTATTAGTAAAGTCATGATTAAAGAACAAAAGGTTTAATAAGTATGCAAGACCAGAGGGTATCACATGTGAGGAATGAAATGAATGAAATCAATTTAATTGCAGAGATTGTGAAATGTTCTCATTAGGGAAGTAACAAGATACAGCTGCAAGCACCCTTAATCTCTGCTGTTTGACGAGGTTTGTTTGTTCCATTTCATCTCCTCCTGTCAATCCAAGCCAACAGTGAAGCCCATGGATTCCCAACCTTGCTTCGAGTAACATTGCTTGTCAATGAAAGTACCACATCCTTGGGTTTGTTGCAGTTTGGCCAATATTGTCTTCACAGCAGAATAATGAGCTGATGTTTTCTGGCCTCAAACAACTATAACATTAGAATACATGTAGAAAAATGTTACTGTTCAGTGAAAGAATACTTTCTCTTGACATAAATTTATCTTACCTCTTGTCCTCACGTGACCCTTGGTTTTGAAGCAGTTCTGAAGCAAAGAATGTGTTTCATGATCTCTACAAACCATTTCTTTTTAAAGTTTTTTATAGTGTCTCAAAAAATGTTTGTTGGTTGCACTTTTTTTGACAGATGGATAAGGACTTAGAAGGAACATGTCGTTATTAGCAGGGGGACCCGTTTCCATCTATGACCTCCCAAGTGACATTGCCATTGAGCCACAGATGATCTTCTATGACTGGTGGGAGGAAATGAAAGTCAGAAAATGCTGGACATTGAAAATGTTTGAATATACTTCGCAGGTTAGGGAACACGTGTGGAGAGATAAACAGACCAAATATTTCAGCCCGATAACTTTCAAGATTTCCTGTTCTTCAGAGGAAACGCAAAGATTTCAGATGAGTAGGTGTCTGGGAAATGTAAGTCTGGAGCTCAACATCTTTAACACATCACACAATGTAACAGTGACTTTTTAAAGGTTGTCCTGTACTAATGAAGCTTCAGTCTTGCTCTGTGAAGTAGGCTTTCATTAGTAAGTTCAGACATGTTTTAGAATTGGGTAAAAAGGGTATAGCCTTGCCTGGTCCTACACCAGGGATTCTACATCTTCTTGATTATTTTCTGTTTCTTTTCAGCTCACACCCAGTTCTTTTATCCATACACTGAAATACTGGGCCCCTGAGACCTATTCATCCACTCCTGAAATTCTGCAGAATGTCTATCCAGCTCAACAACTTATAACCCTTAACTCATCCCAGACTTCCCTGTGCCCACCCCAAACACATCTGCCTCCTAAACATTGTTTCAGACACCTCCTAACCACTCTCTGGCCCCAAATCCTATTTCTATCCTTCCGCATCTGGAATGTATCAGCCAACTAATTCACTCAGTCATTTCTGAAGTGAAAGCTGTTTGTGAATGAAAGTCCTTGTGTTGATAATGTTTGCATAACTGACCTTATTACCATCAATACCTTGGGTCTTGCCACTTTTGAAGTGCCTTAGGAGCTGTGTTTCAATTTGTAGCCTTATGTTCTTTATTAAGCATCTGAAGTAGTTGCTTTTTTAATCTGTTAAACCATCATTTATTGCTCATTCCTAAATGAGCTCTAGGCCATTTTCTCAAAATGCTGCACTCCTGTTAAGATTTTGCTGAGCAAATATCACTTGCTCCAATTTATTTCTTGTGGATTCCAACTAACACTTC
The DNA here is from genome assembly GCF_030144855.1 of Hypanus sabinus. Taxonomy (NCBI): domain Eukaryota; kingdom Metazoa; phylum Chordata; class Chondrichthyes; order Myliobatiformes; family Dasyatidae; genus Hypanus; species Hypanus sabinus. The sequence continues at coordinate 70,163,613 of NC_082712.1, forward strand.
ACTTTTCACCATTCAGATGCACTCACACTCACAGGTATCTTCAAACTATCTCACCTTTCTCAAATCTCTGTTCTTGTCAGAATCTGGGTCTGCCAGTTTTCATAAGGGTGCTTTTGATGGGAATTTGCATGATTTAGAACCAATGATGTTGAAGAAGTAGAGGTGAAGTCCCAAGTCGGATGGTGTGCAGTAAAAGGGGAAAAATTTGGATTCATTTAGCGAGTAGGGCAACATCGTAGGAAGTAAAATGTGCTCAATCTTTCCAAACTAACATCCGTTGTTAGAAATTCTTTGGGAATGGTTATGAATTGGAGATAGTGGTCATAATTGGAAGATCATACAACATGAAACTATTCAGCCTTCCATGTCTATGCCCACCAGCGAGCATTCATCAAAATGAATACCATCTTCCAGCACTTGCCCATTGCCTTTAAACCAAAAATGATTTAAGTCTTTGTTTATCATTTTCTAAATATTGTCAGTGCCTTGGCCTCCATCTGTCTCTCAAGCAGTGCATTTAAGGTGCTCATCCCTCTCTTGGTGAAAGATATCCCCTCTAATTCTCTTACACACCTAAATCTATTTCCTCTAATTTTATTCACCTCTGACAAGGGAGAATGTTTCCTGCTATCCAACCTACTCCTCATAATTTTTGTATACTTCCAGTATATCCCCTCATAACTTGCTCTTCTTGGAAAATGTAAGTGGCCTCCTCAGACTCTCCTCTTAATTGAAACACTTTTCTGGTTTAAGATGGCGCTGGTTACCCTCAGTAACTTCTGGCTGGTGGCTAATGAAACAAGGATAGTAACTAAGTGTTTTGTTAACCATGTTTTTTTTCTGGCCAATGATCATCAAAAGTAATAGTCTGTAACTTCCTTTTGGACTTGGAGGCAATTCGATGCGGCATTCCCAAGGCAAGGTGAGGCGGTGGATCCATCACCGAGAGTATGGGAGATCACCAAAGGCCAAATCAAAGCCATGGGGTCCAGGCCCCAGTCAATGCTACTGTTTAGTCGGGGATTTAAGTACTGGGCCAGATTGAAAAGGTCAGGGTGTCAAGGCCTGAGGCAAGGAATGGGCCTGTTCAGATTGCTGCTTGAAGCAACAGAACACAATGTTCAGACAGAGAGTTAAGTGCCAGGCCAGATTCAAACTGTCAGGGTGTAGGGGCCTGAGATGAGGTGGGGGCCAGTTCAGAAAGCTGCTCCACAGCATTTACTTAGCTCTGGGCTGAACTGTGGAACTCTCTTGCAGACTTCAGTTCAGAAACACTACTGACTTGCAGTTACTGCTCACATGATATTTTTTTCTCATTGCACACTGGGTGTTTGAAAGTCTTTTTCATGGGTTATTTTATTCTTTTATGGGTTCTTTTTTATCAACATGATTTAGTTTTTATTCTCTGCATATTGAGTGTAAGTTTTCTATATATATATATGTATGTTCTTTTTTTGGGTGTCTTTGTTTCATGACTACCCATCAGGAGACAAATCTCAAGGCTGTATAATGCATATATACTTTGATAAACAAAGTACTTTGAATTTGAACTTTGAAACACTTCATGCCAGGCAATATCCCCATGAATTTCCTCTTCACACTCTCCAAAGCTATCACAGGTCTGACTAATGCTTTATAAAGTTGGAGCATAGCCTTCCTGCTCTTGTATTTAGTGTCCTGACCAATGAAGGCCAATATCTCAGATGCCTTCTTAACCACATTATTTTGACTTTAATATCCAGGTCCCTCTATTCTTCAATACTCTTCAGGACCTGACTATAATGGTATACATCCTAGCCTAACTAGTACTCTGAAAATCCTATCTCTCCACACATTTCACCTATATATCAATATCACTCAGTAGCCTAAAACATCTTTCCACACTGCCAACAACACCACCAATCATTGTTTCATCTGTGACCTTGCTTATCATGCTTCCAACATCCACATCCAAATCATTCATGCATATTTCAAGCATCAAGTGGTTCAGCACCAATCCTTGTAGAACATCACAAATCACAAAGCCCTCCTCTATCATGCTCTGTTTCCCATTGCCAAGTTAAGTTTGACCAAATTTGACAACTTGCCCTGGATCCCATGTTAAAGGACATTGTCAAAGGTTTTACTGAACCTCATATAAATCATATCCACTTACAACTCTCTTCGTTGTTCTTCCTGATGTCCTTGTTCTTCTTGGTGGTAAGAGGTTATAGACTTGAGAGGTGCTAAAAAGTTCAGTGCATTCTGTAAATAGTATACAATGGATTTCATTTAATTGGCGTATACTGGCACCAGGACATTTGGACCAATTAAGTGGCTGCCCCAATTAGTGGAAGTTTCATATAAATTGTTAAAACATATAAAAAGGACAAACTGTGTAACAAATTATGTATCTAAATGAAATACAGAAAAAATTTGAACACTAGTAAAGGTACTACAGTGTAAAACTGTGTATTGCTTCCCACCAGTAATTGGTGGAAGAATTCATCCAGTGTATGCAACAAACAAAGTCAGTGCAGACACTTCAACTGTCTTTATGCAATGCTATTGAACACTGCATCCTCCAAATTCTTGCTTTCATTGTAACGCTCAAGATCTTTGTCGATATCTTCAAATTCTTTATAGTTCTTAACTTGTTGAAGTAGTGAAATCATTTCATTTTCATTCCTGGCTGTTTCAGGCATCTTGCAGTGAGCAAAACAGTACTGAGTTGTCTTACTGCTTTTTTCTCACCAACTATCAGTGACAAAAATCTCTGCTTTTTGAGCACCACGCAACTGATGTTATTTAAAAACTGTTTGCTTGAAATGTGGTGTGGCATCCAATGGCCACGCAATGAATATGACTGATGCTAGTTAGAACCTTTTCGGCAAATTTCCTGTCCCGCTTGGGTAGCATAGTGTTCCAAACAAACCAAGGGTATCCCAGCAATTTTCTCAACTTTTTCTTGTTCTTTAAGAGTTGTCCCAAATAAGCAGCTGCCCCAATTAACCAGAATCTAATGTATACTGCAACTCAAACAAAATGCTGAAGGGACTCAGTGGGCCAGGCAGCATCTATGGAAAAAAGTACAGTCAACGATTCAAGCCGAGACCATTAGCAGGACAGCAGGATGGTCAGTTCCTCCAGTATTTTGTGTGTGTTGCTTGGATACTGCAGTCACAGTGCATCCATGGCAGAGGGAATGAAGGAAAGGATGGGGAATGGGATACCAATCAACGATAGCAATCCATGTTACTTTCTAAGAAAGCTGACTATATTATGATTTTCTGTAAAACACTCAGTAGAAACTTCATTAGGTGCACCTGTACACATGCTCATTAATGCAAGTATCTAATCAGCCAATCATGTGGCAGCAGACATCGTCTAAAGTTTCAATGTGGTCAGGCAAATCATCAGAAAGGGGAAGAAATGTGATCTAAGTGACTTTGACTGTGGGTAGTGCCAGACAGGGTGGCTTGTATATCTCAGATCTCCTGGGGTGTTCATGCACAATAGTCTCAAGAATTTATAGAGAACGACGCAAGAAACAAAATAAAAAGCACCTAATGACTGGCAGTTCTGTGGGTGAAAATGCCTTGTTAATGAGGGAGGTCAGAGGAGAATGGCCAGACTGGTACAAGCTGACAGGAAGACAACAGGAACTCAAGTAACCATGCAGTTCTCAACAGCGGGGTGCCGAAGAGCATCTCTGAATGCACAGCACATCGAACCTTGAACTGCATGGGCCACAGTAGCAGAAGACCATGAACGTACACTTAGTGGCCACTTTATTAGGTACAGAAACTACCTAATAAAATGGCCACTGTGCGTACGAAAACATGTCATTGCACATGTACCCAAAAATGCAATTTGAAAATAAAATGAATTGATCTACCTTTTTTCACATAAATTTCATTCCATGTCAGCTATATTACAAGGGTATAATGCTAAGGATTTTTAAGGCATTGAAAAATTGGAAACTTGTGAGCACTTTTGTGCCCCATATCTAAGGAAGGATGTGAAAGCATTGGAGAGATACCAGAGGAAATTTATAACAATAGCTAAGTTATGAGGAGTATTTGATGGCATTGGGCCTTGAACTCACTGGATTTTTGCAGGATTAATGGTATATCTCATTGAAATCTATTGAATATTGAAAGGAGAGTGCACATGGAGAGGCTGTTTCAACATCTAGGACCAGAATTTAGAATGGAGATTGGAGTAATTTCTTTAGCCAGAGTGCGGTGAATCTGTGAAATTCATTGCCTCAGACATCTGTGGATCATTAGGTATATTTAAAGTGGAGGTTGATAGATTTTTGATTAGTAAAGGCATCAAAGACAACAGGGAGAGAGCAGGAGAATGGTGCAAAGTGGGAAAAGAAATCAGCCATGATCAAATTGGGGAGCAGACTCCATTAGTCTTATCTCAAATTTTTGTGTATTGATTTGTGAATTCTTTAAGGCTGAGCTTCTGTAACCGAAACTGTTGAAAACATGGGAATCATTTGTAAGTCATTTTATTCTGGATGATGCTGAAGTTCCAGTGAAGTTCCAGTTTCTGTACTGCGCTCCTGCCATGTTGTTTTAGTGAGCCCAAAAACATTGACAGTGGGAGGTTCATTGATTTAAATACCATTGAATTTCAACAACAGGTGTTTTTTTTTAACTTTAGTTTTTAGATAGGTCATTGCTAACTATTTGTATGCTGGAAATATAACTTGCCATTTATGTCTAAATGTTGTCTGGGTCTTACTCTGTGTGGTGTGGACTGCTTTGTTTGATGGACATCTGCAAAGGAAATTTATCATCATTGTTAGATCTTAATGATAAGGGTGAATATCAGCTCTATATATAAAAAGAGAGAGCAGAAAATAATAGATTAATTGAGTAAATTGGAATGGTCTCAAATTATGGACTTTACAAATATTTCATGGCAAGCAGCCATCTTGTATCTTGAGATGTAACAAAGTGAGATAAGTTGGAATGGATAATGTCAATCAAATCCCCAAAAAAGATTAGAAATCCTGGTTTAGTATCAAACTAGAGCATGCACCAGGAAAGAAATTAGGCATATAGAGATGTATTTTATTTTGACACAGAACACAGCAATGTTACTGTATGGATAGAAAGATTATTGAGTCAGTTAACCACAGAACCTGGAAGCTGAACTTTCTGTTTAGTAAATACAAGTTGCACTGTTGCCTTCAGAGGTCTGAATGTCAGCATTGCACATTTAGGATAATCTGTGAATGCTGTAGTGCCCAAAGCTGATGCTATTCTTCAGTGCTGAGCTGCCCTCTAATCTCCAACTCTGCCACTGGTCTAAAAGCATATTATGTTAAGCAGAATAGCAGAAGCAAAGATACCTACATCTGTATAAGATCAACTGCAGCTGTTAATGCATACAAGGGATGGAATAGATAAATTTTAGTTTAACATTGTTTTTAAAGATGTTGAGTGAGTATTGGCCTACTGAGTTGATGAGATTTACATTCCTCTTGATCCATTGCTGTTGGCATGAATAAAGTGGCTGTCAACTATCAGATCAGTAGATAAATATACTCTATATCTCCTTGGTATTTGGATCAATAATGCTGCCCGCACCTCCTGGATTTCATAAAAATCCAAGATTGCATCTAATGATGTGAAATATTAATACTGAGGTGTCTTAGAAGATGGGAGTGGAGATCATGTTTGGCCTCCTACAGTCCAATTCATTATTACAGAGCAGTTGACATCATTTGTATGGCCTAAATCACTGTGGAGTTCTAAATCTTCATAAATTTAATTAACTACTAACCTATCATAGAAAAAGGGCTGTTGGCTTCAGTTAAAAAACTTAGTTAGAACACAGCTAAGACGCACTTTGTAGAGACATAAATGGTGTAATGATATAGTGAAATTCAACAACTTCTGTTATGTAAACTCTCAAGGGGTAGAACATTTTTGGTACACTTACACTCTCTTATCATTAATGAAGCAATTTTTCTGCTCTTGAAGCCATACAGTAAGTGGCTGGTAATAAACTCAATACTACCTATTCAGCCTCATATCTGATAATTACTCAAGGATACTTAATAAAAGCTCAATTGTCAGGGGCTTTATATTAAAAAATCTTCAATGCAGTGATTGCCATCAAATTATACAAAGGTGTTGCCCTCATATTGACTGGTGTGTGACTAATATTCTTCAATTAACCTCCCAACTTTCCTGAATGAATCTCTATGATTAAGAAGGATGAAATTGTTGTATTCATGTAACAGCGGAGAATGTTCATGTTTTGCCAGAACTAAGGAACATTTACAGGGCTTTGCAAACATGTAGCATTTAAAATTACAACTCTACTGGCAATATTTTCAATGTTGAGAAAATAATGAGTATCTTAAGGTGAAACTGAACCCTTAAAGGATCACTGTTCACTGGAAGAATTGCTTGTGGGGGAAGTGAAATATCTGAGAGCTAGAATTCCTTCAAAAACAGTGTGTTCACCCTGTAATGCACAGTTTTTTAAAACAAGCAGCTCTGTGCCAGGACTTGAGCAACAATATTCCTTCATAGATAACTTCTGAGGTTTTGCCCATGGAAAAAGAAGAAGAATCAGAATCAAAATTAGGTTTATTATCACTGGCATATTTTGTGAAATTTGTTTTGTGGCAGCAGTACAGTGCAAAACATAAAAATTACTATAAATTCCAAGATATATAAATAGTGCATTGGTGAAATAAAGAGGTACATGGGTTTATGGTCCATTCAAAAATCTGTTGCCAAAGGGGAAGTAACTGTTTCTAATATATTCAATATGGGTCTTCAGGATTTGGGACTCCCTGCTCGATGGCAGTAATGAGAAGAGGGCATGCTGAAAATGATAAAGATCCTTAATGATAGAAGCCACCTTATTGAGGCAATGCCTTTTGAAGAAATCCTCAATGATGGGGAAGAGTATGCCCTTGATAGAGCTAGTTGAGTTTACAACCAGTTTGAACGTTTTCTCCTATATCTCTGTAGAAATTTGTAAAAGCTGGCCTTACATGAAAAGGAATCTAAAAAAGACAGTTGCCAACTCTATCATTGCAGGAAACATCTTGAATACATTTTATGCACCACAGTTCCCAGAAAGACATTGGATTGCACAGAAGGAAAGTGAGTTTAAAAGAAGTGAGTGGGAGCAGCCAGCACGTTGGCCTTGCCACAGATCCCAAGCAGACATTGGATAATTGGACACTTGGCAATATTCAACAAAAAGAAGTTAGTTTTATGCAGAGTGTCCATTCTATGAGTGAGCCTGTACTAGATTGGGGAGTTGAGGCTTTGGCTCATTGAGGCTTCAGTGAGGAGAGGCATAGATTTTTTTTTCATTATTTATTACTCCTTTCTTTTTTTTGCACATTTAGAGTAGAGGGAATGTCAGATAGGATAGTGGAATGCTCCACTTGTGGAATGTGAGAAGGTAGGGAGACCTCCAATGTCCCTGATGACTACACCTGCAAGAAATGCTTCTAACAGATCATGCTGAGGAATTGGAGCTGCAATTAGATGAATTCTGGATCATTTGGAAGGCTGAGGACATACAGGGAGGTAATTACACCCAAGTTACAGAACCCATTCAGCTCTATCATGGGCATGAGCCTCCCCAATGTCCAGGATGTCTTCAAGGTAAGATGCCTTAAAAAGATGGCACCCATCATCAACGATCCCCATCATCCAGGACATGGCCTCTTCTCATTGCTACCATCAGGAAGGAGTTAAAGGAGCCTAAAGGTACACATTTACTGATTCAAAAATAGCTTCTTCCCCTCTGCCATCAGTTTTCTGAATGGATATTGAACCCATGAACACTACCTCACTACATTTTTTACTCTTTTGCACTACTAATTTCATTTAACTTTTTAAATATATGTATGCATGCTTGCTGAAATTTACAGTTGTTATTATTATTATGTGGCCGGCTGGTGGCATAATGGCATCAGCACTGGACTCCATAAGCGATTGGTCCTGAGTTCAACTCCAGCTGGCTCCCTTGCACGCTTTCCATCCTTGCTGGGTTGAGCGTTGAGCTAGCAACTCGACCTCATTAAAAAAAAATGGAGAATACTACAGAAACACCACATGATGAGCAACCACCTAAAAGATCAGTGCAAAAACTTGTAATGACAGCACCCTGATGACTCCACCAGGAGTTCAGGGCATTTTTCTTCTTTCTTCTATTATTATTATATATTTGAATTTACAACAAATTCCATGACATATGCCAGTGATATAAATCCTGATTCTGATTCTAATTATGACATGATGCATGACCATCAGGAAGGGAAATGGGAGAAATATGAAGCGTAGAGTAGCTCCATGGCTGATTCTGGATAATTTTGGCGGGGGGGGGGGGGGGAGCAGTGGCCTGGCAGAAGAAAGCCATAGCGGCCACGTCTCTGGCACTGAGTGCAGCTCAGTGGTTCAGAAGTGGGGCGAGAGATAAGCTGTAGTGATAGGGAATTCATTAGTTAGTGGAGCAGAAAGGGGGTTCTGTGGATGCAAACAAGATTCCCAGGTAGTAAATTGTCTCCCAGGTGCTATGGTCAAGGAAATCTCAGATAGAGTCCATAGCATTGTTAAGTGGGAGAAAGAGCAGCCAGAGGTCATGGTCCACATCAGTACCAATGATATAGGGTGGAGGGGTGACAAGACCCTGTAAAGTGTGTTCAGGGAGCTAAGTTCCAAAGCAAAGGGCATGCCATACAAGGTTCTGATCTCAGGATTGCGACCGGTGCTAGGGAGGCCAGAAATAGGAAAATCATACAGTTTAATATATGGCTAAGGAGTTGGTGTAGGATGGATGTCATACAATGTTTGGATTATTGGGCTCTCTTCAGCGAAGGTGGGAGCTGTAGAGAAGAGGCAGTTTGCACCTGAACTGGAGGGGTCCAGTATCCTAGTGGGATGGTTTCTTAATGCTGCACAGGGGGATTTAAAAGTAGAGTTGCATGGTGGCGGGAACCAGAGTGGCAGAAGAGATGGTGGTGTTGTTGTGAAGAAAGATGTTAAGCCTGATTACAAACTCATGAATCAAAAGAGTGAGCATGTGGGCTTAAAGGGGGAGCAATGGCAGTGCTCAGACAGGACAGGCTGGTCTAATGTGGCTTTATGGGTAGAACTTAGGAATAAGAAAGGTATGATCACGTTAATGGGATTACACTAGACATCCAACAGTCTACAAAATTCAAAGGAGGAAATTAGTTGAGAGATGACAGAATGCTGCAAGAAAAATTAGGTTGTGATAGTAGGTCATTTTAACTTTCCATGTATTGACTGGGATTCCCATACTGTATAAGGGGCTAGATGGCAAAGAGTTTGTCAAATGTGGTCAGGGAAGTTTCCTTAAACAGGTATAGAAGTCCCAAATTGAGAGAGTGTGATACTAGATCTCTTATTAGAGAATGAGACAGTGCAGGTTACAGAAGCTTGTGTAGGGGAACACTTTGTATCTAGCGATCATAATCAAGGCAATTATCACAAAAATTAGGTTTGGTCCTTGGGATATGAATCTAAATTGAAAAAAGGCCAATTTTGATGGTATCAGAATAGATCTTACAAATGTGGATTGGACCATGTTGTTTTCTGGCAAAGGTGTACTTGATAAGTGGGAGGCCTTCAAAAGTAACATTTTGAGTATGCAGACTTTGTATGTTTCTGTCAGAATAAAAGGCAAGATTTAGGGAACCATGGTCTTAGAGAGGTATTTGTGTTATTATGTGTGTACGTAATAAAGAACTTGCAGTTCCCAGTGGATAATGTGGGCAGTTTACGTGGAATCGGAAGTGATGTTGGTGAGCTGGTCAAACTGAAACTATTTCTGTAAATAAATATGTGTTAGTTTTTACCCACACTATGTTTGCCTTTGTTTAGAACAATCATAACATAGTGCCAGAAGTCGGCGTGAGGTCCAAATATCGTCAGCGACTAAGAAAGAGACACTAGTGAGGGAGAAGCTTGCTAACGAGGCAACAGATCACATTGCTCCTGAATTAACCAAGTGTGACTCAGGTGAGAGCCCAAAATGGATAATCTAATTCCTCCCACACCTATGCAGTTTACCGACTAAGTTGGAAATTTGTATTCGATAATTCGAAACACCGCTTCAAACAGCGATTCAATATATATTTAGCAGTAAACAGAGTAGAAGGGGCTGATGAACATTTCAAAGCATCTATCTTTCTACATGGAAAAGATGCTTAGGACATCTGCAATAGATTTCAAATAGATGAGACAGCCTGTGTAGTAGACACTCTGAGAACAAAATTTGAGGACTATTTTGTTCCGAGTAAAAACATCATATTTGACAAATACAAGTTATTTTCCAGAGACCAGAAACAAGATTTTAGCTTTGACTAATTCTTAGCTGAGCTTCACAAACTGCGGAAGTCTTGTGGGTTTGGAGAATTGAGAGACTCGCTAGTTAGAGACAAAATAGTTTTCAGAACTTCAAATAGTGGGTTCAGAGAATGATTGCTCTGTGAAAAAGATTTAATGCTGGAAAAGGCTGTGGGTATGTGTCGGGCAACAGAGACCACATGATCACAAGCTAAGCAGCTGCACGGGGTAGAAACAACAGTGCATGCTATGAAAACAGAAGAACAGAGTGCAAGGCATTTCCCAAAGCAACAGCAAAGCAAATAGGTAGCCTCAAACAGCAAGTGCAGCAAATTAGAGTAGGTACATTCCAAAGATGTGTCCTGCTGATGGAAAGTCCTGCAATGATTCTGGGAAGAGGAATCATTTTGCAAAGAACTTCTGAGCTGGGTCTACCAAGAGAAAGGTACACATGGTTGCTCAGGATATGGAGGAAGTCTTTGTAGATTCTCCAAGGACTGTGGGTGCTGGTAAAACAGAATGGATTGTTCCAGTGACTGTGAATGAGACAGTGATTCCATTTAAGCTTGACAATGAAGCCCAGGTGAATCAGTTATCTAAGGATGATTGCAAGACCCCTGAAGTAAAGAGCTATATTTGTCCAAAGAAGTTAAAAGTGACAGGCTATATGGGAGCAATACATACAGAATACTGGAGGAACTCAGCAGGCCAGGCAGCATCTATGGAAAAAAAAACAGTGGACTTTTCAGGCCAAAACTCTTCAACAGGACTGGAGAAAAAAAGCCAAAAAGTAGATTTAAAAGGTGGTGGGGGTGAGAGAGAGACCCATCAGGTGATAGGTGAAACCTGGGTGGAGGGGAAGAAGTAAAGAGCTGACAAGTTGATTGGTAAGATGAGGTGAGATAGAAAAGAGGGAATAGAAAGTGGAGAAGGTGGGATGGGGGGTTGTTGGGTGGCATTAATGGAAGTTTGAGAAATTGATGTTCATGCCATCGGGTTTGAAGCTACCCAAGCGGAATATAAGGTGTTCTTCCTCCAACCTAAGTGTGACCTCATCATGACAGTGGAGGAGGCCATCGGTGGACATATTGGAATGGGAATGGGAAGTGGAATTAAAATGGATGGCCTCTTGTTCTGGCAGAAGGAGCATAGATGCTCAACAAAGTGGTCCCCCAATCTACATCAGATCTCACCAATGTACAAGGGGCCACATCAGGAGCACCAATTTCAGTAAATGACTTCAACAGACTCACAGGTGAAGTGTCGCCTCACTTGGAAGGACTGTTTAGGGCCTGAATAGTAGTGAGGGAGGAGATGTAATGGCAGGTGCCCCTATACCTCCTCCCTCACTAGCCTGACCCTACATCTCCTCCCTCACTAACCTGCCCCTACACCTCCTCCCTCAGCAGCCTGCCCCTATGCCTCCTCCCTCACTAACCTGTCCCTACACCTCCTCCCTCACTAACTTGCCCCTATACCTCCTCCCTCATTGACGTAGTCAACATGATTTTATGGATGAATTTATCAGGAAAATTGATGAAGCCAAGGCATTGGATGTTATCTACATGGACTTAAGCAAGGCCTTGACAAGATTTCACATAGGAAGTTGGTGAAGAATGTTCGGTTACTTCACATTTAAGATGAGGTAGTAAATTAGATTAAACATTGGCTTCATGGGAGAAGCTGGAGATTAATAGTGCATAGTTGCCTCTGTGACTAGGAGCCTGTGACTAGTGGTGTGCCACATGGATTAGTGCTGAGCCTGTTGTCCATGTTAACAAACTGGATGACATTGGTGGTAAACTGGATACACAATTTTGCAAATGACGCAGAGATTGAGGGTGTAGTGGACAGCGAGAGGACTATCAAAGCTTGCAGTGGGTTCTGGACAAGCTAGAAAAATTGACTGAAAAATGGCAGATGAAATTTAACGCAGAGCATTCAATGGTTCCATTTAATATTAGAGAATGTATGCAATATACAACCTGAAAATCTTACTCTCCACAGACATCCCTGAAACAGAAGAAAAACCCCAACTAAAGGGTGACAGGAAACATATAAGAACCTCAAAGCTCCTGTTCCCTCCCGCCCACAAGCAGCAGCAGGCAGCATTAACCTACCGCCACACCACTTATTCTAGCAGAAAGCATCAACACTCCCACCATTAACCATGCCAACAACAGCAAAGCCCTAAAGAGAGACCATGGTCTATAGTACATAAAAAAACTACTGTTTATCCCAGCAGTTCAACATCCCTCAGACTCTCTCTCTCTCTCACTAACAGGGGAGAGAGAGATATTACTCCTTCCACAGCAGGAGGGAAGACAAACTGTTGTTGCTCTAATGTTACAGTCTGTAGCATTGCTTTTATTTCGAGTTTCCCTGACTTGAGAATCCGGAACAAACTCTCACTCACCATTGAGAAAGAGAGCACCATCATCTGAATGCAGAGGCATCTGAGAGCCGCACTTACTGCCTTGATGTTTTGGTTCCCTGCAACGCTTCAGTTAATGACACTTGTAGGAAATCAGATCCACAGGGACACGTAAGCCTGCACCCCGAAAGCATCTATCTTCAGGGCACTCCTGATGATATTGAAAATGCGACCGATCAGAGACCTCCAAGAATGGGTATGTACTGTTGTACAGAATCACTGTTTGTGTGCAGCTGTACATCATAGACTGCAACGTGCCCACAGACACCTTGAGAAGGAAATTAATTTAACCTGCTTTGATGATGGGCCGGGAGAAGTTGCCCTCTGGTGCCATTAACCTACCTGCTACAAGTGTGAAGTGTTGCACTTCGGAAGGGTCAAGAAGGGTAGGTGTTACATAATGAGCGGTAATGAGGAGTGTGGTAGAACAGAGGGATCTGTGAATAGACATCCATAATTCCTTGAAAGTGATGTCATATGTAGGTAGAATCATAAAGAAAGCTTTTGGCATATTGGCCTTCATAAACCAGTGCATTGAGTACAGGAGTTGGCACGTTATGTTGCAATTGGATAAGATGTTGGTGAAGCCTAATTTGGAGTATTGTGTGCAGTTTTGGTCACCTAACATACAGGAAAGTTGTAAACAAGATTGAAAGAGTACAGTGAAAATTTACAAGGATGTTCCTGGGACTTGAAAACCTAAGTCTAGAGAAAGTTTAATAGGTTAGGACTTTATTCCCTAGAATGTAGAAGATTGAGGGGAGATTAAATAAAGGTATACAGAAATTATGAGGGCTATAGATAGGATAAGTACAAGCAAGCTCTCTCCCCTGATGTTGGGTGACACTAGAGCTAGAGCTCATGGATTAAGAGTGAAATATGGAATGCCTAAGGGCAATATGAGGATGAACTTTTTCACTTAGAGGGTAGAGAGAGTATGGTACGAGCTGCCAGTGCTAGTGGTGGATGTGGGCTTGCTTTCAACACTTAAGAGAAATTTGGATAGGTATATGGATAGTACGGAGGGCTTTGCTCCAGGAGCAGGTCGATGGGAGTCAGCAGATCAATGGTTTGGGACAGACTAGATGAGCCAAAGGGCCTGTATCTGTACTGAAGTGTTCTATGACTCTATGACTGTATGTCCAAAAGCCATGATAGCAGTAATCAATGGGGAAGGCACAAGATGTTGTCCGACAATTAGATATTCAGGAACTCTGGGGCTGGTTGTGCTTAAAAAGTAACAGTGTGTAGATTATTTCACACCGAGGAGAAATTCTAAGATAAGGACGATTAATGCATGGCTAAAGATGCTTTTGAAGGGAAGGCTTCAGAATTTTGGAGCCAACCCTGGGGTCAGTGGTCATGTCCATGACTATAAGGACAACTGAAGTAGGATGAGGACTGGTGTCAGCTTGGTCAGTTCATCACGCGTGTTGAAGAGCTTATATGCAAAACCAGCAGGGTGATAGACATCTTTATGTGGCAGCTAAAGGAAATCAGCTCCAGGAAGATGTAAAAATGTTAGCTTCTTTGTGTGGGTTTTATTGTGCACAATGGAATGATCGTAATTGCTAGAGATCAATCATCGCAACTTCAGTAGTTCCTTGGGACAATCCCTCAAGTTCGTTTGTCTTTAACTGCTTCATCAATGGCATACCTTCCATCAAAAGGTCAGAATTTAAATGTTTGCTGAGCATTGCACAATTCCATTTGCAGCTCTTCTGCAAATGGAACAATCCATGCTTGCATGCAGTCAGATCTGGACAACATTCATTCATTCTTTGAGAAGTGGCAATTAGTGCTCGTAGCACACAAGGACCAGATCATTACTGTCAGAACCAAAGGCAGTCGAACCACCTACTCTTAACATTCAAAAACACTTACATTAAGGGCAACCCCGTTATTCACATTCTTTGGGTTATAGAACAACCTGATCTCACGAACAGCTGAAATGCTGGGTATTCTTTAGTGAGAGGCTCATGTCCAGATACCCCAGGGCCTTTTCACCAAGTGTAGGATTTGAGTCAGGAGTATAGAGGAAGCCTCTCCACATTGCGAGTGCAGCTTCAACTGTTCTCAAGAAGCTCAAGACTTTAGTTTCATTTCATTGTACAGCATTGTGATTTGTAACTATTTCACTGTCTCATTAACATCTAACCGCTGTAATTTCTCACCTAATAGTACTGAGGTGTAACATCAACTGAAAGACCACAGAAGTTCAAGCAAATACCACCTTTAAAATGTAATTAAATAAATATATTTATGTGGTTCCTTCTTAAATCCATTTGCTTTAATCACTTACAAGCCACACCCCCCCCCCCCCCATTCCATACATCTTCAAATAACAGCTCTCTGATTTTGCCCGAAGAATGATTTTGGGAAGGATGGTATTGCTGATTTAGATCAGAGTGTGATGTGCACCCTAATCTTTTCACATGCAATCACTCCAAGTCATCCCTAGAACAGACCAACATTGAACAACATCCCTAACCTAACTACACTTAGAAATCTATCACAAGCAGTGCCATGTTGATACGTACCACTCCTTAAAGGTGCCTCACAGTGTCAAAGACCCAGCTTCATTCTTGACCTTGGGTCCTGTCATTGTGGAGTTTGCAAGTTCTCTCATGACTGTATGGTTTCTGTTTGGAACACTGGTTTCCTAAAAACTGGAAGACTGATAAAGGAATTGGTCACTATAACTGCCCTTATGAGTGTGCAGTGGAATCTTAGAGGAGTTGAAGAGAAAGTAGAGAGAGTAATAGAATATAGAACATTGGACAGTAGAGTGCAGGAACAGGCACTTTAGCTCACATTGTTCTGTCAAACTAATTAACCTATTATTAAGTGCCTTACTAAATTAATCCCTCCAACCTATACAATATCTTTATCACTGCATTGTCTGCATAGTCATGTGACTACCTAAGAACTTTTTTAAATGCCTGTATTATATCAGCCTCCAAATGACCCTGGCTGTGTATTTCATACATCCTCCACTCTTTCTGTAAAAAAATGTGATCACACGTTTCCTTTGAAATTACTCCCTTCACCTTAAATGCCCATCCTCTAGTTTGGCTCAAGGGAAAAAAGATACCAATTGTTTATTTATCTGTGTCTCTCAAAATTTCATAAACTGATATCAGATCACTCCTCAGCCTCTGCTACTCCAGAGAAAATGAAACACTGGATTGCTCATTCTCTCCTTATAGCATATCCAGGCAACATTCTGGTAAACATCTTCTGCAACCTCTCCAAAGCCTCCACATCCTTCCTGTAACGGAGTGACCAGAAATGAATACGATACTCCAGGTTGCAACCTAACCAGGGTTTTATAAAGCTACAACATAACTTTTTGACCTGAACTAAGTGCTTCAGAAATGTAATTAGTCAAACTCTGTTTGTGAACTTGATGGGCTGCTGTATCTGTCTCTGACTCCACAGCATATCAGACTTGTTACGTTTTGTAACTTCAAAAATTAAACTATTTCAAAGGAAAATAGGAGAGTCCGGACATGCGAGTCTAACTTCATTCTTTACTTTAAGTGAGGTGCACGCTATCATGTGGTGGTGTCATGACATGTGGAATTCACATATTTTTACACATAACCTGAATTGAATTATTTCAATCAACAACTATGATTAATCAAACCATATGTTTGTGTGTGTGTGTCTGTGTGTGTGTGTGTGTGTGTGTGTGTGTGTGTGTGTGTGTGTGTGTGTGTGCATGTACGAGATAGCTCAAATATTATTGAAATATGTAATACATTAAAACTCCTCCCTGCTTAGTTATAAACTCCAGCTCAACAGAGAATACATCTCAACTATATACAGAGTGTATTATATGATGCAACTACTATATATAGACATCCACAGCATAGAAAATTCTAATTTTTCCCATTCAGGTTGAGAAATTTAATCACTGTGGAGGATTTTTTACTCTGTGGGATAATGTCTTTACTGACAAGGGAGATCATTCTACTGAGACTTGTCGCTGTGAAGCAGTATCAGATGCTGTGGCCTCCTTTGTGGTGTTTAAGACTACACTAAGTGATTCTGACAGCGGTAGGCACTTTTCTTCTCTAACAATTGATTCTGCTCTCCTCAACTGATCAAAATGTCACCAGGATGATATCAAATGTAATGTCGACTGTGTAGGAGAGTGGTCCAGTTCTGTCCTTAATTTTTCTGACTACCCCTTTTGATCGCCTCTCCAGTACATTGCTGGAACTGGTTGTCCAGGAGCGAAACATCGAACCTCCTTGTCTGAGGAGCCTTCAATTTGTCTCAGCTGTTTCTCCTGCATACTCTTTCTGAGATTGGGAATGAGGAGATCCAAGTGTGAGCATGGGAGATGAATCAGGAACAGCGTAGGTGGTGAGTTGCTGATTGTGGAGTGTGCTGCGTTGTGATACGCAAGGGGAAAATTGGCAAGCTTCTGATTGCGTGGTCGAGAGAGTGCTGACCTTTTGCATCACAACCTGGTACTCCAACTGCAGTGCTGCCGACAAAGAAGCCTTGCAGAGTGTGGTTAGGGGAGCAGAGAAGGTTATTGGGGTCTCCCTACCTTCTGTCCAAGACCTCCTTCAGAGTCGATGCCTCCAGAAGACACAATATATCATTAAAGACCCCTCACACCCTCTCCATAAACTGTTTGTTCTTCTGCCATCAGGCAAATATTACAGGAGCATCAAAACAAAAGCCACAACAGCTTCCTCCCACAGGCAGTCAGACTGCTAAATAGCTGCTCTACCTGACTCTGCTTTGGACACTTTTAACTTGCACTGGGCACTTATAATTTGATTTTAACTGACATGTGGCTGTTGTGTTTTACTATTCATTGTTGTGTTTACTATTTGTTGCATTTGTTATGTTACGATTGAACTTGCCCCTGGGAAACGCTGTCTCATTCTGCCCTGCAGGGGTGATGTATGGTTGGAATGACAATAAAGTTTTTGAATCTTGATTCAGTGTCAGTGAAGTGTGTACTGCTAACATTGCTTACAGTGCATTGTTTAGACACTGGATAAAACTGGCTGGTATGGTGCAGATGTAATCTGTCTTATTCTGTTCATTTTCAGGAATGACTTAAACAGTGTATCAGTGGACAGTGCTCTATTGTCACTGATTAAGTGTTCTGGAACACCAGTCCTTGCAAAGAAGCTTCTCAACACATCAACATTGTGCAAGGCTGCAGTGGAGGTGACTGAGAATATTTCTTACCATTTTGCATCTGCATTCACTACTACAAAGAAATCTGTGCCTTGAATGGTCTGGAAAAACCCACATGAATCCTTTGCCATTTCCAGGGATGGAGAGGAGCTGCTCTTGGCATCTTCAAAATGTGTTGACATCCTGCACAGTACATGGCAAGCTGCTTAATTTTCTGATCTATGCCAGGCCTCCAGACAAAGTTTCTAGCAAATGATTTCATTTTAACCATGCCTACATGACTAGCCTGTAGCTCCTCCAACCAGCTTGGATGGTACAACAGCTCTCAATCCCCACATAGGAAGACCTCCATCAAGGACGAGTTCCTCCAAGCTCTGGTAAAAATGGGAGAACTAGTTTCTACTGCACATCACATCTATTTTATGTTACCATGTTGACATGAGATAGTGTGGGGACTTTCCTGATTTCCCTTTGGATTACCCCTGCCATAACAGGGAGACTTCCAGTTTGAGATAAGGAGAATATGTCAGGATGTGTGTCCTTTTTGTAAATTGATCCAGTGTTTCCTTTTCCAATGGTAAATGGGACAATCCTCCTGTTCGTGGAACACCCTTCTGTAGATTGAAAATGGACACTAGTGGATAATGATCAGTACTGAGGGTGAACTGTCTCCCATACAAGTGAAACATTTTACAACCCTAACCAGAAACAAGGCCTCTCTGTCAATCTGTGCGTAATTTTTTTTCTGCAGCAGTAAGGGAACATGATGCAAATGCTGTGGGCGTTCTCTTTCATCACTCATTGGAGCCCATTGTTACGTACCCCGTAACTGGGTGTTTTACTAGCAAAGATAGAAGAATCCGTTGTAGTCTGATTGTACTATTTTCAAACAGTGTTTATTAGTAAAATATACAAATCAATATCAACAATGCAAATATACAGATAATACATGTTAGCAATACTAAACCTCAAAGTGTGGGTATAATAATAATCAATAATAAACAAGCTCTATTGTTGTCTAAGGGATAATGAATTATCATGGGAAAGTATAAAGTTCAGTTCTGTTCATGTAGGCTGAGGTAGTTGTTGGTTCTTTTGTTGTAACCGTTGGAGAGAGAGAGAGAGAGAGAGAGAGAGAAGGCGAGCAAACAGTGACAGCTACATTCAGTCAAACCTTCCTTTACGTTCTTGATCCATCGATGTGTTGTTGTGGCCATTCAGGTATGACCCCTCTCGCCTTTAGCTGGACCGTTCTTCTATGGTGGACTCGTCACCCAGGCAAGGGTGGACACACACACAAGCCCCCGCCGGCCTCACTATAAACACAGTGAGTTAAAATTGACCGATCCTTCGTTCGGTCTCCGATGCCCCACACCTACTCATGGGTTCCAACACTTAAGCAGTGCTCACTAGTGTGTCTCCTGGTGTGTCTCCCCAGACCTCACTTTTATCCCTACTCATGGGGTCTCAGCTATCCATCACTCCTGAATGACTGTGTCCGTCAAATAAGGCCACTTCTTCAGTCCACTGAGGAATTTTAATGAACAGAATGGTACCAAGTAAACAGCCCTCTCCGGAGCCATAAGTCTATCAGGAGTCATAATATGGTGGAACAACAAGTTTCTCTCTCCTGGTGTTATCTCTCCCTTATCTGAAGCAAATGTTCCAGTCCCAGTATGTTTTCCCTTTCTCTTTCTCTCTCATTAGCAGCGTGGTAACAGTAACAGTTTGTGATTCTCCCAGGGGAGGGAAAAAAATATGGGCAACTCTGTACTCTTCTGCCCAACAGAGTTGTTCATCCTTCGTAACACCATTATCTTCTGAACTTTTGAACATTGTTTTGAAATTTTGGAGATGTTCTTTGTCATCCTTACTGGTAACAATGATGTCATCTAGGTAACATAGAGTACCTAGACAGCCTTTCAGCACCCGGTCCATAGCTTTCTGAAAGAGTGCAGGTGCAGGCCCTACTCCAAAAATAAATATGACAGACTCATTCTTCTTGGCTACTGGAACCACTGGCATTGCCCATGTGCTCCACTCAAATATGGAAAGGATTCCCTTAGCTTCCGTGCAATTCAGTTCACTAGCTACCTTATCACGGATGATATAAGGAAACAGATGAGCTTTGCAAAACTTGGGTGCACCATTTTCATTTAACGCTACTTTACCCTTGATATGTTTGTGTTTTCCAAAGCCATCCTTGAGCACTGCTGTGGCATCATCCGGTACTTTACTTAATTCCCTTTCATTTGGCTTCATTGCCATAGGTATGACATGCAGATAGTGGATGGATCTCCAATCAAGTTGTAGTTGTTTCAGCCAATCACACTCCCACAATGCTGGTCCTTCTGATTTTACAATCCCAATGCAAACCCAGTGCACTTCACATATTTTTACATTGAGCCTGTAATTGATCATTCAAACAAGCAAGAAAGTTTAATCAAATAATATACTTAAATATGATTGAAATATTAAATATTGAATTGTTTTAGATTGAGTAGACAAGTGAGTCAGAGTACATCATATGTATATCACTAAAATAAAAACAGAAAATGCTGAAAGTCTCTGCTGGTCAGGTGGCATCAGTGGAGGTAAAAGCAATTAACATTTCAGGTCTGGGACCTTTCATCAGAACTGGGAAAAAGATAAAACACATTACATTTTGATAACAGAGAGGGAGGTGGAGATCTAACTACCTACACCCAATCCTTTCCCTGTCAGCTTCTCCATTGCTCCCATTCCTTGAAACATCTGCTTATTCTGCCCTCTTGAGTATCCTCAATTTTATTCATTCTGTGATTACGAACTTCAAGCTTTGGCTTCTGTCTCAAAGCCCTGTGCTTCTATGTCTACCTTTTCTCTCTCTGTCAAGACACTTCTTTTAGACCGAACTTAATGTCCCTGAGTCAGAGTCAAATTTCTTTCTGCAAATTGTCCTTGAATGCTTTGTTACAAGCATGCAGAAACATATAAATGGTTGTTGCTATTACTAAAGGGATGCACTTTTGTAAAAAAAATGCAGTCCAATTTCAGAAGCAGAGTTTACCATGGAAAAATGACTACATTGTGGATCTTGGGCCCAGAACAGAGAATTAATTTCTGCCCCATTATGTCTGACCTGGACAATTTGAAGCCAGTAGCTTGGGAAGGATATTCATAAGTGGACATTGAGTACATATAGTAACTACTACTTGCTGATCTCAGTTTTCACATTCACACTTTTCAGGATAGGTTTGGCTTGTCAGTATTCATCAGCTTCATTGCCTGCACAGAAATGTGACATTTAATCAAAGGTTTTGCATGCCACATTAATACTGTCAAGGTAATACAGCATTTGCTGATGAATAGTTCTGGATGTAGGAAATACCTTCTTGTTATGTTTTGTAACTCTAAAACATAAAAACTAATTGAAATAAAACATGAGAGCCAGTAAGAACTTGTGTATGTTTAGTTTAACTTTAGTGAGACACACACATATGACCTGGTGGTATAATGATGTATGGCATTCACGTGCTTCTTACATATAACCCGGAATAAATTATGTAAGCAAACAAGGAATGCTTAATCAAATAATACTTTTACAATATTACTCAAATATTACTGAAATACTAAATGCACTACACTTCTCTTTGTGCATAGCCTTAACATACCTCCCACAAAATAAACCATCTGTTCTTAATTTTTAATGGTCATGGATTAAAAGTTCAAAGTAAATTTATTATTAAAGTATGTACGATATACATATTTCCCCACATATTACCTTGAGACTCATTTCTTGCAGGCCATTCACAGGATAACAAAGAAATACAATAGAACCAATGAAAAACTATGGTGGTGCTAGGAAGTGTGTGAACCTTGTTGAATTTTCTCTGTTGTTGCATACATATGACCTACAATTTGATCAAATCTTCACCTAAGTTCTAAAACTAGAAAAAGACTACAAGACCATAAGGTATAGGAGCAGAAGAAGGCCATTTGGCCCATCGAGTCTGCTCAGCCATTCAATCATGGGCTGATCTAATTCTTCCAGTCATCCCCACCCATACCCTTTGATGCCCTGGCTAATCAAGAACCTATCTATCTCTGCCTTAAATACACCCAATGACTTGGCCTCCACAGCTTCTCGTGGCAACATATGCCACAGATTTACCACCCTCTGACTAAAGTAATTTCTTTGCATCTCTCTTCTAAATGGACGTCCTTCAATCCTGAAGTTGTGCCCATTTGTCCTAGAACCCCCTACCATGGGAAATAACTTTGCCATATCTAATCTGTTCAGGCCAAGAGTTGCCAGACATTCCTCATACGGTAACCCTTTCATTCCTGGAATCATTCTTGTGAATCTTCTACGAACCCTCTCCAATGTCAGTATATCCTTTCTAAAATAAGGAGCTCAAAATTGCACACAATAATTCAAGTGTGGTCTCACGAGTGCCTTATAGAGCCTCAACATCACATTCTTGCTCTTATATTCTATACTTCTAGAAATGAATGCCAACATTGTATTCACCTTCTTCACAACCGACACAACCTGGAGGTTAACCTTTAGTGTACATTGCACAAGGACTCCCGTCCCTTTGCATATCTGCATTTTGAATTCTATCCCCATCTAAATAATAGTCTGCCCATTTATTTCTTCCACCAAAGTGCATGATCATACACTTTGCAACATTGCATTTCATTTGCTACTTCTTTGCCCATTCCCCTAAACTATCAAAGTCTCTCTGCAGGCTCTCTGTTTCCTTGAGACTACCCGCTCTTCCACATATCTTTGTTCATCAGCAAATTTAGCCACAAATCCATTCATCCTAAAGTCCAAATCATTGACATGCATTGTAAAAAGCTGTGGTCCTTACACTGACCCCTATGGAACTCCACTGTTAACTGGCAGCCAGCCAGAATAGGATCCCTTTATTCCCACTCTCTGTTTTCTGCCGACCAGCCAATGCTCCACCCACACTGGTAAATTTCCTGTAATTAAAAGAGTAATGTCCCTGCTTTTAAAAGAGAATCCAATTAAATAAATAATGCAAAAACATTACACTTGTTCATTTATTCATTGAGAAAATGATCCAATATTACATGTGTTTGTTGGAAAGAGAATGTAAACCTTTGCTTTCAGTAACAAGTGTGACCACCCCCCCCCATACAGCAATAACTTCAATCAAACGTTTCCGGTAACTGTAGATCAGCTTGGAGGAATTATAGGACAATTGTCCATACAAAACTGTTTCAACTCTGAGACGTTGGTGGGTTTCCTTGCATGAACTGTTTGTTTCAGGTCCTTCCACATCCATTCTATAGGATTAAGGTTTGGACTTCGACTCGGCATTCCAGTGTAGAAATTTTCTTCTTTTTAAACCATTCTGCTGTTGATCTACTCTTGACTCTCAGATCATTGGCAATGCGTTTTCAAACTTCTATTAAGCTTCAGGTGATAGTCTGCTACCCTGACATTCTCCTGTAAAATATCTTGATATAATTTTTAATTCATTGTTCCCTCAATGATTGCAAGCCCTGAGGTTGCAAAAGAACCCCAAACCATGATGCTCCTTCCACCATAGTTTACAATTGGGATGCTGTTGTGCAGTGCCTTTTTTCCTCCAATCATAGCAGTATGCATTTCTGTCAGAAAATTCAACTTCTGTCTCATCTGTCCACAGAACATGATCCCAGAACATTGCAGAACATCTAAGTGATCTTCTGCGAACTTGACATGTACAGCAATGTTTTTTTTTAGAAAGCAGTGGTATCCTCCAAGGTGTCCTTCCATGAACACCATTATTGTTCAAACACGAAGAAATCTGCAGATGGGGGAAATTCAAACAACACACACAAAATGCTGGTGGAACATAGCAGGCCAGGCAGCATCTATAAGGAAAAGCACTGTCAAAATTTCAGACCGAGACCCTTCGTCAGGACTAACTCAAAGGAAAGATAGTAAGAGGTTTGAAAGTAGTGGGGGGAGGGGGGAAATGTGAAATGATAGAAGAAGACCGGAGGGGGTGGGATGAAGCTAAGAGCTGGAAAGGTGATTGACAAAAGTGATACAGAGCTGGAGAAGGGAAAGGATCGTGGGACGGGAGGCCTAGGCAGAAAGAAAGGGGGAGGGGAGCACCAGAGGGAGATGGAGAACAGGCAGAGTGATGGGGAGAGAGAGAGAAAAAAAAATATGTCAGGGATGGGGTAAGAAGGGGAGGAGGGACATTAATGGAAGTTAGAGAAGTCAATGTTCATCCCATCAGGTTGGAGGCTACCCAGCCGGAATATAAGGTGTTGTTCCTCCAACCTGAGTGTGGCTTCATCTTGATAGTAGAGGAGGCCATGGATAGACATATCAGAATGGGTATGGGACATGGAATTAAAATACCTGGCCACTGGGAGATCCTGCTTTCCCTGGGCAGACCGAGCATAGGTGTTCAACGAAACGGTCTTTCAGTCTGCGTCGGGTCTCACCAAAATATAAAAGGCCACACCGGGAGCACCGGACGCAGTATACCACACCAGCTGACTCACAAGTGAAGTGTCACTTCACCTCAAAGGACTGTCCAGGGCCCTGAATGGTGGTGAAGGAGGAAGTGTAAGGGTAGGTGTAGCACTTGTTCTGTTTACAAGGATAAGTGCCGAGAGAGATTGGTGGGAATGGATGGGGGGGACGAGTGGACATGGTAGTCACGTAGGGAGTGATCCCTGTAGAAAGCAGAAAGGGGGGGAGAGAAAGATGTGCTTGGTAGTGGGATCGCGTTGGAGGTGGCGGAAGTTATGGAGAATTATACGTTGGACCTGGAGGCTGGTGGGGTGGTAGGTGAGGACAAGGGGAACTCTAATCTGAGTGGGGTGGCAGGCAGATGGGGTAAGGGCAGATGTGTGAGAAATGGGAGAGATGCATTTGATAGCAGAGTTGATGGTGGAAGAAGGGAAGCCCCTTTGTTTAAAAAAGGAAGACATCTGCTTCGTCCTGGAAAGAAAAGCCTCATCCTGAGAGCAGATGCGGAGGAGACGGAGGAATTGTGAGAAGGGGATGGCATTTTTGCAAGAGACAGGGCGGAAAGATGAATAGTCCAGGTAGCTGTGAGAGTCTGTAGGCTTATAGTAGATATCAGTAGATAAGCCATCTCCAGAGATGGAGACAGAAAGATCAAGAAAGGGAAGGGAGGTGTCAGAAATGGACCAGGTAAATTTGAGGGCAAGGTGAAAGTTGGAAGCAAAGTTAATGAAGTCAACGAGCTCAGCATGTGTGCAGGAGGCAGCACCAATGTAGTCGTTGATGTAGCGAAGGAAAAGAGGGGGACGGATACTTGGAACATGGACTGTTCCCCAAAGCCAACAAAAAGGCAGGCATAACTGGGACCCATGCAGCTGCCCATGGCTACACCCTTGGTTTGGAGGAAACGAGAGGAGCCGAAGGAGTAATTATTGAGAGTAAGAACTAATTCCGCTAGACGGAGGAGAGTGGTGGTAGAGGGGAATTGGTTAGGTCTGGAATCCAAAAAGAAGTGACGAGCTTTGAGACCATCCTGGTGGGGAATGGAGATATATAGGGACTGGATCTCTTAGTATCTTTCCTTTCAGTTAGTCCTGACGAAGGGTCTCGGCCCAAACAGCGACAGTGCTTCTCCTTATAGATGCTGCCTGGCATGCTGTGTTCCACCAGCATTCTGTGACCATTATTGTTCAATATTTTTCCCATAGTAGAAACATGAACAGAGACTTTAGCAGGTTCTGGAGATTTTTGAAGGTTTTTTTGCTGTTACCCTTGGGTTCTTTTTCGCCTCCTTCATCACTGCACATTGTGCTCTTGATATGATCTTTGCAGGATGCCACATCTTCGGGAGAGTAGCAACTGTACTAAATTTCCTCTATTTGTAGACAATTTCTCTTACTGTGGAGTGATAACCATGCAGGATTTTTGAAATGCTTTTGTAGCCTTTTTCAGCTTGATGCTCTTCCTCTACTATTCCTCTTCTAATGTCTTCTGAAAGTTGTTTTGGTTGAGAAATGGTGCACATAAACAGATCTTTCTTGAGAGGCATAGGCTCTGTCAGTAATCTGATGTTGTGTGTCATTTTTTTAGGGCAGGGCACCTCTACAACCCACACCTCCAATCTCATCTCATTGATTGGGATATGTGACTCCAATAAGCTTTTGTAGAAGGCATTACCCTGGAGGTTCATATTCTTTTTCAAATAAATACAAGTAATGTTGGATCATTTTTCTCAATAAATAATTGACGAAGCATAATGTTTTGTGTTATTTATTCAATTGGATTCTCTTTATCTAGTTTTAGGGCTTACGTGAAGATCTGAACACATTTTACGTCATATTTATGCAGAAATAGAGAAAATTCTACAGGGTTCACAAACTTTCTGGCACCACTATACATACAAATACTGGCAAACAACTAATGTGCAAAAGAATGACAACTGTGAAAATTAAATATAAATAAGTAAATAACACGGAGGACATTAGTTGTCAAGTCCTCGGAAGCGAGTCCAAAGATTCTGGAATTAGTTCTGAGCTAAGGTGCTTTCTTGTAGCAGCACTCCTCATAGATGTGCTCAGTAGCGAAGGGATTCACTCTGCAAGTCAATGATGAAGCTGACTTTTTTCAAGGGGAATTTTAAAATGACCTTACAGAATTTTCTTCTACTTCCTGTGATTTATTTGCCTTGATGGAATTTGTTTCGCAAATCTACTACTGGACATGCAGGCAAATTGACTTTGTCAGGTGTGATCAGCTCTTCGAGGCTGTGGATATTGATCTGTGAGAGGCTGTTGACCATATTTTATTGAGTTTGCCAACTAAGTTGGAGGATTTTATGGAAGAAACTAGTGGTAGTTAGCTGACATCTTGGGATGTGTGCTGTTGACTGCTGATTAATTGCAAAATGAGGATTGGTATTAGCTTGTAGACCACGAGCCTAGTGTTAGATTTGATGTTTTTATCTTTAAACATGATGGATTTTATCAGTGTTCTCTTCTTTTGATATGAGATGGCATCACAGATCTGAAGGCAGTCCTTTCACTCCAGGGTCCTGCTATGAATTTGATTTGATCAGTGTAAGCAGCTTGGGGCTTTGTCCTCTGAATGATCAGTGTGAGCCATTCTTTCATACACTTCTGTACACATACCAACAATACACTGGAGCTCATCACTAAATATGCTGTTCTGCAATATCTTCTTGTTCTGCAATATCTTCTGTGTCCTGGATCAAGCTAACTGAAGTTGGGGTGAACTTGGTTTTTGAGAGAAGACTGAATGATTTCCCATTTGTGCTGTAGATCAGCTCTCTTGCAGTTGGAAATAATTTGAAGGCTTGGACAGGATTTTTGCGAGAAAACCAGAGAAGGTATTTTGTATGATGAGGCAGCCTTCTGTGACATCAATATACACTGTAATTGGGTCTCTGGTGAATCCTTGTGTTAGGCTAACAACTCTCATATAACATGCAATTGGCTTAGAATGGTAATTAATTCCTGAAGCAGATTAATAGGAGAAGGATTCTTCAAAATTCCTTCCGATTAGTGGACCTAAAGTTGTTTGTTTGGTAAAAGAAGGTCATATATAGTGTTTGGTTCTAATTTTTTTCTTTGAGTTATTATGCACTGCAAATCCTGTCCAATGCAGAAATTAAAAGACAGAATCCACAATCACGTACAATTTGGAAGAAGCTCCTTAACTGCGGCAGTAAGTAGAAAGAACTGAAAAATTACAGAACAGGACCTGTTTCCTTTATTTAAAGTGATTATGATGATAGCATCTCTTGAGATTACCTAGTTTTACCATATTCCTCTTCCCAGAGAGTGAAATGAAAAATACTTCTACATGCTCCAGTACAGCAGCAGAGATACGGTCTGCTCCAGGTGGCTTGTGTTAGAGAAGCTTTTCAACCATTTGCTGTGCTGGAGCATCATTTATGATATTGTCAGCAGGTTGTGTTGTGTGGTTTAATTGATGAACCTTTATTTCCTGGTTGTTCAGTGTAGGACCCTTTCTTTCATACACCTCTGCAAACGTATCACCAGATATTGCATTCTGTGTAAGGGCAAGTCAAGGGCAAACATATCATAGAAAGAGTTTCGATTGAGGAGATTAATGAGCTCTTTCCAATTGTTGCTGACTACTTTTCTACACTTGATAAATTCTCTCCTATTTTTAACTCTCGGCAAGATGGATGCCTTTGCGTCAGGGCCATAGATAGTCCTGACAGCAATGAAGAAACTAAGATGAACTTAAATTTGTTGCTAGATCGACTGTGTTCTTTCCACTCATTGTGTGTCTGGTTGGACCTCAGCCTTGGCATACTTGTAGAATTATTTTGCTTTCTTCTGAGAGATAATGGTGTTTGTAGTCTAAAAATGACTAGCACTTATGATTAATTGGGTCCTGGATCTCCTGCACATTCTCTGTGAATAAAGATGTCACTTCTAATCAAAGATTTTACGTGTCAGATTAACATTGTGAAAGTGACTCAGTGTAAATATACATTCCCATTGGCAAAATGCTGTTTGTTACATGGATATTATGTTTCACTAGAATCTTTGAGGAACAGATATCTGTGTAATTTATTGTTATGCATTACAGTTTATGAACATTAAGAACTGTTATCTTGATTGTTTTGGGTGGAAGTGGTATTGATTACACACTCAAGCTGAAGCCTTCCCAGAAGAGGAAAAAAACACAACTTGTTAGAATATATTAAGAGTCAGAAAAAATGAATGTTGTAAAGCAAAGAAAAGATCAAAAAACATTGAAGCACTTTAATGTTTCCAAGTAGAAGTCCATATGTGATTTTAAGTGGAACAAAAGCTTTCAAACCCATTGTGACAGGAACTCATTGACTTTTGATTACATTTGTCTGTACTTGAGCAATGATTCCTCCTTTGTCAGCTGCTGGTAGGAAATAACGGGGGGGGGGGGGGGGGGGGGGGGGGGGGGGGGGGAGGGCTGAGGGATTGTGGTGGGCACTAGAGGTCAAGCCAACAGTGTAATTCTGAATCTTTGCTGATCCATATTCCAAGATTATTTCAACATCCAGGATCTCTGTTACAATCTACTAAAAATATAAATTTTGCTGTTTTGATGGGAATAAAATTGAGAATAAAGCATAATAAGTCATGTTGTAAGCTAGCTGGACCAAAAAATTCAAAGTTCCCATGGTCTGCTCGGCCCAATATCTTTTCTGTTGTTGGATTGTACTTGGGTTATTACATGTGAAGTTTGTTGTTTTCTGAACACTAACGTGTGTTCTTGTCAGAATTTGTGCGAGGATATTTACATGAAGCTAATTTCTGAGCTTCATTGAATTGAGAACTTGAAAATCATTTCCACAACTTAATGTGGCACACTGTAATAGCCTGTGCGTGTCAAGAGGTGCCGGATGGACCCAAACGCAGGACGCAGGCACTGAAGTACTAGGGGGAGGACAGGATGGGGATGCCATGGCACTTTAGGATAGCTGGGGTTCAGGCAGGTGGAGCAGAGCTGCTCCCGAAGTCCAGGCAGGCAGGCAGACAAGTCCCTAGGGTTCAGGTAGACAGGTCCCCGGTTCCGGCAGGCAGGTCTTCGAGGTTCAGGTAGGCAGGTCCTCGAGGTTCAGGCAGGCAGACAGACAGACAGGTCTAGGTGGTGGTAGGCTAATGGAGAGCCCTCTCTGGGTGGGCTGCATGTATCCCGGGTAGAGTCGCCTCCCAGGCAGAAACGCCGGAGGCCTGGGCAAGACGCGGACCCCTAGGCGGGTGCAGAGCACGATCTCAGAGTTCGGGCAGAAGAGAAGGAGGGGGCAGAACCCCCGCCGGGCTACGGCCCGTCGGCCGGATCCGCCCGACGGAGGCAAGGGATAGGCACCAGCAGAACCACTGCCGGGCCGAGGCAGGTCAGCCAGACGTGCCCGACAGGGGCAAGGGGTAGGAACGGGCATAGGACCAGGTCGACCAACACAACAGCAATGAGAATGGGAAATTCAGAAACAGCCGGCAGACAGCACGACCGCGCGAAAACAAAACCGAGTGGAGAAGTGGGACAGTGCATGGGAAGAAAGGTGGGGGAGCGGACCAACCTGGCAGAACTGGTACGGGCAGAGAAGCGTGATGAAGAATAGGCTTGAGTCTGGGCAGGATAACAGAATACAGAGACGAGTTCGGAGCCGGTGGAGAAACAGGAAACAGAACAAAACGACCACCCGTCTGGTCCCAGTCCCAAGGCCACTTATAAACACCTGCAGCTCAATGAGTTACAGGTGTGTCTCCTTGAACCAGGAGGGTCTTAACTAGATCACGGGTGACTGGGGGGGGGGGGGGGGGACGACAACTGCAGGACCCGGAGTCCGGAGCCCCTGGACCGGATCAAAACCCGGAACACGGTTCCGGATCGGACCCTGACAGTGTGGTGACTACCTCACAGATCTGGGATCTGGGTTGAATTTTGACCTCTGCTGTTGTCTGCATGGAGAGTTTGTACTTTCTCCCTCTGACCTAATAGGCTGCCTCTGGATGCTCTGTTTTCCTCCAACATTCCAAAAGATGCGTGGATAGGAAGTTCAGCTGTTTTGTAACAAAGCAATAGAACATAGTGAAATGTAGAAAGAGTAAAATGGGATTAGTGTGAATGTGTGCTTGGTTATTATTGTGGACTTCAAGAACTGATGGACCTATTTCTGTGCCTCATAGCCTCATAACTGCAATTGATCTGTAAGTGCCAAAATTAACTGCAGCCTAACATTTACAGATCAAGTTCATGCAACTTCAAATTGTTCTTATCTAAGTATGTTATCCTTGTAATGGGATTTCAGCAGAAATTTTATTTCCTGAGCATCTCGAGAGGGTGAGAACGGAAGAACTGTCCAAAACTTTTCATATGTTAAACTCAGAATTTATGGCTAAATGTAGTTATCTGTGGTGGAGAAACAATGTTAGCATTTGGACTGCCATAGGCTCCAGAGGAGAAACTTCCTCTAATTCAGTTTCTGATGTAGTTCATTGCCTCCTGTGGCATTTCTGAGGAACTGTGGGACTCTTCAGCCTTACATGTTGAAGAAACCCTACTGTGTCTGGAAGACTAAAGCAGCAAACAAAAGACAGGAGTAAACATTTAATGTAAGTCAGCCGTATCTGCAAAAGAAAGGTTGAGAAAGGTATTTCAGATGAAGAGTTAAGAAATAACTGAAACAGAAGAAAGGCTCAAGTCTCTGTTGTCGACAATTTTTGACGGATTGAGTCTAATCCAAACTTATTATTTTCAGATTCATCAGTTATCATCACAGAATTCCCTTATAGGTGATTTGACCAAAATAAACTTGTTTTGTTTGTTTTCAATGAGAAAACATGCAGGTGTGTGAATAGAGAATAGATCAAAGCTGCTGAGCATAGATTGATAAATTTGAGAGAGAAGTTTCCAGTTTTTCAGAGACACAAGATATTCTGCAGATGATGGAAATCTCGAGCAAAACATACAAGGGGTGATTGATAGGTTTGTGGCCTAAGGTAGAAGGAGTCAATTTTAGAAAACAACACACACAAAATGCTGGTGGAACACAGCAGGCCAGGCAACATCTATAGGGAGAAGCGCTGTCGACATCTCCTTCTACTTTAGGCCACAAACTTAGCAATCACCCCTGATGAGTTATTAACTTCAAACTTTCTGCATAATCACTCAAAGAGTTGAATTGCATGTGCATGTAACGAGAGCTGTATAACTCACATCCTTCTACCTTAGGTCACGAACTTTTCAATCACCCATCTGTGGACACTTTCTGGAGGCCCAAGATCTGTATGCTCCATGACTGCTGGATTAAGTGTGTAAATGTAGGAGAAGACCACGTTGAAAAATAATTGTGCCAGGTTTTCAAAAATTGACTCCTTCTACCTTAGGCCACAAACTTATCAATCACGCCTCATGCAACATATTGGAAAAACTCAGCAAGTCAGGCAGTATCTATGTAAGGAAATGAGCAGACAACATTTTGGGCCTAAAATATTCATCCCAAAATGTCGACATCGAGAAATGTTGTCAAACAGATTGGAGCATCACAAGTAAGGCCAGTATTTTTTGCCCATACCTGACTGCCCTTGAGAAGAGAGGTGAATGCTTTTGAACCACCGTAACTCTTTTACTGACCAAACCCCACACTGTTTTTGTGAGGGAAGCCCCCTTTTTATGCCTTATCAGCAATAAAGCAACTGTAAGATGCTTCCAATCTGGAATGATGTGGGTGTTAGAGCCTGTGCCGTTCTCATGCACTTTCTACCCTTACCTTTCTAAGAATCACATGCACAGCAGGGATGACCACAGCAATTTTTTAAAGTAATGGTGCACTCTTTAGTCACTTTACGCTATCTGCAGATAGCATGAACGATTGCCATAATGACATGGTTGAACTGACTTGTTGATTGTGACTGCAATGTATACTTGATGCTTTTTTTGTTCAATGAACACTAGATACAATACATTTGGATATACACATTACTGATATAGGGTATAAAGTTTTGTATATTTGCCTTTCTGCTGTTTGCTATAATGTGCAAACTGTAGCTGAAACATGGAATTGACTGTATTCCCCACTGTAGCCCAGAAATTATTTCATCCATTAAGAGATTCTGTGCTTAAATTTTCCATTTTCACATTGCATCAGCAGACTTGACTGTACTTCACTCAATTTGAAAGATAGAGGATCTCTTGTGTAAAGAATTTTATAGGTTGGAAAACACATTGGAATATGTTGAGGTTCTGAGTAGTGGAAGATAAATGTCAGTTTTTTTTGCTATTTATCTGTCACTTAATAAAACTTGCTGTAAGTTGCAAGAAACTTAGTACTTTCCTTGAGATTTTATTTCTGTTTGCTGACATACTCCTTTTTATTTCTGTTGATGGACTGGTACCATTTGTTAAATGAGTCTGTGGAAGTTAATGTTGTCCATTCACCCCTTTAAAGCAGTTCTAGCATTTACCAGGATCTGTACTTTTGCTCCAGTGGTGCATCTCTCTCGATACTTATTCAATGCTCTTCTTCTACTTCCTCAAAACCACCTGTTTTATCAATCCGTTCAATCTGAGATAAAATGGCCTAGAAAATCTCCTATGTAATCCAGGGAGAAAAGACAGTGTCGATAAACCTAGAGAGATACAATTTTTGCCATCTTGATATCAATCACCACCATCATTTATAAGTAAGATTTTCCCTAGTATTAGCAGTATCTTTCAGATATCAAGTTCGCCTACAGAATATGATGTCAAGAGTTATACAGCTTATAAATTGATCATAAAATAGATTTTAAATCACTTTGGCCTGAAGAATGTCAGCATAATTAAAAAAAAAATAGATTTTACTAATCCTTGTTGGTTAGAAACAAGCTGCTTATTGTGTTATTCACAAGCAGACAGCAGAAAGCAAATTGAAGAGGACTGATTGAGGAGGACCCTCATAATGACTTTCCCCATAGCAGACAGACCTCTGTGGTTACCCTTATAATATGGTCTCTGTTACTGAAGATAATCATACTTATGGCATTTCTGCTGCAATCTGAAAACTCACTTCCCGATGTGAATGGTAAAATTATGGATGTTTGACTTTTGTTGACATTTAGAACCTCAGTAGGGATACAGCCTGCCTCAGAATGTAGGTAGTTTTCTTTTCATTGAGTTCTGTGTTTTTTGACTACTTGGTGTTCAGGAATGATGGTGAAGCTGGATTGAATAGTTTTCTCCAGAATTGAGTCAAGGGTAGAATCACAGTCCAAGGAGCCTAGTTGACTTCCATTCCCAGGTAGAGTGGAGAGGGGATTTGGGTGTTTGAATCAGCGATCTTCTATCTATTATCGAGGATACAGATTATTTATTCCCCTGGATCTCTGTCTTAAGATGTTCTGAAATGTTTCTTTCTCCTTGATAAAAGATGGAACTTAAAGTTTTGAGAAAAGGCTTTAAACAGAATTGTCTTGCATTTCTGTTCAATCTTCAGACCATTCTCATTAAAGGATTTCTGGTCCTTCTTGGTAGTGATGCCAGGAGACTCCCTACGGTTGTTCACACTGTGGCTCCTGTAGATTGGAACTTAAAGTTGGTGAAATTGTGTGTGAGAAGAATTTGCTTTGTAGCGATCCGGAGAACTCCTATAATGACCAGCTTGATGCAGATGTCAGTGACCATCTGGTTGATGGAGTGGATTAGGAACTAGTAGTCCAGGTTTGTTTCTATCTGTGATAGCATGGGTAAAGCAGATTACTTTATTGTGTCTTGCTTGAAAGATGATGTAATACAACAAATTTCAATATTTGGAAACAGAAACATTTTTAAATACAAAACAAAAGCGTTGTTCTGGGAAACAGATACATTTCAAATTAGATTTCAATACTCCATTCTTGCAGATAATAGCTTGTCAAAAGTTTGGGTCCATACACACCCTGGTGTGGAAATAATTCATCATTTTCTCTTCCTAAAGGGTGCCGCACCCTGGTGAGTATGTAACCCATCATTTTCTCTTCCCATAGGGTGCCAATTAGGGTTCGTTGGACAGAGTGTAGGTGTTCCGCGAAACGGACTTCCAGTCTGCGTCGGGTCTCACCAATATATAAAAGGCCACACCGGGAGCACCGGATGCAGTATACCACACCAGCCGACTCACAGGTGAAGTGTTGCCTCACCTGGAAGGAATACCTATGCTCTGTCCGTCATAGAAAGCAGGATCTCCCAGTGGCCACACATTTTAATTCGACATCCCATTCCCATTCTGATATGTCTATCCATGGCCTCCTCTACTGTCAAGATGAAGCCACACTCAGGTTGGAGGAACAACACCTTATATACTGGCTGGGTAGCCTCCAACCTGATGGCATGAACATTGACTTCTCTAACTTCCGTTAATGCCCCTCCTCCCCTTCTTACCCCATCCCTGATATATTTAGTTCTTTTCTCCCCTCCTTTTTTTCTTCTCTTTCTGCCCATCACTCTGCCTGTTCTCCATCTCCCTCTGGTGCTCCCCTCCCCCTTTCTTTCTCCCTAGGCCTCCCGTCCCATGATCCCTTCCCTTCTCCAGCTCTGTATCTCTTTCACCAATCACCTTTCAAGGTCTCAGCACCCCACCCCTTCCGGCCTTCTCCTATCATTTTGCATTTTCACCTCCCCCTCCTACTTTCAAATCTCTTATTATCTTTCCTTTCAGTTAGTCCTGACAAAGGATTTCAGCCTGAAACAGCCTGGGACAACACTTCTCCCTATAGATAATGCCTGGCCTGCTGTGTTTCACCAGCATTTTGTGTGTATTACTTGAATTTCCAGCATCTGCAGATTTCCTCTTGTTTGTTCCTAAATGGTCCTCATTACTTATGAAGTTTCTGCCATTTACTGTATACTTTTCTCTTACGTTTAAATTCCCATGATTATAACCACCTCATATTTATCTGTATTTACTCCATATGCCAATTCCTTGTACAAATTTCTGCATTTCAACATGAGCCACCAAATCCTCAAATTGAGAATTCTCCATTCTGACTATTAGGTGGTCTATAATACAACCTTATTAATGTGGTAATACCCTTCCTGTTTCTCAGCTCCACCCATATGGCCTCAGTAGACAAGCCCTCTAATCTGTCCTGCCGAAGCACTGTTGTAATATTTTCCCTGAATAGCAAAGCCACCCTCCCCACCCTTCATCCCTCTGCCTTTATCACGTCTGAAACATCGGAATCCTGGAACATTGAGCTGCCAGTCCTGCCCCTCCTGTAGCCAAGTTTCAGTAATGGCTATGATGTCATAATTCCATGTGTCAATCCAGGCCCTCAGTTCATCTGCCTTTCCCACAACACTCGCATTGAAATATACACACCTCAGTAGATTATTACCACCACACATAACCTTACTATTTGTGACTTTGTATGAACTACTAACACAATTTATTTTTACCCCCGTTCCACTATCTACTCTGGCACTCTGGTTCCCATCCCCCTGCATATTTAGTTTAAACCCTCCCCAATAACACTAGCAAACCTCCCTGCAAATATATTGGTCCCCTTGTAGTTCAGGTGTAACCTGTCTGTCTTGTACAGGTCCCACCTGCCCCAGAAGAAGTCCCAATGATCTAGAAATCTGAAACCCTGCCCCCTACACCAGTTTCTCAGCCACATGTTCAACTGCCAGAGCATCTTACGCTTACCCTCACTGGCACGTGGCACAGGCAGCAATCCGGAGATTACTACCTTCGAGGTCCTGTTTTTCAACTTCATTTTCTATTCAAATATTTTATTATTATTATTATTATTATTATTATTCAAAAATAGCACAAGTACATCAAAGTAACAACACTTACAATGCTTCATAAAGAGGAAATTAGTTGAAAATTTTGTGAATAAAAAAAAACCCTACTAAGCAAGAAAAGTGAGGAAAAAAAAGGAAACCCATTGGAGGTACAACCCCGGAGCCATTACGTCATACACAAAGCTTCTAAAAATAAACATCAAACTGCCAACAAGAAAAAAAGATATATCAAAAACAATTTACATTTAGATCGTGGAAGAAATCTATCAGTTAACTGAAATTATAATATCGAGCAAATGAGCCCCATCTCTTCTCAAAATCAAATAAAGGACAAAGTAGGAGCTGATATATCCTTCCATTTCAACAAGATAGCCCTCAATGTAACAAACACAATAATATGTTGGTCAGACACAGAAATACCATGGAGTGATCCAATTTTTTTACTTTGGAAAAATAAAGGTATTAATTCTTATTTGGATTTATTTAAAGAAGGCAGATTGATGTCTTTTGAACAATTAGTCGATAAGTATTCTCTCTCATATTCACACTTTTTACAATATCTTCAAGTTAGACATTTTTTACAAAAATATTCAAGTAATTTTCCTTACATATTGGAGGCTGACATGTTAGATACTATTATGAATATGAACCCCTCGATGAAAGGTTCTATTGGAAGAATTTATAATTTATTATTACAATGGGATAAGCGTCCTTTACTTAAGATTAAAGAGGATTGGGAGCAGGCACTCAATTTGACATTTATATGGGAGGATTGGACACGGATTCTGAAGCTGGTTAACTCTTCTTTGATCTGTGCTAGTCATTCACTGATTCAATTTAAAATTGTACATCATTACCATTTGACAAAGGAGGAGACTTTCTAAAATATTTCCCAATGTTGGCAAATATTGTGATAGATGTAAAACTGAGATAGCTACACTGACACATATGTTCTGGTCATGTTCTATATTAAAACAGTTTTGGAAGTCAGTCTTTTCAACAATTTCTAAAGCACGCAGAATCAATTTACAACCCAATAAATTGATTGTGCTTTTTGGAATAGTTCCTCAAAATATCCATGGTATTTCTGTGTTTTTCAACTTCCTAGCAAGCTCTCTGTACTCACTCTTCAGGACCTCCATTAAGCACTGTCCTTTTTACC
This sequence comes from Hypanus sabinus, assembly GCF_030144855.1. Lineage (NCBI taxonomy): Eukaryota > Metazoa > Chordata > Chondrichthyes > Myliobatiformes > Dasyatidae > Hypanus > Hypanus sabinus. The sequence continues at coordinate 70,200,974 of NC_082712.1, forward strand.
TACTATGGGAGATTGCTAAGATCATTTTTGTAGTGGTATACATTCCACCTCAGGCCAATGTCAATCAGGCTCTAGATGATCTGAGCAATTGGACCAACATGCACGAAATAGGACATCCTAATGCCTTCACTATCATTTGGATAGATTTTAACCAGGCCAGTCTAAAAAAAAAATCATTAAGCAATTACCATCAACAGATCACTTGCAATAACAGAGGAAATAACTCACTAGACCACTGTTACACCACCATCAAGAACCCTACTGTACTATACCACACCCACACTTCAGGAATTCTGATCACCTGGCTGTACTTCTACTTCGAGTATAGGCAGAGGTTGAAGACTGCAGCACCAGTAGTGAGGAAGGTATGCACAAGAGAAGCACAGGAGCGATTACGGGACTGCTTTGAATTGGTGGACGAGGCTGTACTCAGGGATTCATCTTGGAAGCTGCATGAGTATGCTGCAGTTGTTACTGACTTCATCAAATCCTGTGTGAATGAGTGTGTGCAAAGGTGAACAGACAATTTCAAACAAAGTTGGGGGTGACATCAGATGTTCTGCAGCTCTGGCAGGGTTTGCAAGACATTACTTCCTACAAAGAGAAACCCAATAGCATGAATGGCAGCAACACTTCACCACCAGATGAACACAACACCTTCTAAGCCCGCTTTGTAAAGGTGAATATAACTACAACTATAAAGATCCCTGCTGCACCTTATGACCTTGTGATCTCTGTCTTAAAGGCTAGTTTTAGGCAGTATTTAAAGAGAGTGAACCCTCGCAAGGTGGAAGGCCCCGACGGAGTACCAGGTAAGGTTGTGAAAACCTGTGCCAACCAAATGGCAAGAGTATTTAAGTACATTTTCAGCCTCTCACTGCTACAGATAGAAGTTCCCACTTGCTTCAAGAATGCAATAATTATACCAGTACCTAAGAAGAATAATGTGAGCTGCCTTAATGATAATTGTCCAGTAGCACTCACATCTACAGTGATGAAATGCTTTGACAGGCTGGTCATGACTAGACTGAACTCCTGCCTAATTAAGGAACTGGACCCATTGCAATTTGCCTCTCGCCACAATATGTTAATGGTAGATGAAATCCCAATGGCTGTTCACATGGTCTTAGACCACCTCGACAACACAAACAGCTATGTCAGGATGCTGTTCATCAACTATAGCTCAGCATTTAATATCATTATTCCCACAATCCTGATTGAGAAGTTATAGAACCTGAGCCTCTGTACCTCCCTCTGCAATTGGATCCTCAACTTCCAAACCAGAAGACCACAATCTGTGCAGGTTGCTAATAATATCTCTTCCTCGTTGACGATCAACACTGGTGCATCTTTGGGGTGTGTGTTTAGCCTACTGTTCTACTCTCTCTATACCCATGACTGTGTGGCTAGGTATAGCTCAAATACCATCTATGAATTTGCTGATGATGTAACCATTGTTGGCAGAATCTCAGATGGAGAAGAAAGGGTGAGATATACCAACTAGTGGAATGGTGTTGCAACAGCAACCTTGCACTCAACATCAGTAAGTCAAAAGAGCTGATTGTGGACTTCAGGAAAGCTAAGACAAAGGAACACATACCAATCCTCATAGTGGGATCAGAAATGGAGAGAGTGAGCAGTTTCAAGTTCCTGGGTGTCAAGATCTCTGTGGATCTCACCTCGTCCCAACGTATCAATGTAGTTATCAAGAAGGCAAGACAGCGACTTTACTTCATTAGGAGTTTGAAGAAATTTGGTATGAGAGCAAATACACTCAAAAACCTCTATAGATGTACCGTGGAGAAACATTCTGATATGCTGCATCACTGTCTGGTATGGTGTGGGGGGGGGGGGTGCTACTGCACAGAGCCGAAAGAAACTGCAGGGGGTTGTAAATTTATTCAGCTCGATCTTGCGTACTAGCCTACAAAGTACCCAGCACATTTTCAAGCAAACGTGTCTAAGAAAAGCAGCGTCCATTATTACGGACCTCCAGTACCCAGGGCATGCCTTTTTCTCACGTTAACATCAGGTAGGAGGTACAGAAGCCCAAAGGCACACATTCAGCAATTGAGGAACATCTTTCTTCCCTCTGCCATCTGATTTCTTAATGCACATTGAACCCGTGAACACTACTTCATATTTTTAATATATATTATTGCAACATGCTATAGGGTTTCACTGCTGTGTAACATGCTGTAATGTTTCACTGATAAAGTAGTGGTTTCTCTGAAGCAACAACGTTTGGGTTATGACTAGAGATAATGGGGTTTGGAATGTTGTTCTTTCTTGTAAGTCTGGAAGAGAGATCTTCACTGTCTTTTGCCAGAGAGCAATAAGAAGAGAAGACGCAAATGAAGAGAGTTGGTAGGCCTCCAGACAGGGTGGACTTGGAGGGAGGCTCTGAAGGGCAGCGATGATCGGAGGAGGTCAATGCTGGACAATCAGCTTATCAGTGAGTTCCAACATTGCACAATAGACTGTTTGATAAGATTGGGCCCTTTTTTCTTTTTTTCATTCTCTTTAATAACCGTAAGGTCAAAGTAAGAATTATAAAGCTTAATTGTTTAATTGCATATTGTGTACTGTTTGTTATTTCATGGTACTGATTTGTAACAGGGGACACATTGCGCAGCATCCACCCAAATGAGATTTGGGCCAGGGGCTATCAACCCCTATACTTAGCTGCGAGCCAAAGTGGGAGTCATAATATTTCTGTTTTTTTGCATGATTTTTAATTTATTCAGTGTCTGCATACTCTAATCTATTTATTTATTTTCTTCTTCTTCTTCTTCTTCTTCTTCTTCTCCCCCCCCCCCCCCCCCCCCACAGGCAGTCAGACTGCTAAATAGCTGCTCTACCTGACTCGGCTTTGGACGGTTTTAACTTGCACTAGACACTTATAACTTGTTTTTAACCGACATGTGGCTGTTGTGTTTTACTATTTATTATTATGTTTATTATTTAGTGTTGCGTTTGTTATGTTATGATTGCACTGCTCCTGGGAAACGCTGTCTCATTCTGTCCTGCAGAGCTGATGTACAGTTAGAATGACAATAAAGTTTTTGAATCTTGAATTATGTATTGCATTCAAGTGCTGCTGCTAAGTTAACAAATTTCACGATGCATGCCAGTGATGATAAACATGATTCTGATTCTGAAGAAAATCAAATCAAGTTTGTGAATATTAATCTTCCTTGTATGATGTCTCTTTGACTATCCATACTAAATATGCACTTTTCCAAATGTGAATAAATCTTGGCCTATAGAACCTCTTCCAATAATTTCCCTACTACTATTGTGAAGCACACTGACCTATGATCTCGTGGATTGCCTCTATTGCCCATTTAAGCAGAGGAGCAACATCGACTATTCCCTTGAGATTTTTTATGTGGCTAAGAAGGAAGCAAATCTTTGTCAGGGCACCAGCAATCTCTTCCTTTGTTTCCCTCAACATCCTAAGCATAGAATCTATCAGGCTGGGATTTATCCATCTCAATATGCTTCAAGAGGCCTGACATCTCATCCTTCTCACTATCAATATGCCCTAGAACATCCATATACCTTCACCTGATCTCATCATCATCATCCATATGCTTCTCTTTGGTAAATAGCAATTCAATGTACTCATTCCACACCTCTCCTTCACTCTTTGATTCCAATCACAAAATATCCTTCTTTGTCTTTGAATGCCCTTTCCCTAGTTTTATTATAGGTGTAAAATGTCCAGAACCAATAGAAAAATGTTCAGCCCATAGTAATTATGGTTTAAACCTCTGTAGTTGAGCCTCAATGTACAGAGGATCATATGTTACTATGGACTCAGATGCTGAACTCCAAGCCACCACAGACTCTTATACTAATGCCAATGAGAGTTTGGATATGATGGTTACATCAACAAGACAAAGTTTCTCTCTCAGCCTGCCCCTGCTTTGCCATGTTCCTTTCTACAATAAAGATTGGTGCCATGGTGGAAAACATAACCTTCTTCTCGTAACTTGAGAGCCACCGCTCAGGAGAGACAATGATCAGTGATGGAAATCTCCATTACCTTCAATATGCTTGTTCTGTTTTGTAAATTCAAAATATAAAAACTAATTACAATGAAAAGACTTTAGTGCAAAATGTGAGTCTAACTTTGTTTTATTTTAAGCACAGTGTGCACATATCACATGGTAGAGTGATGACATAAGCAATTCACATATTTATGCACATAACATGCCTTGTTATAAACTTCAACTCAATGTAGAACGCATCTCAATTATATATACTGTATACTATATCATACAACTACACTACAGACATCCACAGCTTAGTAGAATTTAAATTGTCCCATTCTAGCCTAAAGATTTAATTGCTGTGGAAGATTTCTTATTCTTGTGGGATAATGTATTTTCTGACAAGGAGTATCACTCTGTTTGGCAGGTGAGATCTATGGTTGTGAAAGAATCTCACTTTCTGAAGCCTCCTCTGTGTTGATTGTAGGAGTTACCTTTGGTACTACAGGAAGAAATTCTGAGAACAGTAGCCAACTTTCTTCTCCAACAGTTGACTCTGCTCCCCTCAACTGACTGATGTGTCATCTCCAGATGACACCAGACACAATCTCCACTGTGTAGAAGACTGGTCCTGTGCTGTCCTTAATTTTTCCAAGTACTCTCTTTTGATCCCCTCTGTAGTCCCTCATCAGTACTGCTATCCATGAGTGAAGTATTAAGCCTCCTCATTTAACTATCCCTCAATCTGTCTCAGCTCTTTGCCCTACACTGTACTCAAAGATTAGGTTTAAGGAGATCCAAGCATGAATACAAGGGACGACCCAGGAACTGCATAGCTGGTGAAGTGTGCTGTATTATGATATGTAAGGATGAAATTGACGAGCTTCATATTCAGTGTTAATGTAGTGTGTTCTGCTGACATTCCTCGCAGTGCTTTCTTTAGACTCTGGACAAACCCATCTGCCAAGCCATTTGTGGCTGGGTGGTATGGTACAGATGTAGTATGTCTTATTCCATTCATTTTCAGGAATGATTAAAACTCTTCCAGAACAAACAGTGGTCCATTGTCACTGACTAAGTGTTCTAGATCACCAGTCCTTGAGAAGAGGCTTCTCAACACATCGACTGTGAGTGAGGCTGTAGCGGGGGCTATTGGAAACACCTCTGGCCACTTGGTAGCTGCATCCACTACTGCCAAGAAATCTATGCCAATGAAAGGTTTAGCAAAGTTGCTATGAATCCTAGCCAGGGCAATACAGGTCATTCCCAGGGATGGAGAGGTGTAGCCCTTGGCATCTTCTGGAAATGTTGGCATCCTGAACAGTACATGGCAAGCTTCTCGATCTGCTGGTCTATCCCAAGCCACCAGACAGAGCTTCAAGCCAATGCTTTTTTAACCATGCCTAGATAACCAGCATATAGCTCTTCCAACACTTTAGCTCTCCGCTTGCATGGGACAACAACTCTGAAACCCACATAAAACAACTTCTGTCAAGGGTATGATAATCTCTGTGCTGGTTACAATAGGGAACTGGAGTTTCTGCTGCGCATTCCAGCCATTTCCAAACTTTTAAAAAATAATTATTATCATCTGGTACTCTGTTTACATGAACCCAGGAATTCTTCTGTTCTTTGTCTTTTGTTTAATTTGACTGTCTCTGCACGTGCCGTGCTGTTTTTGACTCCCTGTTTCTCATTGCTCTTCATCAGGACAGTAGCTGCCTTGGGCTTGTTGCTACTGTTACGTTTTGTAACTTCAAAACATAAAATCTAAAATCTAATTACAAGAAAAAGACAGGAGTCTGAACTGTGAGTCTAACTTCATATTTACTTTAAATGAGGCACATACGTATCATGTGGTAGTGCAATGATATATACAATTCACATATTCATATATGTAACCCATAATGAATTACTCAAATAAACAAGAATGCTTAATCTAACAATACATATGCAAGATTACCCAAATACTACTGAAATATTAAATGCACAACAGTGCTAGCACAGCCTTTGGCTAATGGAGGAAAGGAGTGTTTGATCATTCAAACTTCAGACCTAATAAAATTCCTGTATGGTGTACTGGGCAACAGTACACCAACCCTGCCCTCCTATTTGCTTCTGATATCTGGACAGCCATCTTAAAGCAAATAGGAGAGCAGGATTCACTGTTGAACTATCTTCAAAGCCGACTCCACAAAATCCTTCAGATCTGTTGGGCGGGTAACGAAACCAATGTCAGTGTCTTCTACCAGACCAATACCCTTGGCACTGAGACTTTAAACATACACAGTGAACACCAATGCCCATTTTATGGCACTTAGTTGTCTGACAGTAAAGTTAAAACTGCTTCATTGCTGCGTGCTTTTGCACAGGAATAGATTTGTAGATCAGCAGAGGAACAGGTCAGGGATGTACTGAAAATCTAACCTCAACCTCTGGAATCCTGGCCCACAGCTATCAAAGTGGAGGAGGAGTTTTTGGGATGGGATTGAGAACCCCATATTCCTACATCATGTGTACACAGAAGTCAAGTATAAATGACAGATTAAGAAGGATACTACATAAACTAACCATCCCCTCATCCTGGCATAAGCCTCCTGCCCAACCTATGGCAGAGTCTATGAATCCCATGGATCACTTAAAAAAAACACAGAACAGAAGTAAATGAATCTTGAGGGTGATGCACCATCAATAACTCACACTGAGATGTAAGGCGAGATATTGGCTTTTATTGACTGGAAGAAGGAACCAGGAGTGAGTGTCTATCATACTATGTCCTGGAGACTGAGGCCGAGCGTCAGGCCTCAGATCGCCTTTATACAGGGGCCTGTGGGAGGAGCCACAGGAGCAGTCAGCAGGGGGCGTGTCCAGACAGGCACATAGTTCACCACAGAGGGACAGATTAAAATTAAGAAAGACTGCACAGAACTATGTCCATTGCAAGTCAGATTTTTCACAGAAACAAACACACACACACACACACACACACACACACGCTTACTTTATATATATTTCTATAGGGTGCCTAAGACTTATGCAGAATACTGTATTTGTCAACGTGGAGTGGAAAGCAACTTTACAAATCTGGTAGAAGCAAAGGATGTTAGTAACGGTGAGGGTGGAGTGTTGGGGGATATGGTGGTGTGGGTACAGACACTTCCAGCCCTGGGACACCAGGCAAGGACACTTGATTCAAAACAATTCCTTTATTGATCATTACAGAACATCTCTCTGATGCTTCCTGCTTCTTCCCCTCTCCCTTCCCATTTTCCCAACCATGATTCCCCTCTCGCAGCCTCTATCCCACTCCTAGTCTGCAATAGAGACCCATTATCAGAATAAGATTTATCATCACTCACATTGGTCATGAAATTAGTTTTTTCATGGCAACAGTACAATGCAATACATAAAGTTACTACCGTGCTGTGTAAAACTCTTAGGCACCCTAGCTATATACATTTATATATACTGTATGCCTAAGGCTTTTGCACATGGTGGACAATGGTCTTCTCCTGCTCTGTGGCTTGTATTTAATGGACAAAGAATTTTTCCTGCTGTATGGGATGAATTTTTGTTGATCACTTAAAACAGTAAATGATCTCTAGAATGCTACTAAGCTTAGAATGGACATAATCTTTATTTCCCATAATTATGAAGCTGAAGCAGCTACTTTAGTTTTCATTATCAGTCAGGCATTGCAACAAGAATTTAATTGAATCAGTCCAATTGTTATCAATATCCAGTCTTAGAAAAGAGTAAATGTTTTCTTCATTATACATAATTCCTGCACCTTTAGGCTGTCTGTCTACAGCATAGCAAATTAATCTCAGAAACTGAATGCATTTGTTAAGTTATTTTGCGCAGTAATTGTGTCTTTGTCCCACTGAGTCCATTAAACTCCAATCGTATATTTTACTCTTCCCAGATTATATCACTTATCTATGCATGAGGGACAATTTCTAATAGTCAATCTGCAGGCATATTTTTAAGATGTTGGGAAAAGCTACACAAACTCCAGTTCTTCCAGCTTGCACCACTGTGTCACCGCTAATGCCAAGCAACTTCTCCTAATTACATGCCAAATGGGAGCATACTGGCAGCCAAGTCAAGTCAAGTTTATTGTCCTTTAACTTTATATATGTATAGTGTCAAACGAAGCAATGTTTCTCTAGAGCAGGGTGTAAGGCATAGTCCCACACATAACACACATCTAACACGCAACACCTTAGCAAAGTAAGAATAAAATCTACAAGGGAATTACTCAAATACATATATGAAAGAAAGTTTTAGAACAGGCCAACACAAAACGCCAGGGATATTCAACAAGTTTGCAAGGGTCTCTTGATTTAATAAAAGAGTTAAGTGGTAGCTATAAGTGGCTTTCAGTTTGCTTGATCGAGAACTAATCTCAGCAGCTTCATGGTCTAATGTGAAATTGAGATAAAAGAGATTGTAGATGCTGGAAATCTAAAGCACACAACAAAGTGCAAGAGGAACTCAGTGGGTCAGGCAGCATGCATGCAGGGAAATGGACAGCTGACATTTTAGGTTGAGATCCTTCATTTGGACTTTAAAGAAAGAAGAAAGATAGATAGTATAAAAGGATGGTGGGCGGGGGGTGGGTGAAGGGAAGGGCTACAGCAAAAGCTGGTGGGTGATAGGTAGACCCAGGTGAGGGAATGATCAGCAGATGAAAAAGGGAAAGGAGTTGGAACAATGGAAGAAAATGGGGAGATAAGTGGAAGTGATGAAGTGCTAAAAAAATTTGATCTGCTAGGAGAGGATGGTGAACTATGGAACAAACAGAATGGGGAAGGGGTTGGGTGAGAAGGATAGAGTGCTCATAAAAAGTATTCACCTTACTTGGAAGATTTCATGTTTTATTGTTTTACAACATTGAAACACTATCAATTTAAATGGCTTTTGTTTACACTGATGAACAAAAGCAACTCTTTTGTGTCAAAGTGGAAACAGATCTCTACAAAGTGATCTAAATTATTACAAATATAGAAAAAACAAAATAATTGATTGCATAATTACTCTCCCCTATTCAAATCAGTATTTAGTGAATGCACCTTTGGCAGTAATTGCAACTTCGAGTCGGTGTGGATAGGTCTCTATCAGCTTTGGACATCTGGACATTGCAAAGGTTCCCCATTTCTTCTTTACGAAACTGTGCAAGCTCTGTCGGATTGCACGGGGAACACAAATGAACAGCCCTTTTCAAGTCCAGCCACTAATTCTCAGTTGGATTGAGGTCTAGACCCTGACTTGGTCACTCCAGGACATTAACTTTGTTGTTTTTAAGCCATTCCCGTGTATCTTTGATTTTCTGCTTGAGGTCATTGTCTTGCTGAAAAATAAATTTTCTCCCAAGTTGCAGTTCTCTTGCAGTCTGCATTAGGTTTTCCTCCAGAATTTCCTTGTATATTTCTGCATTCATTTTATTCTCTACCGTCACAAGCCTACCAAAGCCTACAGCAAAGAAGCATCCTCATAGCATGATGCAGTCACAACCATGCTTTACAGTAGGGATGGTGTGTTTTTAATGATTTGTGGTGTTTGCCTTATGCCAGACATAGTGTTTAGTCTCATGGTCAAAAAGCTCAATTTTGTTTTCATCAGAGCCTTCTTCCAGCTCATTTCAGAGTACCCACATGCCTTCTGGCAAACTCTAGCCAAGATTTCATAAGTTATTTTCAGCAGTGGTTTTCTCTTTGCCACTCTCCCTTAAAACTGTGACTTGTGAAGCACCAGGGTAACATTATTGTATGTACAGTCTCTCCAATCTCAGCTACTGAAGCTTGTATCTGCTCCAGAGATGTCTTAGGTATTTTCTTGGTCTCCATCACTAGTCTTCTTCTATAGTCACTCAATTTTTGAGAACAGCCTGCTGTAGGCAGATTTACAGCTGTGCCATAATCTTCCTATTTCTTGGTGTTTGACCTAACTGTACTCCAAGGGATATTCAGTAACTTGGAAATTTTCTTGTATCCATCTCCTCCTGACATGTGCATTTCAATAACCTTTTCACAGAGTTGCTTGGAGTATTCTTTTGTCTTCATGGTGTAGTTTTTGACAGGATACTGACTCACCATCAGCTGGACTTTCCAGATGCAGGTCTATTTTCGCTACAATCAATTCGTACACCAGGACTGAACATGGTGATCTCCATTTTATGAATTATGTGACTTCTAAAACCAATTGGCTGCACAAGTGATGATTTGGTGTGTCATATTCAAGGGGGTGAACACTTATGCAATGAATTATTTTGTGTTTTATATTTTAATCGCTTAGTAGAGATCTGTTTTCACTTTGATACAAAAGAGTCTTTTTCTTTTGATCAGTGTCAAAAAAAGCCAAATTAAATCCATTGTGATTCAATGTTGTAAAACAACAAAACATGAAAACTTCCAAGTGAGTGAATACTTTTTAAATACACTGCATTTAAATCCTGAGCAGGTGAATTTAATGGAAAAGGGGAAGGATCAAGAAGAAAAATGTATAAGGGACCAAGAGCATCAATTACTGGAAGTTAGAGGAGTTGATGCTTATTTCAGCAGGTTGGAGATTACTAAAATGGAATATGAGGTACTGTTCCTCTAATCTGTGTCTAGCCTTGAACTGGTAGTGGGGGAAGCCATGGGCAAATATGTTGATATAAGAATTGGAAGTGGAATTAAAATGACTGGCCATTGGGAAGCCCTGGCAGACACAGGAAGGTTCTCAACTGAGTGATTCTTCAATCTGCGATGGGTTTCCCTGATGAGGCTGATCTGGGAGCACCAGATGCAATAAATAACGTTCAGGGATTCACATGTGAACGAGGACTGCCTCACCTAGAAGGACTAATTAGGACCCTGAATGGTGGTGAGGAATGAGCTGTAGAAGCGGGTCTAACTCTTCAACCAATTGCAATAGTAAGTGCTTGAAGAGTGGTCAGTGGGGAATGAAAAGTGGACAAGAGAGACACAATGAGAGCCATTGCTGAAGAAAGTGGAGAAGGTGCAAGAGGAGAAGACATTCCTAATGATGAGATCATGTAGGATATGGTAGAAGTTGCAGATAATGATACAAAGTCTATGGGGTGGAGGTGTAGATGTGGCAGAGGCAGAAGAACTAAGAAAAGTCAATAACAGCTTTGCAAATGACTCAGTATGAAAAGGTGAATTCACAGTAACTGTGAGAGTCCGTGTATTTGTATAAAATATCAGTAGATAATCTGTAGACAGAGAGTTCAAGAAAGGGGAGAGATGTCTGCGATGGACGAGTATCTGAAACTGAAGTTACATCTCCAGCAATGCATTTTGATTGGTATATCAGTTTATTCATTCACAGACACCTGACCATGCTTTGGCAATCACAATTGATGCAACTGCTCCTGCAAGACTTCTTTGAAAGATGCACAGTAGTAGAACTGTTCACCAATATGCTTCAAACTTCCATCACCTAATAAAAACAGAAAAGGCTTTTAACACTCAACAGGTCAGGTCAGGCAGTATCTGTATGTCAGAATACTGAGTCAGTCTTTCATTTCAATGAAACTTCATCCTCTTTGCTTTCAAATGTCCATCAGCTTCTATGTTTTGCATCTCACAGTTTCAACATGTTTATTTATGTTGTTTAAAATTTTCTCTTTCAAGTATTAGAATTTCAGGTTATACACTGTATACAGTCTCTGATATTAAATGGAATCATTGAACCATTGAAGTTGCCCTTATTCATATTGTAAAGGCATTTAAAGAGATATGGAATCATGAAGTTGCACAGCACAGAAATGGGTCTTCCATTTCGTCGTGTTCATTTGATCTTTCCATCGATTTACTCCAATCCAATTTGTCTGCAGTTGGCCTGTATCCTTCTCTCTTATCTTTTTAGGTATCTATCTAAACATCTCTTGATTGTAGTAATTATCCTTGACTCCATCACCTACTCCAGTTATTAACCACTCTCTGTGTAAATAAACATACTTTTCAGATTCCCTTCAAAACACCTTCTTTTCACATTAAACCTTACGCTCATGTGTTCTGGACAAATGTAGAATCCAAAGCAATACACAAGATGGAGGAACTCAGAGGAGGAACTTTTAGACTTTAGACAGTCAGCACTTTGAGCTAAAAACTTTTCACCTGGACTGAAAATCAGAGTAGTGATAGGCAATACTAAAAGGTAAAAAGAAGGTGCTAGATGGGCCCATATGAAGAGCAGCAATAGGTAGATGGAGGAAGGGAAAGTGCAGATAACAGCAAAAATGGGAGAAAGTATATTTTCATTGGAGATAAGCAAATATGTGCTTGCAAGTATGACAATAAACTCAACTTTGTCTTTAATAGATGGAAGCAACAAAGGCTGAAGATGATGGAATCTGGTCAGAGATGAAGGTGGAGCATGGAACCAAGACAGGGAGTTGGAGACAGCAAATGGGAGCAGTAAGTGGATGGACCAGTTGCAAGAACATGTGGGCAATGGAAAGATGAAAAGAGTAGAGGAAGGGAATGAAATAGGATGATGGTGGCTGGGAAGAGTATTGGAAAACTGGAGGAGAGAAAAGGGACAGAGGAAGAGCATTTTACTACAAGTTGGAGAACTCTATGTTCATTTCTTTGAGAAGCAAACTTCACAGGTGTATTAGGAGATGCTGTTCCTCTAGTTTGCATGTAGTCTCATCCTTGCAGTAGATGAGGCCCAAGTCAGAAACTTCATTGTGGGAATGAAGGGATGGAAAATTGGTAGCAACCAGGAATTCCAGGCAACAGATGGAGCCAAACTTGGGATCCACTTTGTCATGGATATTCTGACTATCTGAATGATCCTGTGCTGAAAGTCCAAGGAGTGAAGTATTACATGTGTGGTGCTTGTTACGGATTAAAGCAACAACAAATTTATGAGTGAAGCGGGGGTTTTTATAACAAATAACACGTTTATTAAACGCTGAAAGCAAAACCCCCAAAAGTAAACAAATCACTAACGTAACCAGAAATCAGCTGCTGTGTGGCAGCTTAAACAGTTCTTAAAGCAAGGAAGCTTAAACAATTCTTAAAGCGCTGTTGCAAAAACAGTTCTTCAAAGTAGTATTGCAAAAGTTCAAAATGTTTACAGTCCATTTAAGGGAGAGACTTTTTAAGATGATTTAAATTCTCTGTCACGTTGTGTCACCGTGGTTCCAAATCGAACTTTTCCCACGAAGAATTTCGAAAGATGAAGAATGAAACGGCTTAAAGGCACTGACCTTTCCTTTATAAAACTGTTCCCAATCCTTTCTGCTATTCACAGGGATTAACTTGGGCACAGTCAACGAATTCCTTCTGAATGAGGATCAAACAAGGTCGAACCTGTTTCACCTTCGAAATCGACTTTCCTCGATCTTTTAACTACCGAACTCCGATCTTCAATTTCCACTGATTCTCAACTAGCAGTATTATAAAGAAACTGCTGGCAATGACCTTTTAAACTTTAGACATTAGATAAAACTCCATCTTTCAACTAAACTGCATCATAACATTAAATCACGCAGTGGCATGAAGTCAACGTGGCAAATCCAGCCACGAACTGCCCCTCCTCACAGGGAGGGGTCCTCCTTTTATACCCTGTAAAAAAAAACCTGTCACATGACCTCTACTGGCAGGAAAATGATGTCACTCCACCATCACAAGACTATTACCTCAAGTCCAATATAACTTCAACCCCTGTCACGTGACAAGTACACCACTGTCACATGTTATGGGTACGTAACATACTCCTACAGCATATGGTGACAAAGTGCTTGTTGGGCCTCACAGTCATTGTTGCTCAATCTTTCCAAGTCTTCAGCCAACTTCTCTTGGTTAAGTAGGAATTGTGATCTGGAGACTGAAAAACACAAGCAGAGATGCAATCAGTTTAAATTAGGTGGCCTTACAAACAGAGCAAGTTGGAAAGTCATTGGAACAAAATATTTGATGGCAACCATTGGAAGAGCTAGCTTCTCATGCATGGAATGGGAAGAGATCCACTATCACATTAGTAGTTTCATATTCTGGACATCTGAAGTTTTAGCACCAGTTTGTGTCAATGACCTGTTATCAGCTGCAAATGTAGTTGTGAAGAAAGTTCACTTAAACAATGTCATACTTTATTCAGCACTGTTGTCTCTGATTTTTTATGAATTTCCTCATAGTTTAGGAAAGCCCATCACTGTTCAGTAAGTCTTCCCCTGTGGTTGACACTTGGTTGACTCTCTTCCTGGCTCTCTGATGTGGTGGCCTTCTTCAGATGGCCATGATGAGTTTCTGTCCTTGGGCTGAATTTAGCCATAGCAAACTCAGCTCCATTGTAAACCAGAGACTTTAGCAGAAGTCCGGATATTGTGGAAGAGAACAATAGTTTCCATTCTTGCACAACCATCAAAAGCATGTGCAAATTGCATAACTCACCTTGTATTTTCCAGAAATCTGCCAATGCAGCCAAATAGACCATTGAAACATAGTTAACTGCTCCACAATTGTAGCACAAAAGTTGTGTATAACACTGAATCTCTGTTCCTATGAATCAAGTTATTTTAATTCAGGTTCTGGAAGTCTCAGACTAGGCCTCAATGGAGAAATAAACTGGCTTCCTCTCCCACCATTTGTAGCATCGGCATTGCCACCACCTGACACAATGGAACAAATTTCCTGGACCACCTCCCAGGTGCATGTTCATATCGAGCAGTCCATTCACCTACTCATTTTACTGGTCCAACATTGCAACCTACTTGAAAATCTCCCACCCATAGGGCTCATTTGAGGATCAGAATTCTTAATAATGCCCAACCTCCATGGAGCCAGAATATTGTCCCATTTCCCCTCCATTCTGATTCAGCCCCCCTGGTGTCCGGTGTCTTCCCTCAGTAAGGTTGTCTCTTTAATCTAATCTTGTTCCTCATGGTGCCAGTATCTGAGTGGTGCTCAGTATGAACAGGGGATTTCTGCAATGGGAATCTCTTGATCTGCAAGAACCAATGCAATTTTCTCCATCTGTTTATCAGAAATGTAAAGAACTTGTCTACATGCAGTTCCAGTTGCTTTCCTTAGACCACTTTAACAAACTCCAAATTCATCACAACTTTCAACGGATGCATTTGAAAACAACGGTGCAAATAAAAACTTCATGTTGAACTTCTCACAACTTCTCATGCTTAGGTGCTCAGCTGCAATCTCATCAACCAAAATCTCAACACACTACCATTCATTGATACAATTGGCTCCCGTACTGTTCGAAGTAGACATATTGCTGGCCAAAGATGATCTTGCAGTCATGCAGATGGAGTATGTTCCCTATATAATTTTATAGGAAATTATCATCAGCCTGATTGACCTTGTCACCTTACATCAAGTTTTAGTTACTCTGCTATAAAAGATTCATTGTGTAAATCATACCTCAATGAGGTGGGCTATGTGAAGTGATTAAGGTGCTCTCTCTGTTTGTTCAACTTCTTCAAGTCATTTTCAGAATACCAGCTGCACTCATTGTACTTAATACTGGAGAAGGACCATCTTGATCTAGTGCAATCCTCCTGGTGTTGATGCTCCTACAGTGGGGTTGAGGAGGGAAAATAAAGGATGTGCATCTTTTGGAGTGAAATCTACAAATGTATGATGCAACCACCTACCTGCTGCTCTTCTTTTGGGCGTAGAGGTCAAGTGTTTCAACAATATAATACTATGTCCTGCTTAAGGAGTGGCTGAAGTTAACAATGTTTCCGTAGGTCTACCTCACATGTGGTCAAAAATGTGAGAATGTTTCTTATTGACATTTGAGTACAATTGTTTTCAAAATTGTATTTATTTAGTGAGACACCTTTCCCATCCAGCCAATGTCAACAACCCAATTTAACCCTAACATAATACGGAACAATTTACAATGAGCAAAATACACTTTTGGACAATGGGAGGAAACCAGAGCACCTGGGGAGAACCTATGCATTCCATGGGGAGGACATATAGAGGCTCTTTATAGATGGCATCAGAATCGAGCTCTAGACCCTGATGCTATGAGCTGTAATAACATCGCACATACTGCTATGCTATGTGGCACCAAAACTGCAGATGATCTAATTGCCTGAGTTATAATTCTCCAGTTGTAGCAATGGTGCTTAAACTCTTTCTCATAAGCCCTTAGTTCAGACCTCTGGATTACTAATTCAGTCATTTAGCCTCCTAGCTGGAGTCTCCAATAATGATGAATGACGGCACATACTGTTCTATTGGTGAATGACAAACTGATGCTGTACTTTGAAGGCAACTTGCTGCTTTGGGACGAGGGAGTAAACGTGATGAGGGCAGCTTTTCCTTCGCTATTGCTGCCTGCTTGCACTAGTTTGTGTCTGATAGCCAAAAATGATAACACAACTTTATAAAACACAATTTCATTATAAGGTGTTTGACAGAATTTTGATGAAAAAATATTTAACATCAAGCCTCATTAGGGATGATTGAAAGCTTGGTCCAATGAATCAGCTTTGAGGTATATTTTAAGGAAGAGAGTGAGCTTCAGAGGGGGAGAAGTTTAATGATAGAATTCTAGAAGCTGCATCTGAAATAGTTGAAAGTTTGTAAATAAAATTGCATGTGTGATTCACTCATTGACTTGCCTGTCACTGATCACTCTTCATCCACACGGCCTTGCTAAACTGGACTGCTTTGGAACTGTCCACAATCACGTTAACCACCTGTGATGGGTGAAGATTCATTTCTGTAAATTACAGTACTTTTCCTCCAGGCACTTAGAATCATGGATTATGGTTCTGAAATGAAAGTATACTTTCAGGTAACTAGCTCTGAAAGGTCGTATGCACTGTGTGCAAGAGGAATAATTATACAGATATTCTGACATGGTAAGTCTGAGTCACTGCAGATTCTTTTTATTGGAGAAGTTCAGTTAGTGTTCCATATTTTTTTAGGATTCCACACTGAATAACGTATAATCCCAGACTAAACTAGGCGGGTATGATCTCACTGATATGTAGAAGGAGTAGGCCATTCAGAGCTTCCAGTCTGCCCTGCCCTTCCATATGATCATGTTTGATAGGCTATCTCCATGCCATGTTCTTTCTTCCACCCCATACACATTGATGCCTTTTCTTCTTGAAATTTATCAATTTCCTTCTTCAATATATTCAAGCTTTACAGACCTCTGTGCTCATGAGTTCGATAGTTTCACAATCTTTTCAATGAAGACATTCCTCCATAGTTCAGTTCTAAATGTCTTGCCATCATTCATTTCTAACTCTGAGTTTTCCTTCTAGTCACACTAGTAAGGGGCTTGTCTTGTCCACTCTGGAGCTGCTCACTCACTTTTGTTCTCCACCATACACTCAGCTCTCATCTGTGGCTCCAAATAGATGTTTGCATGTGACTGTGGCCACACCCAGGGTGCACCGCTTTGACAATCTGGTTAAACCAGGTGAGATTAGCCGGTGGCCTCATATCATTGAGAGGTACGGACATGTCCATCCTAGCATGCAACAATTCTGGCTGGAAGAGATCTACAGTGAGATCCCGTGGCCAGGAAGGCAGTTCTGCAATGTTTCATGGAGAGTAAAGGGCATGATAGAGCACATTAGACATTGTAGTCATTCACCTCAACCATGGGAGATCCCAGTTTGCATCGCTTGTTCATACCACTGGACCTGGATTTCTGCGATTGAGAGAATGGAACTGCCCCAGTTGAATGGCCTTTCCTCTTTAAAAACTTTCCCACATATGTTTCCTGTCATTGTTAGACAAGATGAACAATCACCACCAGTAAGGGAGAAAAAAAATCTTCCTTCAGTCTGGCCCTGTCTGAATTTTGTGAGTTTTAGTTAGAACCTTTTTCATTCTTCTAAGTTCTTGTGAATATGCAATTCTCATCAATCTAATCTCTTTACATACCATAATCCCAATCTTTCAAGGTGCAGTCATCTTCCTAATAGCCACTACAGATTGGTTATGTGTTCTATATCTTCATTCATTATACTACAGACTTAGAGTAAGAGGCGATTTACTAGAATGTTACCTTGGTTTCAGCACCTAAGTTACAGAGAAAGTTTGAACAAGTTAGGTCTTTATTCTTTGGAGTGTAGAAGGTTGAGGGGAGACTTGATAGAGGTATTTAAAATTATAAGAGGGATAGATAGAGTTGGTGTTGATAGACTTTTTCCATTGAGAGTAGGGGAGATTCAAACAAGAGGATATGAGTTGAGAGTTAGGGGGCAAAAGTTTAGGGGTAACACAAAGGGGAATTTCTTTACTCAGAGCGTATTAGCTGTGGGGAACGAGCTTCCAGTAGAAGTGGTAGAGACAGGTTCAATATTGTCACTTAAAGTAAAATTGGATAGGTATACGGACAGGAAAGGAATGGAGGGTTATGGGCTGAGTGCAGGTGGCTGGGGCTAGGTGACAGTAAGCTTTCGGCATTAGAAGGGTGAAGATGGCCTGTTTCCATGATGTAATTGTTATATGGTTATATGGTTATATACCTCAAACATTAAGCCTTATATTAGACTGCTCCATATGATTCATCAGCAGGTAACATCTAAACTTCAGCAAATTGAAATAAAATACTGTTAGATATGGAGATGGCATTGTGCAGAAAGTTCTTTAGAAATCAAAATTATGATAAAACTCTTTTGGCTATAGCTATTTTATTAGATGATGTTCATTGGTGTTCATCATGGTAGGGGTCAGACAGTGTCAGCCCATCCCAGCAAGTAAGGCAAATAAAGATGTTACAAAGGAATTTGAACTCACGCTTTATTTTTCTACTGCAAATTGTGTCAGGGAATGTAGAAGAGGCTTGACCCAAATGCTGCACTGCAGAGATGATATAGCAGCAACCAATAAATGTAATAGTAGACAGCAAAAAAAACAAGCCATGAGGGCCACAAACCAAGCGAGAAAAGGAACTAAACACAAGAGGCAACCAGGAGAAGGCTGGCTTGTTCGATGAATGATCAATGATTGTGGATAGGAGCTAGGGTCAAATAGGCTGCAGATGATGAGCCTGGAACAAGTGGCAGGTGAATACTATTATCTGGGTGGAGACTGGGAGGTGCATGTAGCAGTAGGCCCAACAGGAATTCCCCTCCACCCCATGAGCAGCACAAAATGGTCCAGAATGATCCAAATGCATCTAGTGGAACTCATCAATGTGTGATGGATACAAGATGGACAAGACACTTCTAGGTACTTCACACCCTTTCTATGGCAATGTGAATCCATCAATAGGTAAACTGTGTATGCAGGATCATGATCTACCATCCTAGTTTCCAGAGACACAGATTCATTTGGGTTGAGTGGCCATACATAATGAGCTTGGGGCACAACTCATGGAAGGTAGGTGTGATCCTCACGTATGATGGCAGCTGTGGACAATAAGTGACTGGATTGATGCAAAGGACGATCCTGAAGGAACTAATAAACCAGGGCAAGAGCTTGTGGCAGTCGATGAACAGGAGCAAATATCAGGTGGACAGCAAGTCACTGTCCCCATGCTGTGCACCAATGGAAGTTGGCAGCTAGGATGGTCTTCTGTGACTTCCTACAAGTATTCCAGCAGAAGCAAACCAAAGCCCAGGTGGATGGCACCTCCACTGTGAACTGTCCCATTTGAAACAATGGAACTTTCATTGGAGTTGGTAGCCATGAAGACTAATAAGGTGACATGCCCAGAACAGATATTTCTTCCACGTGGGAGGGCTACTGGACACAAGGCATAGCAGAGACTTCTCCACTTGCTGATTGCCTCTTTCTGACTGCCCATTGGTCTGTGGATGATAGCCAGAGGACAAATTGCCTGGTATGAGAACTGTCCCTCTCTTAATCACAGGATTCTTCAGAAAGTGGTGTAGTCAGCCCAGCACATCTGTAGTTGTGAACTTCCCATGATCCAAAACATTTACAAAGACAGGTGTGAAAAAAGAGCCCAAAGGATCATTGTGGACCTGAGTCACCCTAACCACAATCTATTCCAGCCGTTACCATCTGGGAAACAGTACCGTAGCATAAAAGCCAGGATTACCAGGCTCCAGGACAGCTTCTTCCACCAGGCCATCAAGCTGATTAACTCACGCTGACTTGAATGTATTCTATGTTATTTAGTATAAATGATTATAAATTACTATGATTACACATTGGACATTTAGACAGAGACGTTAAATAAAGATTTTTACTCCTCATGATGGTGAAGGATGTAAGAAATAAAGTCAATTCAATGTTTCCCATCAATCAATGTCTCCATTCCTCCACAGTCCATTTACTGGCAAGTAGCTCCCTGTCTCCTACTCCATAAAGGCGTTGTGTGGGGTTGAACTTTTGAGAGAAGAAGCCACAAGAGTGTGTCTTCCTGTCCAGTCCTCACTGGGAGAGGATGGCCCGGATACCCACGTCAGATGTGTCCACTTCTGCCACAAAAGGTCCAGAAAGGGTTCAAATGGCAGAGAATGATAGCAGGGCTGAAGAGTTTCTTGATTTCCTTGAAACTATTGTTTGCAGCAGCAGACCAGGTTCTCCATGAGGTTTGGCTGTGCTTTCTGATGGAACAGCAATAGAGGTTGGAGAAGCCCAAGCAACAGTGAGCTGTTTGAGGGAGGGAAGTCTGAGCCATTCCATGACAGTGTGCACTTTCTAGGGATCCATGGTTGTGCCTTAGAGTGAAAGTGTGTAACCGAAGAAGGAAATGACTGAAGTGTGGAACTGACATATTCCTTACTTGAAGTTGAGTTGGTATTTGAGGAGGCACTGAAGAAGTGAACAGCTGTGACAGATGTGGTTTTAAGGGTCCTTGGAAAAGATAAGGATGCATCGAGGTGGACAAGCACATACCTATCTAGAGCATCATGTTAATGAAGGCTTGGAAAACAGCTGGACTTTTGGAAAGTCCAAAAGGCATCACCAAGTATTCTTAGTGGCCAGTGGGTATTATGAATATTGTCTTTCACACATCCCCCAGCAGATTGTATACACTGTGTAGATCCAGATTGCTGAAGATCCCGGGTCTGCAGAATGTGTTTTGTATGCAGTATTCATCAAATGGAGAGGGTAGTGGTTCCTAATGGTGATTTTGTTAAGTCCATGGTCATTTCAAGGCCAAAGATCCTCTTCATTCTTGTTTTCAAAGAAGAATCCTGCACCAGCTGTAAACTGGGATGGATGAATGAAGCTGGGCTGTAGTGCTTCAGTGATGTAGTCATTCATATTTTGCGTCTCAGTAGGAGAGAGATAGAAAAGACAGCTTTGGGGAGGATTGCTGCCTGGGAGAAGGTAAATCACATAGTTGTGTGGTCTGTGAGACAGCAAGATGCCAGATTAGGGGATTAGGAGAGCTCTCTCTATCTGCATGGGCATTAGTGAGGAAGGTCCTACAGCCTGAAATAGTTCTGGGAAAGGAACCGGGGTTTGGCTGATGATCTGAAGGATTATTCTATAAGATGCTAGTCAACATGGAGAGCCAGGGTAATGAAGGTGTTTCCCTAGCTGAAGAGTCTAGAACAGTTTCAGAATAAGGTGAGGGCCATTTAGGACTGAGGTTAATTTCTTCATTCAGATAATGGTAACCCTTTGGAATTTTATATCTATTGATATTTCTGGATATTAATCAGCTCAAAGGGAGGTAGGACAGAAATTTGGTGATGGTGCAGAAAATCAGTAATGGGTGTCATGAATGTTAGATAATCAAAAAAGACTGGATGGCTTAGACCTGCTCCTGTGTCATATATTTATTATATTTCTTACTGCTATCCCACATAACAAAAGCAAACACACACCCCACCTGTTCTGCTCTGCCTCCCAACAAGTAACACCAGGTTGGAAATGCCTAGGTCCCAAAACTGCACCTATTCAACATAACATCTTAATATTATGTTTAGATATTCATTGCACTTATGATCTCATCACTTCAGATTTACTAACTCATCCATCAAGTACACTGGCCACTTCAATGTCTTTGTGAAGATGTAAATCATCAAGGACTACTAAGACCCAAGCCATGTTCTGCTGTCATCAGGAAGAAGGTACAGAAGCATCAGGACCCATACCAGCAGTTTTAGTTTCTTTAACCAGAGGGGGTAACTTCACATGCCCCAACACCTAACTGTTCTCAAATCTATGAACATATTTTCATCTCATGTCATAGATATTTAGAGAATTGTTTATTTATTTATTATAATAATTATTTTTCCCTTCCATATTTGCACAGTTTTCTGTCCTTTGCACATTTTTGTTTGTCTGTCCTGCTGTGGGCAGTCTTTCATTGATTCTATTGTGTTTCTTGGATTTAGTGTATATGGCTCAAGAAAACAAAATTCAGGGTTGTATATGGTGCTATGTATGTACATTTTGTACTTTGATAATAAATTTACTTTGAACTTTGAATTCAGTCTGTGAAAAAACTAAAATTAATAAATATATAGTAATTCCTTCAACTAAAGTATTCCAATTACATTAAATTACAAATTAGTTCTATCCTGGTACCTGTAGTGAAGAACATGTAGAGAAGTTCAGGCATATCGATGTAGCCTGAGTTAACAAAAGAAGATAGAACAGAGGGAATACAATATGCATAACTGGGAGAACATCTAATTTGGTGGAAAAGAATGAAAAGCAGAGCACTGATATAATATTGCAAGTATTTGAAATCTGTTGGTGATCAGAGAGAGACCGTGCTCAAAAGAATTTCAGCAGCTGGACCATTAGAGGGACATACAGCAATTCAAAATAATTAAATAACCAGGTGAAATGTAGTAACATCTCATTGCAATTATATAAGGCCCAGGTGAAACAAAAAATGAAATATTGTTCCTAAACCATCATAAAAGTAACAAATAGAGAATGCTAAATACGTACACATTGATTCACATTCAGGAACAGCTTCTTCCTCTCTGCATTCCAGTTCTTAAATGGACAGTGAAGCCATGAACACTACATCACTTTTAAAAATATGCATTATTTCTGTTTTTGCGCTACTTTAATCTATTCAATATACATGCAATGTAATTGATTTACTTATTTATTTCTTTTTACTTTTTTCTTCTATATTATGCATTGCATTGAACTGCTGCTGCTAAGTTAACAAATTTCACGACACATGCCGGTGATAAAAAAACTGATTCTGATATTTGACCACTGTGAGTCCAGTGTTCAACCTACAAATTGCTTTAGTGTTTTCAACAGCATTGTAAGTCAATTTAATGCAAAGAGTATCGTAAACAATGCAGATGAACATAGAGCATGGTTCAGTACATGGAACTATGACGTTGTGGCCATTACAGAGACTTGGATGTCTCAGGAGCAGTAATGGCTGCTGAGTGCGACAGGCATTAGATGTTTCAAAAATAACAGGGAGGGAGACAAAAGAGATGTGGGCATGGTCTTGCAAATCAGGGATAATGTCACGGCTGCAGAAAAGGAGGACATCATGGAGGGATTATCTACTGAGTCAGTGTGGGTCAAAGTCAGAAACAGGAAAGGAGCGATATCTCTGCTGGATACATCCCAAAAGTACCAGGGATATAAAGAAGCAGATAGGAAGGCAGATTCTGGAAAGGCGTAATAATAATATGGTTGTTGTGATGGGAGATTTTAAATTTTCTAATGTTGATTGGCATCTCCTTAGTGCAAGGGGTTTAGATGGGGTAGAGCTTGTTAGGTGTGTTCAGGAAGGTTTCCTGATGTAAGATGTAAATAAGCCAACTAGAAGAGAGGCTGGAGTAGATCTAGTATTGAGAAATGAACCTGATCAGGTGACAGATCTCTAGGAGGGAGAGCATTTTGGAGATAGTGACCACAACTCTATTTTCTTCACTCTAGTGCTGGAGAGCGATAGGAGCAGATAATTTTGAAAACATTTAGTTGCAGTATGGGGAAATATGATGCTATTAGGCAGGAATTTGGGCACATAAATTGGGAACAGATGTTCTCAGGGAAATGCATGGCAGAAATGTGGCAAATGTTCAGGGAACATTTGCATTGAGTTCTGAATAGGTATGTTCCATTCAGGCAGGGAAAGGATGGTAGGGTTAATAAAACATGGTGTACAAAAAATGTAGAAAATCTAGTTAAGAAGAAAAGAAAAGCATACAAAATGTTCAAGAAACTAGGTACTGTTAAAGTTTGAGAAATTTACCAGGTTGCTAGGAAGGAGCTTAAGAATAGAATTAGGAGATCAAGAAGGGGCCATGAGAAGACTTAAGAAAAACTCCAGGGCATTCTACAAGTATGTGAAGAGCAAGAGGATGAGCCATGTGAGAATAGGACCAATCTGGTGGGATAGTGGAAACCTGTGCATGGAGTCGGAGGAGGTAGCAGAGGTACTTAATATTTGGCTTCAGTATTTACCAGGGAAAAAGACATTGGCAATTGTGGGGAAGACATACAGTGGACTGAAACATTTGAGCATATAAACATTAATGAAAAGGATGTGCTGGAGCTTTTGAAAAGCATTAAGTTAGATAAGTCACCAAGAACAGATGAGAAGGTGAAATGAGAAGGCTACTCGGGCAAGCGAGGACGGAGGTTGCTGAGCTTCTTGTGATGATCTTTGCATTATCAATAGGGATGCAAGAAGTACCAGAGGATTGGAGGTTTGCAAATGTTGTTCCTTTATTCAAGAAAAGAATTGGAGATAACCCAGGAAATTATAGACCAGTGAGTCTGACTTCAGTGGTGGGCAAGTTGTTGGAGAAGATCCTGAGAGACAGGATTTATGAGCAATTGGAGAGACACAATCTGATTAGCGCAGGCATGGGCAAACTACGGCCTGTTAAGCTTTTTAATCCGGCCCGCAGAACTTGATGAAATTATATTAATAAACCTTGTTAACGTTTTTTCTCCGCAATTCTGGCATTTTCCCAATAGATGACGCACTCTATATACATTTGTGGCGATCCATTTCCTGGCACATCCGAACTGGCTCACAATTAGCCAGCGTTCCGGCTAAGGGAGATAGCCTGCGGGGATTTGCGAGCACAGAGCTTTGGAGCCTCTGCGCCACGGGGGGCAGGTTGAGGGAGGCTTAAAAGTGAGGCTGGGGATTTCTTCGTTTTTTTCTTCGACTGCAGTTACCGACTCCGTGTCGTAATTTTAGCGCTGCATGTAGCACACCGCTACACATTGACCTTTGTTGAGGTGCAGCGTATTACTCCACATTTGCGCTTTACTCTTTGTTCGGCTCGACCTATTTGTGTGAACAGGCGTTCAGCGTCATGAGCATCAACAAAGCCAGCCACAGATCCAAGTTAACTGACCAACACCTCAGATCCATCCTGAGAATTGCCACAACAAAACTAAATCCAGACTTTGATGCGCTGGCTAAAAAGGGAGACCAACAACACTGTTCCCACTGAAATTAAAAATAAGTTTCTTCGTTGTGTTATGTAAAAAATGCATTTGAAAATATTTTTTTCAATAAGCCTTACATGTTACATGTCATTTCTGTTAAGTGATGGAGATGAGTAGTGCGCAGGTGCACGTACGTTCTCAAAATAAAAAATGCGCTCCAGATCAAATAACGCGCTCCGCATACTGGCGCACTGTCACTGTTCTGTCTTTGTGCTGGTTGTTGTTGAGTTTTAGCACAGGGGACTATTGAATAAGAAGGAGCAGGACAAGTAGACCTGCATCTCCTACTGTTTTTGAAATAAAGACAGTCAGGAGGAGAGTGATGATGATAATATCTTGAAGGATAACAGAATTTTCAGTGCTTTAAAATAGTAACTGTTACTATTAAAAAAAGCTGTATTTTATTCATTTAATGTTCAGTGTTTTAAAAGTCATTTCAATAAATAGCTAAATACCATGGGACTTCAAAGACAGATATTTTGTTGTAATGCATTTGTTCATTTTCAATTGAAATTAAAGCACATGTTTTCTTCATATCCCATGATATTTTATTTTCTCTTATGAGGTGTATTCCAAAACACTCCATCCATCTGCTCCTGGTCCGGCCCCCCCTATCAAATTTTAGAACCCTTTGTGGCCCACAAGTCAAAAAGTTTGCCCACCCCTGGATTAGCGCATAGTGGAGACACAAGGAAATGAAGATGCTGGAATTCTGAGAACAAATAATCTGCTGGAAGAACTCAATGGATTGACCAGCATTTGTTGAAGTAAACAAATTGTTGAATTTTCTCCTGATTCAAAGTTTTGAGCTGAACCGTCAACCATGCATTGCTTCCCACAGATGCTGTTCGACCTACACACATGCACACAAAATGCTGAAGGAACTCATGGGACAGGCAACATTTATGGAAGAAAATGAATAGTAGGTGTTTCAGGGGATGATCCTTCATCAGCACTGGAAAGGAAGGGGGCAGAAGACAGAATAAAAGAGTAGAGGAGGGGAAGAGTAGGAACTGGCAGGTCATAGGTGAATACAGGTTAGAGATGGAAAAGAGGATTAATGTGAGAAACTGAGAGGCGATAGTGGAGAAAGAAACTGGCTGAAGGAAGCTTCTGATAGGAGAGGATAGCCAACAGTTACTCTTGTAGTTTCATGCTGTGACCTACAGAGTTCTTCCAGCAGACAGTTTGTTGTTCTAGTGCATAACACCATTTGCTCTGGAGCTATGCAAATTAATTTCTTGGTTTGTCTTGTTACCTATTCAAGACCTTCACTTCCTAAATTAATATCCCTTTTTCCCATTTATAGGCAGACCTGCCTGAGCATTTGCAATCAAATTATACCTATCATATCTTTCCATTTATACCTGTATGATTTAATGAATCCAGCACAGCATGGAGTATGTGCCCACTTACTTTTGTTCCGGCTTCCCAACAGCACTCTGGCGACAATGTTAAATTACATAGTAGCACTGATGCTTTTCAACTTAGATGGTTATTGAATCAAGTACCATTTCAACAACTCAAGTAAAATTTTACCTAACACTCCAACACAAAGCCAGTAGAAGGTTGAACAGTTGTAAATAATTCCAAGTAAGTTTGTTCAGGTAGAATGTCAAAGTGACACTTTGAAAGGACATCCTGAAGGATGGGCAATATGGGTAGAGCTCAGAAATATCAATCACTATGATAGCATTACACTATAAACCTTCCATTAGCTAGCAGGAGAGCAACTATACAGGCAGATTATGGAAGGATGTAGAAGCAACAGGGTAGTGAATTACTACAATTTCCCCAGATTTGACTCGGACTCCCTCAGTGCCTTGCTGGATTATCTGCATAATGCTTCAAGGAACCCTCTAGGATATTCAGGTGCATCCAGAATGGTTTTTTGAAGCAGTATACAGATAACCTAACCAGAGAAGAGGCCATACTAGAACCCTGTATTTGAAAAAGAGCCTGACCAGATAATTGGAGTTTCATTGACAGAACATTTTGGTAATAATTATCATAACACTGTAAGTTTTTAAAGATGGATAAGGATACGACGGGGCCTGATCAGTAAGTAGCAAATTGGGGAAAGTCTAGTTATTGCAGAATGAAGCAGCAGCTGGAGAGAGCAGCTTGTCAGTGGCTGTAAGTTAGGTAAGTCCGCATAAAATGTGGGAGTCATTCAAAGGCAGCTGGTCGGTTTTCAAGACCAACGTGTTCCCAGAAGGAAGAAAGACAAGGATGACAAGGTTCAGGAAACTTGGATGAGAAGAGATCTTGGAAATTTCCTCAGGAAGGAAAATGAAGCAAATTGTAAGCATAAGAAAGTCTGCAGATGCTGGACATCTTGAGCAACACACACAAAATGCTGTAGGAACTCAGCAGGTCAGGCAGCGTCTATGGAAATGAATAAACTCAATGATATTGGTCTTCAGCACAGAGAAGAACATGAAGGATAGTGAGATCATAGTGGGCCATGCTCATAATCTAGAATTTACTGACATCAATTGTGAGGAGGTGTTGGATCTCATGAAGATCATTTGTGTGGATAAGTTCCTGGGACCTGAGGAGATCCATCTCCAATATTGAGGCAGGAGATTGCTGAGGCCTTGACATAAATCTTTGTATCCATCTTGGTCACAGGCAAGGTTCCAGATGATCATTAATTTTGTCCCATTATTTAAGAATGGAAGTAAAGCCAAACCCAGATATTATATGCCAATGAGCCTTACCTCAGTAGTGAAGTTATTGGAGAAGAAAGAGGATCTACTTGTATCTTCGAAAGCACTGACTTATTGGAGATAACATGGGTTTATTTGGAGCAAATCATGTTATAGGAACTTGGCTGAGTTTTTCTGAGGAGATCACAGATAATTGATAAAAATTGATAAAAATAGGGCAGTGGATATTGTGCACATGAACATTAATGAAGCTTTTAACTAAATCACTCATAGTAGGTAGGTTCAGAAGATCAAGGGACATGGAATCTGGAGAGAATTAGTCTATTTGATTCAAAATTGGCTTGGTCATAAAAGACAGGATTATGTTGGAGGTCTATGATTGAATGTGCTCTGCAAGGATCAATTTGGTATCTCTGTTGTTATATGTACACACACACACAAATAAAAATCAATGGTTTGTATAAGAGTACAAATGGATTGATCAGACAGTTTGGAGATACAAGAAGAACTGACATATTTTTAGATAATGAAGAAAGTTGTCAAAAGATTCAGCAGGATATAGATCAATTAGAAATGTGGCCAGAGAAATGCCAAGCAGAATTTAAACTGGAAACCTGAGGTTTGCACTTTGGCGACATCAGGTATAAGAGGAAACAGAACATTAAATGGCAGAACCATTAGGAGCACTGATGCACAGACAGATCTTGGGGGTATAAGTCTAGAGCTCACTGAAAGTGATAACACAAATATATAGGATAATAAAGAAGGCCTGATTTTATTGTTTGGGGCATTGTGCATCAAAAAATGGCATGTCATTTTGCAAGTGTATAAAACAAGTGATACAGTTCTGATATATGCATTAGAATCAGGATCAAGTTTATTGTCACTAACTTAGGTTGTTGCTAGACATAAAAATAAACTTACAGTAAGTTACAATAAATAAATAAATGGAGCAAAAGTGGAATAATGAGAGAGTATTCATGGATTCATGACCATTTAGAAATCTAATGGTGGAAGGGAAGAAGCTGAGCTTAAAGCTTTGAGTGTGTGTTTTCAGTCTCCTGGCCCTTTCCCTGACGGTAATAATGAGAAGAGGGCAGGTCAAAATCAGAATCATGTTTATTATCTGTTGTGAAATGTGCTGTTCTGTGCCAGCAGAGCAGGTTAATACATAAAAAAGATATAAGTTGCAATAAGAAATATAAAAATAAATAGATAAAGTAGTGCAAAGAGAACAAAATAGTGGAAGTAGTGTTCATAGATTTATGGCCTCCGCAGAAAGCTGATAATGGAGAGGAAAAAGCTGTTCGTCAGACATCAAGATTCTATCTTCAGGCTCCTGTACCTCCTCCCTGACGGAAGCAATGAGAAGAGGGCATGTCCTGAGTGGTGGGGTACTTCATGATGGAAGCTGCCTTTTCAAGCATTGCCTTTTGAAGATTTGTTTGATGGTGGGGAGGCTTAGTGCCCATGATGGAGCTGACTGAGTTTACAACCCTCTGAGGATTTTGCCAATCCTGTACATTGACCCACAATTAGAATGCTTTCCTGTAGAATGCTAGGGTCTTTTGAGACACACCAAATCTCTTCAAAGTCTGAATGCAATGTAGCTGTTGCTGTGCCTACTTTGCAATTGCATCAATATGTTTGACCCAAAACAGATCTTCAGAAATGTTGACACCCATAACTTGAAATTGTTCGTCCTTTCCACTGTTGACCCCTCAGTGAGGCCTGGTGTGGGTTTTCCCGATTTTTGCTTTCTAAAGTACACAATCAGCTCCACAGTCTCACTGACAATGAGTGCGAAGTTGTTATTGTGACACCACTCAACCAGCCAATCTATCTGACTCCTGTATCCCTCCTCGTCACCATCTGAGATTCTGTCAATTGCTTTGTCATCAATTGATAGATAGTGTTTCATCTGTCATTGTCATGTGTTTAAAGGGAGCAGAACAGCAGGCTAAGTATACATCCTTAAGGTGAAGTTCTCTTAATTGTCAGTGAGGAGGAGATGTTAGTTCTGAACCTCCAATTGCAGTCCTACATTAAGGAAGTCAAAGATCCAGTTGCAGGTGCAGTTACAGAGGCCTAGGTTTTGAAACTTTTTAGTTAGTACTAAGGGAGATGATGGTGTTGAGTACATTGTGGATCTGGTAACATTATAGTGAAAGTACCGGCTGGAATTCAAAGTATGACCCATTTATCTCAAGATGAGTTTGAATTTTAACGCAGGAAATTTTGATTCAAGTTGGCATTAATGGTGACTTCATTCAACTAATTATTGTGTAAAAGCAACCTCGTTCACTCCAGGAAAGACAATATGCCCGTTGACTGCATGTGATCAAAACCCACCTTCATCATTGATTCTTCTTGTCCCCTGAAATAGCCCAAGAAGTTATATAGTTCAAGTAGAAATTTGGGAAAACAATAAGTCAGTTGAATGAGTTTAAAATAAATCCCTCCCAAAAAGTCATCTGCTTGTTATTGATTACTCTGTAGAGATCAGTTTATCTTGTAAGAATGGTTTTTTTTTTGTTGTCTTTATGAATAAAGATGGTTATGTACTGAGGAAAGTGTCACTATTGTCCAGGTAAAGACTGCAATCTGCATTTTCCAACAGATTTAATATGGCTTTTCTGAAACAAATCATATATCTTAGTAACAGATACTTAAAGCATGCTTCAACCGGCATTACCAATCTTTTCTCTACTACAGAGGGAGAAGCACACATCCACCCCCCATCCCACATATTATATTTCAATACAGCATAGCAAGAGTCTATTGAAACTATTAAATCTATATGAGAGTTAGTCCTATTCTACATTCTCCTCACCCATAGTTCCTTGCCCTTTTCCTCCTCTTTCTACCTAACCACCAATACTGCTGATTCTCCTTCCACTCACCTGCACTGGTGGGTAACTTAATGCAGCAAATCAGTTGCAAGTAGAACTCCAATCTGCCAACCACCATGTCATTGGGATGTCAGAGAAAACCAAAGCACCCAAGGGAATTCCACCAATTGATAAGGTGAATGTGCAAACTCAGACAGTGTTTGTGGCTGTGATTGGACCTATGTCACTGGAAAATGTGAAAGAGAAGCAATAGCTGTTGCAGCACTATGCCATGGTCTGATGACTCCTCCTCACTGGACTAATAGAATCATGGATTAGTACAACACAAAAGTGGGCCATTTATAACATTAATTCTGTGCTGGTTCTTTCAAGCAATAATCCAGTTAATCCTGCTTTCCTGTTCTCTCCCTGTATCATTTCTTTGTAATCCAATTCTCTTTTGAAATCTATAATTGAGTCTGGCTTCTCCAGACTATCAAGCAATGCCTAAACTGTTCTTCCCCTGATTCTTTTACCAATCCCCTTAAACCTGTGCTCTCTGATTACTGATCTTTCACTTTGCTTAAACATTTTGCTCTCTTAAGCAGCAGAATATGTACTGTTGAATAACAGCTTTCCTGCCCACGCTTCGCAGATTAGCAAGAAAAGCCTAAGAGGTTACATACACCAAAGGTGAAAGCAAGGGGACACTCTGCTGTGCAATGTTTTCATTGAAATTATTTTATCTTGAGATAAATATGCTCGCAGATATTGAAGCTAACAGTTCATTTAACATTGCACCCCATGACAGCTTTCCTGAAATCATATATACAAAACCTCCTGCCACCCAAAAACAATATAAGCATACAGCTCTCATGCACACACCATTCAAGCATCATAAGGTACTAAGTGGGAGAGTTATCAGGTAACACTTGACTGAGCCAGATAAAGAGGTATAATGGGAAAATGGCTGGACAAAGAATTGGTGTAAGAGTACATTTTTTTTAGAAAAAGCTTATTAAAAGAAGCATGGGAATTGTGGATGTGGTGAGATTTAGCAAAAGCATTCGATAACTTACAGTCTTGGCAGCTGAAAACAGGGCTGTCAACTGTAAAGCAACTAAACCTATGGACAATCAAGGGGATAGATATTGTAGAGCTGGAGCAGATTACAGAGGAAGGGAGGAAAGAGCAATGGGAAGATAAAATGATGGGTTGTTTACCAAAGGCAGAGTGGAACAGGGCATCAAATGCAGAAAAAGTTCTCAGTTCAAAGTAACATTTACTATCAGTGTACATACATGTCAACATATACAACCCTGAGATTTGTACAGAATTGGTTCAGTGTTAGCACATGGGTTACAAAGTTTTTGCTTGACTTCAAGCTTACAGGAAGTGGAATAAAAGAAGCCTAACAGGAGAGTGTGAGGATTGTTGTGATAGCATTTGTATGGGTTTAACCAGCATATTGACTGGAGAAACAGCTGCATTAGCTAATGATGCAATGGAGAAATTGACAGTGCTAATACTGGTGCACTTCTGTGGCTCAAACCTTATGCTGGCATTCAGAATAATATGATGATTATGCGCTTTCTTTGTTTTCTTAAGGTTGTTATATTCAGGGGTGGTAGCAGAGAGAAGGTCCTACTACTTAGCAAATGCTTCCAATAGTGTGCACCTTGAATAGCCTCTGAAAACTAAGTCTAGGTCCAGGCCTTTACCTGTGGCTTAGCAACTAACCCTAGCGTAACCATTTCCACTCACAGGAGAAGGGGAAAAGGCAGGTTACTCTGCCTTAAAACAGGTACTGCAGGCAGATGGGCTCATCAGCCATGCTGGCAGCTAGTCCATGAGAAGGAAAAACTGATCTCAAACCTCTGCTACCTTGCTGCAATGCCCACCCAGGGGGAAGGCTTTCGGAGCAAACCCCAAGGAAAAATCCAGAGCCGTCTTACGTGGAGTTCAATGCTGACTGGCAACTCGTGTGATGCCTCAGGTGCCCAACCTATCGGTCTCTGCTGTTACTTTGGACTCATCAGCTGTGTGGGAAGGGGGAGCCAGCTACGTGCAACAACTTTCTCTCCATATCGTACTGCCCTTCCTGCGTATCACATAATGAGCTGGATGCAACATCCATGGTTGACTCTGACCAGCACAGGGGCTCAAGATGAACTTTTTGGTTCAATTTTAAACACCTATTAGGGAGGTGATGAATTTGATAGCTAGGACAACAAGCCTGGTAAAAAGTTCTGGCATCTAACTATTAGTAAGTCCAAAGCCACTCTCTTCAATCTACAAAGCAATCCTATATCCATAAGACCATAAGACATTGGAGCAGAATTAAGCCATTTGGCCCACCGAATCTGCTCCACCATTCAATCATGGCTGGTCATTTTCTTTTTAAAAAATAAGTGGAAGGTTTTCTAATGAGGTTAAATGGGGGCTCTTGAATTTTCAGAGGCAACACAGGAAGCTGTGATAGAGGACAAGTTCTCCCTACATGTGGAAATAGAAGGGAGTGACAGGGGGAGCAAAAACATGCAAACAATTTATGCAGATAATTAGGGATTTCTGATCACAGAACAGGAGATGGAATGGCTCAATATGAAGGACTCAGCTCACAAATACACTTCCGAGTGAAGCCACACTGGTAACATCAAAACTTTGACATAATGCCCTCAAACTATATGGATACACACACTATTCACAGCACAACTCAAATCTCAGATATATTTCCCATATCTTCAACAGTAACAAACATTTCATCCAGGAAATCACAAGCTGTTCATTCATGAACAAGACTCTTTCATGCAGGCAACAGAAAGCTCACCACCAGAGATCAGGCAGATCAGCCTGACACACATTGCAATGCTAAAGGCATCTTCAATCTCGAACTTGATTTCGACTTGCTGCTAGCATTCATCTTTAATAGCAAAATGCATTGCAACCATATGTTTGCACCTCTTTTGTTGTAGATTTCAGAGGATCTTCTACATGACCCTGCATTTTTTGCACCTCATTCTCTGGAGGATGAGGAGGAGAAAAAAGGAAAACATATAATAACAATGAACAATAGTGTTGTAGGGTCTCGCTGAGGAACCTGCAATACATATAGTATCAGGACTAATTTGGGAAAACACTCTTCAGAGGAAAGCAATGGATGGAAATGATCAAAGCAGAGTGTAATTTTTCTGGAGGACAAGATTATCTTATATTTCTGTTGTGAGATTATTGCTAGGCTGACCTTTATAAAATGTACTCTTCTATCAACTTTGTGTACACCTACAGCTTATTATTCAACTTCTACTTGCCTTATTATGTTTGGTTGTGATATTTTACATTTTGTTCTCAGAAGTAACAATTACTCTTTAAGGCTTAGACTGTTTCAAACCACACTATGAAAAGGTACAACATGTGTTTTTGTGTGGCCTCTGTTGGTTGTGGTCGTCCATGTGTACCGGGTCTCTGGTATTCACTGAGAATGGCTTCTCCAGGGTGCAAGCCAGGACAGAGTTGATACGGAGACCTGTCTGTTGCCCACGCAGTGGGATCCCCTTTTCCATGCTGATGACTGGTCTAAAGGAACGACGGAAGTCGGTGCAGTTTGGTGCCAGCAGCCTCGCAGGAGTTGCCGTGCCGGTGCCGGGTACAGCAGTCAGCCGCCTTCGGGACTCCGACTCCGGATTTTTCCTCAGGGTTTACTCCCAAAGCCTTTCCTGTAAGCGGATTTAGCTGCAAAGCAGCAGAGGTTTGAAATCGGATTTTTCCCTCTCCTAGATAAGCTACCATCCATGGTTAACAAGCCACATCTGCCTGGAGCAACTGGCCTTAAGGCATCAGTAGTCTGCCTTTGCCCCTTCTCCTGTCAGTGGGAACAGCTCTGCCAGGCAAAAGAACTATGCCACATGTGAAGGCCAGGAGCTGGACTTGGTTGTCAGAGGCTGTTTGAGATGCACACCATGGAAAGCATTTGTTTAGCAGTGGGAGCTCTTCCCCACTACCACCCTTCGGCTATGACTATCCTTGGAGCTGTGTGTTTTTGTATAACACAGAACATAATGATATAGTGAGTGAGGTGGTGCAGTAAGTAAAAGTGATATACTACTTCTCTAACAATGTCCATCCCTTCTCAGTTTTGCAATACCGTGATATACTATTTTCTTTAAATCTATTTTTAATTTTCTTTGTTTTAGCTGTGTTACTATACTAAGGTACATGAAAAAGGTGTCAAATTAAAAGTAAACACATGTAAGCCAGTATATGTTTACAGAACTATTTATACAATGAAATTATCAATGAAGATACTTCAAGTGACTGGCACAGAGTACTGGGAGGTGAATATCATTGTCTTTGTAATCAAGATGTTGTGGCAGTAACCCCAGAACCAAAGGAGGGAACCTTTAAGTAATGTAAGTGGCTAGAAATATGTGAATATCATTTTTGCTGAAAGTGTCCATTTATCTTGGGCTAAAAGTGGATGAAAATGTATTTTAATCAGTACAAGACTTTGTTAAAGCTACATTTGGATTCTGCTTATCGTTAAGTTTCCCTCGCATAGGAGAGGTTGCAAAATAGATTTATAAGAATGTTGCTGGGACTGAAGGACTTGAGTTATAAGGAAAGGCTGGAAAGATGAGAACATTTCTCCTTGGATCATATGAGGCTGAGGGATGACATGAGATTGGTTTATAAAATCCTGACGTTTAAAGATAGGCCCAGTATCCAAAGTATTTTCCAAAGGGTAGGGAGTGCAAAATTGGACGGTGTAGGTTAAAGAAGGGAAACAATTGAGAAGACAAGAGGACTAAAAAAACATTCAGGACTGAAGATCTAGACCAGTAAGATTAACATCACAGGGAATGATCAAAGAGACGTTTTCAAAATGTGCACATTGATTATTGTGAGAAGGGGATTGGAGACTTCTTAATACTTAAGATACTCAATCAAAATAGATTGAGACGGAATGAAAAACAAAATATACAGCTGAAGAAATCCATCTTCACATGTCTTGGAGTAACAGAGAAACCAACCTTACATGATGGCCATCTGTTTCATTCACGTCATTTGAGCAACTTCTGAAACCCATGTCACCTGCATAAAACACTAGGGTACAAAAATCAGTGAGAACTGTCAAAGAGACTCTGAAGATACAAATTGCAGTGACTGTATTTTAATAGGGTGTCATTGATCAGCTAATTTAAACAAATTGCAGTATAATGCTGCATCCCATAATGGGTTATGCTCCAACGTAGAACATCAAGAGCACTACTACACTTAGGTTGGCCAAATCAGTACAATAAGAAGAAAGAAAAAAAAATGAAGCATAAAAAAAGTTGAGCCATGGGAAAAAGTAGTTTAAACAATGTAACAAAATTATTGATTGTTAATGCCTTATTTAAAGAATATCAAATATAGGCTGTTAGACTTAAAGTGTAACTATTGATACAAACAGAAATCTTCTGAAACCAGAGACAGGTGTAGAATTGTATGTGTAAACTGTCTATTACAACTTTGAGGAGACAACTTGACCAGTATCTTCATGTCCTCCTAGGCACAGGCAAGGTCCTGGAGGACTGATGAGTGGCTAGTGTTTTACGTCTATTCGAGAAGGAAACAAAGGAGCATTCTTGGAACTATAGACCAGTGAGTCTCATGCGGTTATACAGAAATTGCTGGAGAAAATTCTTAAGGATAGGAAACATGAGCATTTGGAAACCTAAGGGCTAATTAGTGAGAGCTAGCATGTCTTTGTGCAGGGCAAGTTATGTCTTAACAACTTGATTGAGTTTTTTCACAAGGTGATCAGAGATGATTGATGAGGATAGGGTAGTGGATGTTGTCTACATGGACTTCAATAAGTCATTTGACAAATTCCCTCAATTAGACCAACATGGGGTCGGCAGTGAACTGCCTGCTTGGATTTAAAACTGGTTTATGCATTGAAGACAGAGAGTAATGCTTGAAGAGAACTTATCTGAGCTGAAAATCTGTAATTAGTAGTGTTCCACGGGAATCTATGCTGGGACCTCTGATGTTTGTGATGTATATAAATGAGCTAAATTAAAGTATAGATGAGTGGGTTAGTAAGTTTGCAGATGATACTAAGATTAGTGGAGTTGTGGATAGTGTGAAGGACTGTCAAAGAATACAGTGCAATATATATCAGTTGCAAATATAGGTAGAGAAATGTCAAATAGAGTTTAACACAGATAAATGTGTGGTGTGGCACCTTGATAGGGAAAATGTAAGGAGACAGTACACTGTTAACGGCAAGCTTCTTAACAGTTTTGCTAACCTGAGAAATCTTGAAATCTAAGTCCACAGCTCTTTGAAAGTGGCTACACAGGTCAATAAAGTGGTTAAGAAAGCTTATGGAATGCTTTTATTAGTTGAGGCACAGAGTTCAACAGTCAAGAGGTTATGTTGCAACTTCATAAAACTCTGGTTAAGCCACATCTGGACATTTCTGGTCACTCCTCAGTTCCGAAGCTTTGGAGAGGGTGCAGAAGAGATTTACGAGGATGCTGCCTAGTTTAGAGGTCATATGCTATCAAGAAAGGTTGGATAAACTTGGGTTGTTTTCTCTGGAATGGCTGAGGCTGAAGAGAGATCTAATAGAGGCTTATAAGGTTATGAGAGGCACAGATAGAGTAGACAGGGAGAATCTATTTTCCAGGGTTGAAATGTCTAATACCAGAGAGCTTGCATTGAATATCTGAGGGGACAAGTTCAAAGCGGATGTGAGAGCTAAGTTTTTTACTCAGAAAGTGCTGGCTTTTAAGAGTTGCTTAGAGGCTTTTAAGAGATGTTTAGATAGTCACATGAATATAAGGAAGAAGGAGGGATATGGACATTGTGTAAGTATAGGAAGAATTAATTTTTAGATGTTTTTGATTTTCTTTTAAGCTGGTTCAGCACAAAATTGTGGGCAAAAGGGCATATTCCTGCATTGCACTATATTAATTGATTATGCTTCTTTTAAAAAATAATCTTCATTGTATTTATTCGCATGATTAAGGTCATGTTACGTTTTCTCATGTAGCTTCTGGGAAAGGCAGGTGTATTTTTCTAACAATGTCTTTGGCCTGTTTCAGTGACAATGTTTAGGAGAAAGTCTCTGTTTAGGAAACCCAGTGTTGGTCAGGTGTGAGCAGCCTTGAATCCAGACCGTAGAAGTCAATTCAATTCAAAAGAAATTGTTCTTAATTTTAAAATTATTTTATAATATAAATTATGAATCCCTGAATCTAGTCATTCTGTTCACAGCAATCAATCTAAATACTGAACAGAGTCATACACTTGTTCGCTTGTACATGAAAAAATGTAGTTCCCTGTAAAGAAATTTGCAGCTGCATTGTCCTTTTTGGCCTTAGAGACAGTGAGAAGAGGAGGTTCATATGATCTGATGTAACTTGTTAAGAGATAATGGAGCAGTTATGTTTTAAGAAATATCTTTAAAGCTGAAAAAAAAAGTTGAAGAGTCAGAATGGTTTAAAACGAGCTCCAGGGGCTTGTTTGAAAACCCAGACTTTTCAGTGGGTTACAATCTTAACAATCAAAGAGGCAGTCAAGAAAGGTCAATAATAAAAAGTGACCTGTAAGCAGAGCTGCCATTATTGGAGTGAACAGTATTAGAGTGGTCAGGCTTTGGATCAACAGGCTTTGGCGACAATAAGTGGAATCTATAAGTGAGTTATAGTATTATGTGTGCTGAACAAACCAGATGGAAACGGGGTCCAGGGCTGACCCCCCCAGGAACTATGCTGCTAATGAGAGAGAGAGATGAAGAACAGAGGTAGAGGCATCTGCTGCAGATAAGAGAGAGAGACGGCTGATTTAGTATTATGGTTTCTTCACTGATAGAAATGTAAACAATCTTTTCTTTGCAAGGACATTTCTTTGCTCATTAACATTCTTGCTGAGACAGCAGGGAGTGGACTAGTTTGATGGCCAAGGACATGTGGAGTTGATGGATGGCTGATACCCCGTCAGTGGGGATAAAAGACGGGTCTGGGGAGACACCCTCAGACACACCAGTGGACACTGAAAGAGTGTTGTGCACCCACAGGAAGGTGGGGGCCTGGAGGATCGGTTCAGGAGAATCGGTCCAGAGCACGGTGGATGAAGGCAGACCGGTGGGGTGTTGTGTGTGCATCCACCCTTGCCTGGGTAATGAGTCCATCACCGAAGAACAGTCTAGCCTGGAACAGAAGGCTCATAACTGATGACCCCAATGGTACAACGGAACAAGAAGACAATGGAAGGTTTGTCTGCTGCAGCTGCTCATCTCTTGCTCACTCACTCTCTTTCTCTCTCTCTCCAACATTGCCACACAACAACTACCTCAGCACAAACTGAACGGAACTCTATATTCGCTTATGACAATTCATTTACCCCTAGAGCTTGGTTTTGATTCTTATTCCTACACTTCTGTATTTATCATTGCTAGCCTGTTTTATATGTATATTGGCATTTTTGATACTGTATTGCTTAGTTTACTAATAATCACCTTTAGTTACAGTATCACTAGACTCCAACGTATCATTGCATTTCTGCAGGTCTGTTCACCCAGTTACGGGGAACATAAAAATTGGGGGCTCATCCGGGATCTGATTACAAAATTGGGGAGCCGGTGAATTGGGGTAGAATTCCCTTCTCTGATCTGGTTGTGTCGAAAACCAGAAAGAAAACCAGGAGAGATGGAGATTGACAAATTTTTAAGGGAACCAACTTCGGAGGCATTAGAGGATGCCAGAAAGTTGGAATTGTTGACTATTGTGAGACGATTGACTCTCTTGGCAGTGAAAATGGTGACGCGGAAGTTGGCGATACAGCGAGCAATAGCCATGTATTATATATCTCAGAAGGTGTTCCCTGTAGAGGTGTTGGAGCTGTTCACCGACAGTAAACCAGACAGTGGTGAGCTCCAGCTTCAGTTGGAAAAATTAAGGTTGGATGAGGAGGAAAGGAAAAGGGAGCATGAGTTCTGGATAAGGAAAATGCAGGTAGAGAGGCAGAGGGGAGAGAGAGAGAGGCAGTTTGAGCTGGAAAAAGAAAGGTTAAAGGTATCGAAGAGAGGGGACCAGGCAGCAGACTCGAACAAGGGCTTCAAGGTTGGTCAGGAGGTTAGGTTGGTACCACTATTCAAGGAGATGGATGTCAATAGGTACTTCCTCCATTTTGAGAAAGTTGCTATGAATCAGGACTGCCCTAAGAGGAAGTGGGCTGTTCTGTTACAGTGCGTACGTAAGAGGAAGGCTCAGCAAGCCTATTTGGCATTGTCTATGGATGAGGCTAAAGATTATGATGAAGTAAAAAGGGCTATACTAAGGAGTTACGAGTTGGTTCCAGAGGCATACTGGCAGAAGTTTCGGAATTTGAGAAAGCCGTATTTAGAGTTTGCCCGTGAGATGCAAACGTATTGTGAGCATCGGTGCGCCTCAAAAGGGGTCATTGTGGATTATGACAAACTGCTACAGCTAATGCTGATTGAGCAGTTCAAAGTTTGTGTCCCTGAAGGTATGTGGACCTATCTAGATGAGAAGGAAGCAGAGGCTCTGTCTGCGACTGCCAAGTTAGCAGACGAGTATGCCTTAACCCACAAGATAAAGTTTTCCCTAAATAAGAGCTACCAGAGAGGTGGTAGGGATGGTAGAGAAAGCCCACTGGCTAAGTCAGAGCATAAGCCGGGGTCTACTGGAAAAGGTAAGGAAGAGGAAAAGCAGGCTGGCAAGAAGTTTCCCAGCTTTACATGTCATAGTTGTAGGAAAACTGTTCACATAGCATCTAAGTGCATGGCTCCAAAGAAGGAGACAGGGAAAGGAAAGACGACAACCCCGACTGGTTGCATTGAGCCGGTCAGCAGATCGATGAGGAAGGCAAGGTTAGATAGAGCCCAAGAGGGGTACGAGAAGTTTATTTCGGAAGGGATGGTATCCGTGAAGGAGGGAAAAACCCTGGTTCCAGTGCGGATCTGGAGAGATACTGGGGCTGTTTAGTCATTGATCCTAAGGAAGGTGTTAGAATTTTGTGCTGAGACTGAGACTGGGGAGGTATATATGATAAAAAGTATTGGAAAAGGGACTGAGGGTGTACATTTGCACAGGATATTTCTGAAATGTGACCTGGTATCTGGACCAGTCGAAATAGGGGTGCGGTCGGAACTACCGATGGACGATGTGGATGTCCTACTTGATAATGATCTTGCAGGTGGGGATGTGTATTCAGCAGTGAAGCTGACAAGCAAGCCTGTAAGTGCTGGGGACCCATCCACAGATCCCAAGATTTATCCCACCTGCGCAGTAACTCGCAGTATGTCTAGAAAGGCAGCTGTGACAGGAACCAGTTTAAATGAGTCCGGCGTTGATTTAGCTGAGATGTTTTTTACCAGCCTTGTATCAGACGGGGTTACCGGATGAGGCAAAAAAGGATAGTGGGGTTAAGGAAAGTAAAGGAGAGGAGGTGGATTTACCATTAGTGAGGAAGGAATTTATAAAGGAGCAGAGATATGATGAGGAGCTTGTGGCATTGAAAGAGACAGCTCTCTCGGAAGCAGAGATTAACAAGGAACCAATGGGCTACTACCTGAAGGAGGGAGTGTTAATGAGGAAGCAGAGGCCTACCACGGTGCCAGTAGATGAGGACTGGGTGATAGTACACCAGGTGGTGGTTCTGAAGGTTTATCGGGACAAAATTTTGAACCTGACCCATAAGACACCCCTAGGTGGACACTTGGGAGTGAGTAAGACAGTAGATAGAGTTATGAAGGGTTTTTTACTGGCCAAATATGAGGAAGGATATTATCGACTATTGTAGAAGGTGTCACACCTGTCAGGTGGTAGGAAAGCCAAATCAGGTTATCCCTAAGGCACCCCTCAGACCGATACCCACCTTTGAGGAAACTTTTTCCCGAATCCTCGTGGATTTTGTGGGTCCCCTTCCTAGAACTGCGAGTGGGTGGCAGTACATGATGACCATGATGTGTGCTGCCACCAGATTCCCGGAGGCTGTGCCCCTGGGGAACATTAAAACTCCTGCAGTGGGAAAGGCACTCATTAACTTCTTCACCGCAGTAGGGTTACCTAGAGAGATACAATCAGATCAGGGAAGTTCCTTCATGTCCCATACATTTCAGCAGATGTTGACACAGATGGGAGTTAAACAAATTCTGGCCTCCGCATTCCACCCAGAATCTCATTGGAGAGATTCCACACGACTTTAAAGACCATGATTAAAACATACTGCCAGGAAAATAATCGAGACTGGGATGATGCTTTGTCACTTCAGTTATTTGCAATTAAGGACACGGTTCAGGGATCTCTGAGGTTCAGTCCATTCGAACTCATTGTTGGTCATAGGCCCAGAGGACCCCTAACCTTACTTAAAGAGAAATGGTCTAGCCCGACAGTGCACGTCAATGTGATTGACTGTGTTTCGAAGTTCTGTGAGAGGCTCCACAAGGTTTGTGACCTTGCAAAGAAAGACCTCAAAGACTCCCAAACTAAAATGAAGCAATGGTATGATAAACAAGCCCGAGAACAAGAATTTCAGGTGGGCGATAAGGTTTTGGTCCCGTTCCCAGTAGTTCCAACCCCCTACAAGTGAGATTCCAAGGGCCATACAAAGTTATCAAGAAAATAGACTGTCTGAACTATGTGATCGAGACTCCTGAAAGAAGAAAGCTGAGCCAGTTAGTACACGTTAATATGTTGAAAGGTTATCATGATGCAGAACCCACGCCAGTCGGTGTTGTCACGCAAACAGATGAGGCAGTAAGGATTGATAAGGAGCGGCCCGAACATTTTGAAAAGATAAACATAGTGCACACCAGACTAGAAAAGTCTGTTATTTTGGCCAACTTTGCTGATAAGGTCAGTCATTTGAAGCCTGGACAAAGGGAGCAGCTGACAAAGCTAATTAACCGGCATACAGATTTATGTCCAGATGTTCCAAGGAGGTGCAAGGAAACAGTACATGATGTTATTGTTACCTCAGCCCAGCCTATTAAGCAGCCCCCATATTTGGAAAAGAGCAAGCTAGTGAAAAAAGAAATTGAACATATGTTAGCTGCTGGTATTATCCGGAAATCTTCCTCGGCATGGGCATCTCCATGTCTGGTTGTCCCAAAGCCTGATGGTAGTGTAAGGTTCTGTACAGATTA
Source organism: Hypanus sabinus (assembly GCF_030144855.1). Lineage (NCBI taxonomy): Eukaryota > Metazoa > Chordata > Chondrichthyes > Myliobatiformes > Dasyatidae > Hypanus > Hypanus sabinus. The sequence goes on from NC_082712.1 coordinate 70,243,970, forward strand.
CAGAAGGGTGAATGCCATCACAAAAACTGATGCTTACCCTATCCCCAGGGTGGATGATTGCTTTGATAAAGTGGGTAAGGCTAGATACATCACCAAGATTGACTTGTTAAAAGGATACTGGTGCATTCCTTTGACTGACAGGGCTCGAGAAATTTCAGCATTTGTCACTCCATCAGGGCTATATGAGTACAATCTTGGCTTTTTGGAATGAAAAATGATCCAGGGACATTTCAGAGAATGATTGACTCAGTGATTAAAGGGTTAACGAACACAGGGGCCTACATGACGATTTGGTGGTTTGGAGTGATACGTGGGATGAACACATTGCAGGTGTGGAGGAACTGTTTAAACAAATGTCTGCAGCCAATCTCACAGTGAACCTCACCAAAAGTGAGTTCGGCCATGCCACGGTCACATACCTGGGGTATGTGGTAGGACAGGGGCAACTAGCTCCTGTGCAGGTGAAAGTACAGACTATTTCTGAAGTCCCTGTCCCAACAAATAAGAGGGCACTGAGAAGGTTTTTGGGAATGGTGGGGTACTATCGAAAGTTTTGTAAGAACTTTGCGGATATTGCCATACTTCTTACAAAGCTCTTACAGAAGGATGAAAAGTTTGTGTGGAGCAATCCTTGCCAAGAAGCCTTTGAGAGGCTGAAATCTATATTATGCTACCACCCTGTGTTAAAAGACCTGATTTTTTGAAACTCTTCTCCCTGGCAACCGACGCAAGTGATGAGGCTGCAGGGGCAGTCCTATTGCAGAAAGCTGGGGATGAAATTGAACACCCAGTGGCATATTTCTCTAGGAAGTTCAATGTGCACCAGAGAAATTACTCTACTGTGGAAAAAGAATTACTGGCACTTATCCTGGTGTTACAGCATTTTGAGGTCTACATTTGTTCGGCACAGAAACCATTGATAGTTTATACTGATCACAACCCCTTGGTAATTTTGACTAACATGAAGAATAAAAATAGACGGTTATTAAGTTGGAGTCTGTTGTTACAAGAATTTGATATTAAAATACAACATGTAAAGGGGACTGACAATGTAATTACTGATTGTTTATCTAGTTGTTAGATTTGAAAGTATATCTGTGTTACCCTGGTAGTTAATGACCACTTCTGTATTATATTAGATTCTATAATGTGCCTTATTAGTTCATTTTCAGCCCGGTGAAAATTCTTTAAAGGGTGGGAGTATTACGTGTGCTGAACAAACCAGATGGAAATGGGGTTCAGGGCTGACCCCCCCCCACCCCCCCCCAGGAACTATGCTGCTAATGAGAGAGAGAGATGAAGAACAGAGGTAGAGGCATCTGCTACAGATAAGAGAGACAGAGAGACAGATGATTTAGTATTATGGCTTCTTCACTGATGGAAAGGTAAACAATCTTTTGCTGCAAGGACACTTCTTTGCTCATTAACGTTCTTGCTGAGACAGCAGGGAATGGTCTAGTTTGATAGCCATGGACATGTGGAGTTGATGGATGGCTGATACCCCGTCAGTAGGAATAAAAGATGGGTCTGGGGAGATACCCTCAGACACACCAGTGGACACTGAGTGTTGTGCACCCACAGGAAGGTGAGGGCCTGGAGGATTGGTTCAGGAGAATCGGTCTGGAGCACGGTGGATGAAGGCAGACCAGTGGGGACTTGTGTGTGTGTCCGCCCTTGCCTGGGTGATGAGTCCATCACTGAAGAACAGTCTAGCCTGGAACTGAAGGGTCACAATCGGTGACCCCAACAGTACAACGGAACAAGTAGACAACAGAAGGCTTGCCTGCTGCAGCTGCTCATCTCTTGCTCTCTCTCTCTCCAACATTGCAACACAACAACAACTACCTCAGCACGAACTGAACTGAACTCTATATTCTCTTATGACAATTCATTTACCCCTAGACTTTGATAGAGCTTGGTTTTGATTCTTATTCCTACACTTCTGTATTTATCATTGCTAGCCTGTTTTATATGTATATTGGCATTTTTGATACTGTATTGCTTAGTTTACTAATAAGCACCTTTAGTTACAGTACCATCAGACTCCAACGTATCATTCCATTTCTGCTGGTCTGTTAACCCAGTTACGGGGTACGTAACAATATCAAGACATTTTTTTCTATTTCTTTGTCTATTATTATGTCGCTAGTGCAGTGAAAATGGGTCCAGGGTCCATGCTATGCTCTTCGTGTGAGGTGTGTGGTGTATTTATCAGTTTCTTTGATAAATACATCTGCATGAAAAGCATCGAACTGCAGCTCCTTGGAGACCGTGTTAAAGCAAAAGGGCTACAGCTGGATGACCTTTGGCTTATACTGGAGAAAGGTAATAGGTAAGAGCTACAGGGATGTAGTCACATCTAATTGGAGGAGGCACGTACCTGGGTGACTTTCAGGAGAAGTTAAGGGAATAGCCAGCCAGTACGCAGGTGGCAATTCCCCTCAATAATCAGTATTTCGCTTTGGGATTCAGTCAGGAGGGACAACCTACCAGAGGAAGCTGCAGCAACCAGATCTCTGGCACTGAGTCTGGATCTGTGGCTCAAAAGAGAAGGGGAATAGAAAAGGAGTGCTGTAGTGATTGGGGATTCCGTAGTTAGAAGAGGAGACAGGAGATTCTGTAGATGTGTAAGAGATGCCCAGGTTGTATGGTGCCTTGCAGATGTCACAGATCTAGTCCACTGTATTCTAAACGGGGAGAGTGAGAAGCCAGAAGTTGTGCTAAATTTTGGTGCCAACATATTGAGACAATTGGTTGGAAAAGGGAAGAGGTACTGAGGAGAGAGTATAGGTACTTAGGTAGAAAGCTGAACAGCTTGACATCCAGGGTAGTAATTTTTGGATTGCTACCTGGGCTACGCACCAGTGAAGTTGAGAATAGGATGATGTGCCAGATGAGTGCATGGCTGAAAAATTGCTATAAGGGGGTGGGGTTTCGGATTTCTGGATCATTGAGGTGTTTTCTGGGGAAGTTACAACCTTTTAAAAAATGGATGGTTACCCCTGAACCCGAGGGGGACCAATATCCTTGAGAACAGGTTTGTTAGAGCTGTTGGAGAGGGTTTAAACTAATTTAGCAGTGGGATTGGAACTGGAGAGATAGGACAGAGGATGGGGCAGCAGTTGATATCCAAGTAGATGCTGTGTAATTGGTCACACTGTGAGGGAAGTATAGGTGGATGATAGGGCAAAATTGCAGTCAGTAGGACTAGGTGAAGTGTAACATGGATGCAAAATTGAAATGGGTGATGAGTACAGGGCAGAAGACAATATATTTGAATGCACATAGTATATGGAATAAGGTAGGTATTCATGCACATTTGGCAGGTATGATGTTATGGGCATCACTGAGACATGGCTGAAAGAGGATCATAGCTAGGAGCTTAACATCCAGCAATAAAGGTTATATAGAAAGGGCAAGTAGGTAGGCAGAGGAGGTGAGATGGCTCTGTTGGTAAAAAAAGCCAGTTTTTAGAAAGAGGTGACATAGGATCGAAAGATAAGAATCACAAAATCCTTGTGGGCAGAATTAAGAAACTGGGTGGTAAAAGGACCTGATGAGAGATATATACTGGCCTCCGAACAGTAGCCAGGATGTGGGATACAAATTACTACAGGAGTTAGAAAATACATGCCAAAAGCCCAATGCTACAGTAGTCATGGGAAACTTCAAATATGCAGGTAGATTGGGAAAATCAGGTTGGTGCTTAATCCCAAGAAAGGGAATTTGTAGAACATCTATGAGATGCCTTTTTAGAGCAACTTGTTGTTGAGCTCTCTAGGAGAAAAACAGTTCTGGATTCAGTGTTGTGCAAATACTCAGACTTGATTAGTGAGCTTAAGGTAAACAAACACTTAGGAAGCAGTGATCATAACATAATAGAATTCAGCTGGGATCTCAAGAGAGCGAAGCTAAAGTCAAATGTATCAACAATATGGCAAAGAAAAGGGAAATTCAGGGCATGAGAGATGAACTGGCTAAAATTAATTGGAAAGATATGCTTACTACCAGGAATGACAGCTGAATAGCAATGCTGGAGTTTCTGGGAGAAATTCAGAAGGCACAGGATAGATACATGCCAAAGACAAAAAGTATTTTAAAGGGAGGATGACACAAACATGGCTGTGAGGGAAGTCAAAGACAGCATAAATGTAAAAAAGAGGGTATGTAATATTGCAAAATTTAGTGGGAAGATAAAGATTTGTAAATGTTTTAAAAACCAGAAGAAGGCAACTAAAGAAAGAGAGATAGATGAAAATGAAGGTAAGCTAACCAATAATATAAAACAGATTAACAAAAGATTTTTTCCAGAAGTATAGGGTAAAAGAGAGATGCCAGTGGATATCAGTCTGCTGGAAAATGATGCTGGAGAGGTAATAATGTGGGCAAAGAAGAAGTGGATGAATTTAAAAAGTATTTTGCTTCAGTCTTCACTGTGGAATACACTGGCAGTATGTCAGAAATTCGAGAGTGTCAGAGGGCAGAAGTGAGTGTACTTGGGTGGAGAGGGTACTTCGGAGGTGAAAGGTCTAAAGGTAGATAAGTCAACTGGATCAGACAGACCACAGCCCAGAGTTCTGAAAGAGGTAGCAGAAGAGATTATGGAGGTATTAGTAATCATCTTTGAAGAATCACTACAGCCCAGAATGGTTCCTGAGGACTGTAACATTGTAAATGTCACTACACTTTTTAAGAAAGGAAAGAAGCAAAAATAAAAACCCAGAAATTGTAGACTGTAGGCTGGACTTCAGTGGTTCTGGGGTACTTGTAGACACGTGATAAAGTAGGCTAATGTCAGCAAGTTTCCTTAAGGAAAAATCTTGCCTGACAAATATGTTAGAATTCTTTGAGGAAGTAACAGGCAGGATAGACAAAAAAAGAGTCAGTGAATGTTCAGTACTTGAATTTTAAGAAGTGTTTTGATAAGATGCCATATATGAGACTGTTTAATAAGATAAAAAAACCCATGGTAATACAGGAAAGATACATACAAGGATGGAAGATTGACTGACTGGACGGGGACAAAGAGTAGGAATAAAGGGGGCCTTTTCTGGTTGGCTGTCAGTAACTAGTGGAGTTCCACAAGGATTAGTGGTAGGACCAATTCTTTCATGTTGTATGTCAATAATTTGGATGACAGAATTGTTGGCTTTGCGGTCAAGTTCACAGACAATATGAAGATAAGTGGAGGGGCAAGTAGTGTTGAGTTGCTTGGGACAGTACTCAATTGAATTCAGAAGATTGACAGGCAATCTTATATAAACATATGAAATTATGAAAGGGATTGATAAGATAGAGGCAGGGAAGTTATTTCCACTGGTAGGTGAGACTAGAACTAGAGGACATAGCCTCAAAATTTGGGGGAGTAGAGTTAGGATGTAGGAAAGGAGGAACACCCGGAGAGTGGTGAATCTGTAAAATTCTCTGTCCAACCAAGCAGTGGAGGCTACCTCAGTAAACATATTTAAGCCAAGGTTGGATAGATTTTTGCATAGTGGAGGAATGAAGAATTATGGGGAAAAAGATCAGCTATGATCTTATTGAATGGCAGAGCAGGTTCAACAAGCCAAATGGACTACTCATGCTCCTATTTCTTATGTTCTTATGGAAGCAGGGAGTTCACAAAAGGACTTAGACAGATTGGGAGAATGGGCAAAAAAGTGGTAGATGGAATATTGTAGATGGAAATGTCAGGTGATGCACTTTGGTAGAAGAAATCAAGGTGCATTCTATTTTGTAAATGATGCGAAAATTCAAAAATCTAAGGTGCAAAGGGACTTTGGAGTTCTCATGCAGAATTCCCTAAAGATTAACTTGCAGGTTGAGTCAGTGGTAAGGAAAGCAAGTGCAATGTTAGCATTCACATTAACATTGGGCCCCTTATCTAAAAAAATGTGTTGGCATCGAAGAGTGTCCAGAGAAGGTTCACGAGAATGATTCCTGAAATGAAAAGGTTAATGTACATGGAGAGTTTGACATTTTTGGGCCAGTAGCTGAAGGTGTTTAGAAGAATAAAGGGAGATCTCATTGAAACTTATTGAATATTAAAAGGCTTAGATAGAGTTGTTGTATTTATTTAGCAGATGGAACCCACTTACGTTTTCATTTGCTGGTCGCATCCATATAGGCAAAATGATGATTTTACCAAAATTTTTATATTTATTTCAGAATAACCCTATTTTTTGACTAAGAAGTTTTTTGATCAAATTGAATCTATTATTTCATGATAAAAAGCAAGAATTGATAAGTGTCATCTACCAAAAGTTGAAAAAGGATGGAGGTCTTGCTTTGCCTAATTTAAGAATGTATTACTGCGCTATTAATGTGCAATATATGTCCTTTGGTTACACTGGGTTGATAAGAATGAGCGGCCAATTTGGGTAGATTTGGAATTGAAAGCTGTGTAACTGTTTTATTTAACCTCGTTATTGGGAGCTGCTCTACCTATACAATTGACTGAAGTTGCTAATTTAAATTTATACCCTGTGATTAAGTATTCTTTACAAATTTGACTCCAGTTCCGTACTTTTTTTAATCTTAAAATTTCAAACTTTATAGTTTAATTTATCAGAATTATTTTTTAAGCCTTCTTTGAGTGATCCATTTTTTTATTTTGGGAAAATAAAGGTATTAATTCTTTTTTGGATCTATTTAAAGAAGATGGACTGATGTCATTTGAACAATTAGTTGATAATTATTCTCTTTCATATTCACACTTCCTACAATACCTTCAAGCTAGACATTTCTTACAAAAATACTTACGTAATTTTCCTTGCATATTAGAGGCCGACCTGTTAGATACTATTATGAGTATCAACCCTTTGATGAAGGGTTCCATTAGAAGAATTTATAATTTATTATTACAATAGGATAAGCGCCCTTTCTTTAAGATTGAACAAGATTGAGAAAAGGAACTTAATTTGACTTTTACAATGGAGGACTGGATGCAAATCTTGATGTTGGTTAACTCTTCCTTGATTTGTGCTAGCCATTTAATGATTCAATTTAAAATTATACATCGTTACTATTTGATGAAGGGGAGGAGTTCTAAAATCTTTCCTAATGTTGATAGTTATTGTGGTAGATGTAAAACTGAGACAACTACAGTGACACATGTTTCTGTCTTGTTCTATACTGGAACAGCTTTGGAAGTCAGTTTTTTCTACAATTTCTAAAGCATTAAAAATGAATTTACAACCTAACAAATTAACTGTGCTCTATGGAATAATACCTCAAAATATCTGTGGTATTTCTTTGTCTGACCAACATGTTATTGTGTTTGTTACATTGATAGCTAGGAAGGCCATTCTGTTGAAGTGGAAGGGTACGTCGGCTCCCACTCTATCACAATGGTTCTCTCAAGTGATGTTATGTCTTAGTTTGGAGAAAATTAGAAGTTGAACCTATGTTTGATTTTGAGAAAAGATGGGGTTCCTTTGCTCATTACTACCATTTGAGTTAATTGATAGATTTCCTCCACAATCTAATTGTAAATTTTGGTATAATTTCTTTTTGCTGGTGGTTTGATGTTTATCTTTAGAAGCTTTCTGTATGGTGCATGGCTCCGGGGTTGAACACCCAATGGGCTCTATTTTTTCTCACTTTTTCTTGCTTTAGTAGGGTTTTTTTTCTTTTCTTCTCTTTTTTTGGTGTCACCATATTTTTCAATCCTTAATGTTGTTTATTTTCCCCTTTTGAGACATTGTAAGTGTTACTTACTTCGATGTACTCTTCTTATTTTGGATAATAATAATAATAAAAAGATTTCAAGTCAAGTCAAGTCAGTCACTTTTATTGTCATTTTGACCATAACTGCTGGTACAGTGCATAGTAAAAATGAGGCAACATTTTTCAGGACCATGGTGTTACATGATACAGTACAGAAACTAGATTGAACTACGTAATAAGAAAACAACACAGAGAAAGCTACACTAGACTACAGATCGACACAGGACTGCATAAAGTGTGCAAAAAAAGTGCAGGCATTTACAATAAATAATAAACAGGACAGTAGGGCAAGGGGTCGGTCCAGGCTTCGGATATTGAGGAGTCTGATAGCTTGGGGGAAGAAACTGTTACATAATCTGGTTTTGAGAGCCTGAATGCTTTGGAGCCTTTTCCCAGACGGCAGGAGGGAGAAAAGATTGTATGAGGGGTGCATGGGGTCCTTCATAATGCTGTTTCCTTTGCAGATTTGAAAAAAAAGAAAGAGTTGATGTGGAGAGAATGTTTCCTACAAAATCTAGGACCAGAGAGTCCATTTAGAACAGAGCAAAAGACGAATTTCTTTAGTCAAAGGTGGTGAATCTGTGGATTTCATTGCTATAGGTCGTTATGGAGGTTGAAACATTGGGCATATTTGAACTGTAGGTTGATAAGTTCTTGGTTAGTCAGGGTTTCAAAAGGTACAGGGAGTAAGTCGGATAATGGGGTTGAGTGGGATACTATATCAGCCATAAGGGAGTGTCAGAACAGAATCAATAGCTGAATAGCCAAATTCTGTTTATAAATCTTATGGTCTTATGGTTTGGACAGGCAATTTCAGAGCCTACAACCTGGCAGGTGATATCATGAAAACTGGGAATCACAACAGTTGGTGAAAAACAACTTTCTTGGAGGTGATAATGTTTGAAGTTTCCTGAAAATGAGGGCTGAGGCATTGGTAAGATCTGAAAGGAAAGATTAGAATTTTGAAGGCAAGGTACCCTGGAAAATGATGTAAATCAGCGAATACAGATGAATGAGACATGATGTGTTGGAGTAGGTTTTCTTTGTGAAAACTTGACAATTGGAAAAATGAATAGTTTAGAATCAGAATCAGAATCGTGTTTAATATCACTGGCATATGTTATGAAATTTGTTAAATTTGTGGCCATGGCACAATACAATACATAATAATAGAGGGGGAAAATGGTGAATTACAATAATGGTGTGTGTATATGTACGTATGTGTGTGTGTATATATATAGTTTTGAGTGATGAACAGTTTTGATGGACAATGGGGTGCAGAGTTACCCATTAGAGAAATTTTTAAAAGATCCGACTTCGGAGGCACTGGAGGATGCCAGGAAGGTGGAATTGGTGAGTGTTGCAAAACGATTAAATATCTCAATGGTGAAATCGTCGATGAGAAAGTTAGATATACAGAGAGCAATAGCTATGCATTATGTATCCAAGGGTGTGTTCACATCATATGTATTGGACCTGTTCCCTGAGAGGAAAACAGCCGATGGTGAGGTTCAGTTACAGATAGAAAGATTAAGGTTGGCTGCGGAGAAGGAGGAAAGGGAGCATGAGTTCCAGGTAAAGGAGTTGGAGGCTGCAAGGCAGAGAGAAGAAGCTGCAAGGCAGAAGGAGGAAGCTGATAAGCAAAGGGAGGAAAGAGAGAAAGAGAGGCAGCATGAGCTGGAAATAGAGAAATTAAAGGTACAGCAGGGAAGAGACCAGGCAGCAGATTCAAATGAGGGGTTCAAGATTGGTTAGGAGATTCAGTTGGTACCTACATTCAAGAAGATGGATGTCGATAAGTTCTTCCTCCATTTTGAGAAAGTGGCTGTGAATCAGAACTGGCCTAAGGGGAAATGGGCTGTTCTGTTACAGAGCGTACTTAGGGGGAAGGCTCAGCAAGCGTATTCGGCATTGTCCATGGAGGAGTCTAGGAATTATGAGGAAGTAAAAAGGGCTGTATTGAGGAGTTACGAGTTGGTGCCAGAGGCATACCGAATGAAGTTCCGGAACTGAAGAAAGCCATGGAACCACACATATTTAGAGTTTGCCCGTGAGATGCAAATGTATTGTGAGCATTTGTGCGCCTCAAAAGGGGTTGTTGGAGATTATGATAAACTGTTACAGTTAATGCTGATAGAGCAGTTCAAAGGTTGTATCCCTGAGAGTATGAAGACGTACTTGGATGAGAAGGAGACGGAGACTCTGTCTGCGACTGCCAAGTTAGTAGATGAGTACACCTTAACCCACAAGTCAAAGTTTTCCTCAAATAAGAGTTACCAGAGAGGCAGTAGGGACGGTAGAGAAAGCCCACCTGCTAAGGCAGAGAATAAGCCGGGACCTAGTGGAAAAGGTAAGGAGGAGGAAAAGCAGGCTGCCAGGAAGGTTCCTAGTTTTACCCATTATAATTGTGGGAAAGCTGGTCATATAGCACCTAAGTGCTTTGCTCCAAAGAAGGAGACAGGAAAAGGGAAAACAGCATCCCTGCAGGTTGCATTGAGTCGGTCAGCAGATCGATGAGGAAGGCAAAGGTAGATAGAGCACAAGAGGGCCATAAGAAGTTTATCTCGGAAGGGATGGTGTCTGTGAAGGAAGGAGAAAGCCCAGTTCCAGTGCGGATCTGGAGAGATACTTTGGTCCGGAGAATGAGACTGGAGAGATTGTGTTAAGAGGTATCGGGAAAGGGACAGAGGCTGTACCTTTGCACAGGATGTTTCTGAAATGTGACTTGGTATCTGGACCAGTCGAAATAGGGGTGAGGTCAAAACTACCGATGGACAGCGTGGACATCCTACTTGGTAACGATCTGGCAGGTGGTGATGTGGATTAAGCAGTGAAATTAACAAGTAAGCCTATAAGCGCTGAGGACCCACCCATAGATTCCGCGATTTATCCCGCATGTGCAATCACTCGCAGCATGTCGAGAAAGGCGGCTGAGAAAGAAGCCAGTTTAAATGAGTCCAGTGTTGATTTGGTGGAGATGTTTTTACCGACCCTGTACCAAGAGGGGTTAGAGGGTGGTAAAGCGGAGAGTAGTGAGGTGAAAGAGAGTAAAGGAGAGGAGGTAGATCTACCCTTAGCCAGGATGGAATTTATAAAGGAACAGAGTCGTGATGAGGAGCTCGTGGCATTGAGAGAATCAGCTCTTTCTGAAGTAGAGATTGATAAAGAATCAGAGGGATACTATCTGAAGGAGGGAGTGTTAATGAGGAAGTGGAGGCCTACCACGGTGCCAGTAGATGAGGACTGGGCGGTGGTACACCAGGTGGTAGTTGCAAAGGATTATCGGGATGAAATTTTGAACTTGGCTCACAAGGGACCTCTAGGTGGACATTTGGGAGTAAGGAAGACAGTAGATAGGGTTATGAAAGATTTTTATTGGCCAAGTATGAGGAAGGATATTGTGGACTATTGTAAAAGGTGCCACACTTGTCAGATGGTAGGAAAGCCAAATCAGGTTATCCCTAAGGCACCTCTCAGACCGATACCCACCTTTGGGGAGCCTTTTTCCCGAATCATCCTGGATTTTGTGGGTCCTTTGCCCAGAACTGTGAGTGGGTGGCAGTACGTCATGACCCTGATGTGTGCTGCTACTCGATTCCCGGAGGCTGTGCCCCTGGGAAACATTAGGACTCCTGCGGTGGTAAAGGCACTCATTAAATTCTTCACCATGGTAGGGTTACCTAGAGAGATACAGTCAGATCAGGGGAGTACCTTTACATCCCGTGCATTTCAGCAAATGTTGACACAGATGGAATTAAACAAATTTTAGCCTCTGCATACCACCCAGAATCTCAAGGAGCGTTGGAAAGATTCCACGCGAATTTAAGGACCATGATTAAAACTTACTGTCAGGAACACACTCAAGACTGGGATGATGCATTACCACTTCTGTTATTTGCGGTGAGGGACACGGTTCAGGAATCTCTGGGGTTTAGTCCATTTGAGCTCGTTTTTGGTCACAGGCCCAGAGGACCTTTAACCTTGCTCAAAGAAAAATGGTCTAGCCCGAGTGTGCAAGTCAATGTGATTGACTATGTTTTGAGGTTCCGTGAAAGGCGCCATAAGGTTTGCGAGTTGGCAAAGCAAAATCTTAAAAACTCCCAGACTAAAATGAAACAATGGTATGATAAATGAACCCGAGAACAAGAATTTCAAGTGGGCGATAAGGTTTTGGTCCTGTTCTCTGTAGTTACCAACCCCCTACAGGCAAGATTGCAAGGGCCGTACAAAGCGATTAAGAAAATTTACTCTCTGAATTATGTGATCGAAACACCTGATAGACGAAAGCCGAGCCAGTTGGTTCATGTTAACATGCTCAAAGGTTATCATGACGCGACCCCCATGGTGGTCGGTGTTGTCGCGAAGACCGATGAGGCAGAAAGGATTGATAAGGAGGGGCCTGAGCATTTTGAAAAGATAAGCCTATTACCCACCCAACTAGAGAACTCTGTTATTTTAGCCAACTTTGCCGATAAAGTCAGTCATTTAGACCCGGAACAAAGAGAGCAGCTGACACAGCTAATTAACAGGCATGCGGATTTATGTCCAGATGTCCCAGGAGATGCAAAGTAACCGAGCATGATGTTATTGTTACCTTAGCCCAGCCGATTAAACAATCCCCTTGTCAGATGAATTTGGAAAAGAGCAAGCTAGTGGAAAAAGAAATTGAGCATATGCTAGCTGCTGGTATTATCCACAGATCTTCCTCTGAATGGGCATCTCCATGCGTGGTTGTATTGAAGCCGGACGGTAGTATAAGATTCTGTACAGAGTACAGAAAGGTGAATGCCATCACACAAACAGGTGCTTACCCTATCCCCAGGGTGGATGATTGTATTGATAAAATGGGTAAAGCGAGATACATCACTAAGATTGACCTGCTGAAGGGATACTGGTGTGTTCCTTTAACAGACAGAGCTTGAGAAATTTCAGCCTTCTTCACCGCATCCGGGTTCTACTAGTACAATGTCTTGCCATTTGGAATGAAAAATGCTCCAGGGACATTTCAGAGGATGATTGACGCCACGATAAAAGGGTTAACAAACACAAAGGCTTATATTGATGATGTAGTAGTTTGGAGTGACACTTGGGATGAGCACATTGAGGCTGTAGAAATACTGTTTAAAAGAATGTCTTCAGCCTGTCTCACAGTGAACCTAGCAAAGAGTGAATTTGGTCATGCCACAATCACGTACCTGGGATATGTGGTAGGACAGGGGCAGTTGGCTCCTGCTACTGCTGAGGTTCCTGTCCCAACAAGTAAAAGGGCACTGAGAAGGTTTTTGGGTATGGTGGGGTACTATCGAAAATTTTGTAAGAACTTTGCGGATATTGCCCTCCCGCTTACAAAATTTGAGTGGAGCAGTCCTTGTCAGGAAGCTTTTGAGAAGTTGGAAACCGTACTGTGCCATCACCCTGTGTTAAAAACATCTGACCTTTTGAAACCTTTCTCCCTGGCGACTGATGCAAGTGATGAGGCTGCAGGGACAGTCCTATTGCAGAAAGCAGGGGATGGAGTGGAACACCCAGTAGCGTATTTCTCTCGAAAGTTCAATGTGCATCAGAGAAATTACTCTACTGTGGAAAAAGAAATGTTGGCACTTATCTTGGCAAAACAGCATTTTGAAGTCTATATTTGTTCAGCACAGAGACCATTAATTGTTTATACGGATCACAACCCCTTGGTATTTTTGGCTAACATGAAAAATAAAAATAGGAGGTTACTAAGTTGGAGTCTGTTGTTACAGGAATTTGATATTAAAATACAACATGTAAAGGGGAGTGACAATGTAATTGCTGATTGTTTATCTAGATGTTAAGTTGAATGTGTATCTGTATTATTTTTGTAGTTAAGACCACTTCTGTATTTTGCTAAACTCTGTAATTCTGTAAATTGCTGTATTAGTTAATTTTCACCTTGGTGAAAATTCCCAAAAGGATGGGGGTGTTATGTGTGATGAACAGTTTTGATGGACAATGGGGTGCAGAGTTACCCATCCTCCCTCTGAGAACCACGAACCATTACTGTTGCTATGCTGCTCGTGAGAGACAGAGATTAAAAAACATTCAAGAACATCTGCTACAGATAAGAGAGGGGACAGAGACTTGTTGATTTACTGTATTATGACTTCTGCAAGGATTATTTATCTTCTACCGTTTTGCCCATTAACATTCCTCAGTGGACTGCACGAGTGGGCTGGTTTGATGGACACAGTCATTCAAAATTGATTGATAGCTGAGACCCCGTGAGTAGGGATAAAAGACAGATCTGGAGAGACACCCTTCAGATGCACCAGTGGACACTGATTGAGTGTTGGAACCCACAGGAAAGGTGGGGGCATTGGAGACCGAACCAGGAGATCGGTCAGTTAAACTCACAGTGATATAGCAGGGCTGGTGGGGACTTGTGTGTGTGTCCACTCATGCCAGAGTGACAAGTCCACTACAGAAGAACGGTCTAGCTGAACGACATAGGGGTCATAACTGAATGACCACAAAGATACGACAGATTAAGAAAGCAAAGGAAGGTTTGGCTGCAGTAGCTGTTACACCTCACTCTCTCTCTCTCTCTCTCTCTCTCTCTCTCTCTCTCTCTCTCTCTCTCTCTCTCGGTCCAACGATTACAACACAACAACCTTATCTACCTCAGCACTCATGAACTGAACTGAAATACTTTTCTATGACAATTCATTTACCCCTAGACATCGATAGAGCTTGTTTATTTTTGCTTATTATTATTTCTACAATTTTAGGTTTATTATTGCTAACTTGTGTTATCTATATATTTGCATTATTGGTATTGATTTGCTTATTTTGCTAATAAACACTTTTGAATATAGTACCACCAGACTCCAACGGATTCTTCTTTCTCTGCTGGTCGGACACCCAGCTACGGGGTACGTAAAAGGGAAGAAGCCATTCCTTAATTATTGAGTGGCTTCTATACTTTCTGCCTTATGGTAACAATGAGAACATGGCATGACCTGGATGATGGGGTCCAAAATGATGGGGTCTACCATACCATTTTGAGGCATTGCTCTTTGAAGATGTCCTAAATACTATGGAGCTAGTGCTGACTAATTTTACAACTATCTGCAATCCTGTGCAGGAGCACTTCCCCCACCCACCCCCATATCATATGGTGATACAGCCAGTTAGAATGCTCTCCATAGTGCATCTGTAGAAATTTTTGTGTTTCCAAATGAAATATAGCCGCTGTTACACCTTTTTTTGTAGCTGCATAGATATGTTAGGTCCAGGTTAGATCCTCAAAGAGAGTGACACCCAAGAATTTGAAATTGCTTACTCCTTTCATTTCTGATCCCTCTATGAGGATTGGTGTGTGCTTCCTCATCTTACCCTTTCTGAAGTCCACAGCTCTTTGGTCTTACTGGCATTGAGTGCAAGGTTGTTGCTATGACACCACTCAACTAGTTGATATATCACATTTCTGCATGCCCTCTTGTCACTGTCTGAAATTTTGTCAGTTGTATCATCAGCAAATTTATAGATGGCATTTGAGCTATGTCCAGCCACACAATTATTGGTACAGGGAGAGTAGAGCAGTGGGCTGAGCACACATCACTGATGTGCGCCAGTGTTAATTGTCAGCAAGGTGGAGATGTTGTTTTTGGAGTTTGTGATTTTTGTTTGCAAACCTTAGGCAGATATAAAATTCTCTGTATATGTACTAAATTGCCAAGTAAAAAAATGAAAACCAACTGTTCATGATGGATTTATCAGATATCATTCTATTGCAATGAATAGAAAGAGAAAATGTTCCAATGCATGTTCCATCTCTTGTCTTGTGCACTTCAGACTGCATCTTACTACTGGCTAATACCATTTAAAGAGATGTCAGGTGCTATTTTATTGACTTTTGTCATTTGGCAAGTAATACATAGAATTAGATGTCTCAATTTTAGGTGGTTTAAGAGATTAATATGTTTAGTTCTAAAGCTAAACTGAGTTCCAAAAGATGTTTGTCGAATTAGCTGTAAGAAAAAGGGTAAATCCATGTGAATAGTTTCCAGCCAAAGGAAAACCTTAACTTGTAACCTGCTGGGGTGTTCAAATAGGAACACTCCCAATTCATAGCAACTGTTGTGATATTTCATTGCAGTTTCAGATAAGCGGATTCACCTTAAACATGAATTCCTCATGTTAGTCAATGAATTGTAATATACATTGACAAAACTTATGTGGTCTTGAAACCTCAATTCCATTTCGCTTTGAACAAATGCGACTTGGCCTCCTGAGTGTTAGCAGCATTTTATGATTTTATTTTGTATTTCCTGCAAATGCAAATTTTCTTTGATTTTCAGGAGAATACCCAGTTTCCAGACTCCCTTGAAATTCACCAGGACCCTAGTTCCTGAACTCTCTTTAAACCCTATTGCCTATGCTCCCTTTAAACATACTAGATTTGCTTGAAAATGTATAGTAATACTATGTAACATCTAAAATAAGCACATTAAAATGTATTGAGCTGCTAATGATATCTAATTATCCAAAAATGTTTGTCAATCTAACTCCATCAAAGTCCAGAGTGTGCTGGATTACTGGATGACGACTCAATTTGAGTAAATACAATAAAAAAATGCTTTATTACATTTTATATTTTACATTCAAGATGTGAAATTGTCACATACAACATTTAAACTATGAAGCTTAAGAACCTTCAATTCATTCAATACATGTGTCCAATGTTGCTAAGATACCAACAAAATCTTTAGCATGCAAAGTAATACAAACCCAATTTATTCATGAATAGTACATTAACAAGAAAAGATATGTGCTTGGAATTTGAGGATACTTGTGTTTGCTTTCAAGAGATGCTCTTTCAAGCACAGTGTCGCTCAATATTTCCATTACACATTAAGGATTAAACACTCTGCCCAATTCTGTGCCTAAAGTGACGATGATCACAGTTTTTGCTCACACATTACACACAAGATTTTTCATCCCACTTGCTTGGGACCAAGCAATATTCAAAGTTCAGCTCTATTTGGGTTCCTGACTCCTATTTTTGCCAAATTTATCAGAATTATTTTTGAATATCTTATGTGATTGTAATGCAGAAGTTGAAACATTTACAAAAGCATTTATTTATTACATTTATCCAAATATATAGGACCTTGCAATGCATTGGAACTCATGATCCATTAATATGGGAGTACTGAATGTCCAAGTTTTGTTAATTTGGACATTTCAGATCCTCCTCTATATCCAAACAAGAAGGACATATAGAAGTGTAGGTCAAGAAGGAAACCAAAGCATAAATCTGCATTAACAGTGAGAAAAAGAATGGATAATAAACTGATTTGTACCCAATGGTGTATAGTTGCTTTGCAAACACTGTATGTTGGTGGATAAGTATCATTGATGCCTAGCCCAAATGATTTGGGGGCATTACTTCAAAATAATCCCAGGCAGCAGGGAAAATTTAAAATATGTTTAATATGTCTGTAATAAAATAAAATAGCAACAGAAACAGGGATCGAATGTTACCAGTTTGCTGTAAAAGCTAATCACTTCCACTCCTTTTTTAATGGAGGGATTCGCCTTCCTTACCTTCTCTGTCTTAAATGTGATTCCAAACTCATAACAATGAGGCTGACTCTTCGCTGTCCTCTAAAATGTTCCAGCAAGTTATTCAACATAGAAACATAGAAAACTGGAACAAGATCAGAACATTGGACTCTTCAATCTTGCTCCATCATATATTACATACATGGCTGACACCTTGCCTCAAAAACTTATTCCTTATTTCTTGATACACCCTGATGACTGCGCACCTATAAATAAACCCATCCTTTTTTAAATACATTCACCAACTCGACTTTGGCAGTGGAGAATCCCCCAGTTTTACAAATTGAGAAAGAAGGTACTTCACATATCATTCTAAACTTCTTGTCATGTAACTTGAAAGGTCAATACCTTATTCTAAATATCCTACTTGTATCAATCTTTCTTGTCTTCTTGGATTTCAATTTGATGTGTTTTCAATATTCTAAGTGGTAGTGAATATAAATCTAATCATGTTGTGTCTCTTCCTTTTGCAGTCCCAGCATCCTATCTTCAGTTTGGAGAACATTTGCCACTTTCTATCTGTAATGGAATACAATGCTTCAAACTGCACACAATGCTCCACATGTAATCTTATCACAGCTCTATTTATTTATACTAGGACATACTCATCGCTGTACTCAAATCCTCCGGCTGCAATAGATTTGCCTTCTCATATGTTGGCTGTGCTTGCACATTTCATTTCACTAATTGGTGTACAAGGATGCCTGTTTCTTTTTTCCCAAATCTAATGAATATCAAAATGAAACTGCAGAATATAAAATGTTCAAATCACTTCTTTTTCATACAGTATCTATGGTAAGAAAACACAAATTAATTTTTCAGGTTGAAAATCCTTTATTAAAACTTCTCAATTTAATAACACTTAAATAATATGGCATCTTTCTAATTTTCAACCAACCCATCTGCGAAGTTTTTTTCCACTTGGTGCACCTATCTAAGCCAACTCCCTATAATTCATAATCCTATATAGTTGATTACTGCCAACAAACTTGAAAATGTTGCAATTAGTTTCTCTGATTCAAATCATTAATATGTTATGAACAACTGAAGCCCCAATGCTGATCTCTGGATTACTCCCAATGCCATAGACTAGTGTAGGTAGGAATGAGATGATGGCACAGATGAATCAATGGCTGAAGAGATAGTGCAGGGGACAGAGTTTCTAGTTCTGGGATCATTGGAACCTTTTTGAGGGACGTGGTGACATGCACAAGAGGGACGGGTTACACCTGAACTGGAGTGTAACCAATATTCTAACCAGAGGTTTGCTAATGCTCCTCATGAGGGTTTAAACTAGTTTTTCAGGGGTTGAGAACTGGAGCACCAGGTTAGTAAGAGAAAGATCGGGCAGGAAGGTAAATGTCAGGGAAAATATTGATCGGGAAAATCAAAATAAGAAGTACGATGGTTCAGCTAGTTTGAAGCATGTGTACTTTAATACGAGGAGTGTTATTGGTAAAGGTTATGGACTTAGAGCACAGATCTATACATGGAATTATGATGTTGTAGCAATTACAGAAACTTATAACCATATAACAGTTACAGCACGGAAACAGGCCGTCTCGGCCCTTCTAGACCATGCCAACACTTACACTCACCTAGTCCCACTGGCCCGCACTCAGCCCATAACCCTCCATTCCTTTCCTGTCCATATACCTATCCAATTTTACTTTAAATGACAATACCAAACCTGCCTCTACCACTTCTACTGGAAGCTCATTCCACACAGCTACCACTCTCTGAGTAAAGAAATTCCCCCTCATGTTACCCTTAAACTTTTGCTCCCTAACTCTCAACTCATGTCCTCTTGTTTGAGTCTCCTCTACTCACAATGGTAAAAGCCTATCCACGTCAACTCGATCTATCCCCCTCATAATTTTAAATACCTCTATCAAGTCCCCCGTCAACCTTCTACGCTCCAAAGAATAAAGACCCAACTTGTTCAACCTTTCCCTGTAACTTAGGTGCTGAAACCCAGGTGACATTCTCGTAAATCTTCTCTGTCCCCTCTCTATTTTGTTGATATCTTTCCTATAATTCGGTGACCATAACTGTACACAATACTCCAAATTCCAAATTCCAAACTTGGCAAGAATGGTTGATGAATGTAGCAGGTTTTTGAAGTTTTAGAAAATATAAGAGTAGGAGGAAAAATAGGGGGTGATGTTGTACTACTAATCAGAGACAATAGCAGCGCTTCACTCAAAAGAGACATAATGGAGTGTTCAGACACTGAGTCCAATTGCGGAAAACTCAGGAATGGGAAGGGTGCAATCACACTGATGGGACTGCACTACAGAACCCCCCCCCCCCCCAATAACCACTGACACATTGAGGAACAGATATGGAAACAGATTAAAGAAATCCAGGAGGGCTTCCTTAATCAACTGTCTAATAAGAGGGTTGTACTGGACTGCTGTTGGGTAATGAGTCTAGACAGGTAACTGGACATGGGTAACCATTTTGGGAACAGAGACAACTCCTTAATGTTCAGGACAGCTATAGCTAAAGATAGGTATGGTCTTTGCAGGACAGTCTTAAATTGGAGGGGCAAAATATGAGGGTATTAAGTAAGATCTAAGAAGAGTTAATTGGGTACACATTTTTTTTATCTGGCAAGTCCACATCAGACATGTGTTTAAAGATCAATTGCACAGAGTACAGGAAATGTATGTTCCTGGTAGAAGGAAGGTCAGGGATAGAAAGATAAGAAAATCTTGGATGTCCTGAGAGATGATAAATTTAGTCAAGAAGAAAGAAGAGGTGTATGTAAAGCTTCAGAAGTGAGGATCAAATAGCGAACATGAGGATTATAAAGAAGCCAGAAAAGAAATAAATAAGGGAATAAGGCAAACCATAAAGAGACCTTGACCAGCATGTTAAAGATGAATCTCAAAGTTTTCAGTACATACATCAAAAGCAAAGAGGATAACTAGGAACAGAATGGAACTCAAGGATAAGGAAGGGAAAATTTGCTTGGACAGGGAGAATGCGAATATGAGTGAGGTACATAATAAGTACTTTCTTTCAGTATTTACCAAGGAAAAGAACATGGAGGACCAGGAGATCAGTGCTGAGTACATAAATATGCTAGGGCATTTAGAAGTCAGGGAGGAGCAAGTGCTGAGTCTCCTAATGAGTGTAACCCCCGGGTCACCTCACGCTCACTCAGCTCGTTCTCGTCTAGGGGGAGAACCCTTCGGCCCCGTCAAACTGGGTAATCAGCTGGTGTGCATGCTGTGTGATGTCCCCGCCTCGCCCAAAAACGGACAGTACACCATATGTGATTAAATGAGTACAATTTATAAAGATTACTATAACTAAGTGATTAATAATGATACAGTATATATGGAGGAAAAGAAAATAAAGAAACGACACCAAACTTATCAAAGTCCAAACCACTTCGTGCACAACCGTTGGAACTCAACTCCTGGAGTCTTCTGGCCACCATTCGATCCCCTCCAAACTCCTCGACTCACAGCTCAGGACCACGCAAAATGGTCAACCAAACACATTTATCTTCGTCTCCTCTCCTCGGGGTACCTCCTGGCCTCAGACCCCCCCCCTTGGGGTCCGTTCCTCGCCCAGTTTACAGCATCGCGTCCTCTCTCCCTCACCCCCTTGCCATCTCCTCAAAAGCCTGCCAACAATCACTTACAGACTCAGATGAAAGAATAACATTAATCCCAATTGGTTTACATAGGAATACAATTCTCGTTATCAGTAAATTTTAACCCAAACAAGCTTCCAGCACTCTCATGCAACAAAGAAACATTCCTATTTTTAACAAAACAAAGAAGCCATTTTGATTACATACACAGTAACAAAGAAAAAGAAGAAATCCCTTTTACACTCTCTCCCCACCAAATAAAATTCATGTCTTCATGACTATTAAATAACTCACCACCTTTCTTGCCAACACACCCTAACCCAAGCACAAACAGCGACATCTCCTCCCCACACAGTAAACCTCACGCCCTGTTCCTCAGGTGCTACATAGGCCAACTATCTGGGAGTTCCCTAACCCTTCTGAGACCTCCGTACCCCCTCACCTAAACCCTTCAGGCTCAGACACAACTGGGGATACCTCGGGCCCGCTACCAACTCCTCTCTCAACCTCTCACTCATGCCCCCTACTGCACACAGCTAACCCTCCCCACTACACCTGACTCAGTGAGAGAAGGTCCAAAGGTCTCTTCCTCAATCGAGGGAAAGTCAGCAAAAGGCAGCATGTACCAAACATCCAGCATATTATCCATCGAATCTGTATTCTTCCTCATTTCTGCGATCGGTAGCTGCTGTTTGATCTTCTCCAAAAGGAAACATGTAGCCTGCACTGCTCCTGCAGTCTTTTCAGCCTCCTGATCAGTATTCACTGCACTTCTTTCCAGCTTTTACTTCCTCTAGTCTCTCTGTCTTCATTTCAAACTTGATTCTGTAGAGACAGTCACTCACGAGCTGCGACCTTCACCAGCCCTGGCACGTGTCCAGAAAACACTTTAACTCTGTAGTTCTCAGCCGCTCCTGCAACATCTTCACTCATATTCTCCTGAGGCAGATCCAAATACCAAGAGATCAACCACATACACCAAAACTCCAAACATCTCCACATCCCCCATGGTCTTTCACATGCTCAGCAGGAAGGTTGCAAGGGCTCCAGATATGCCCTGTGGCATCTTTTCAGACCGGAAGACTCCTAGGGAATTTATAACGGCCATCTTCTCCATGTCAGCCTCACTCATCGGGATCTGGCAACATCCACTCCTCAGATTCGGCACCTTAAACCACTTCGCACCACTCAGACAGGCCATCGCCTCTTCAGCCCTCAGGGCCATATTCTGGTCACTGACAGTGCGCCTGTTCAGCACAATATAATCCTCACACACGCTGCCTACATCTTCCACAGCTGTAGGGGCCAGTCGCCGTAACCTCTCTCTCAGCAGTCAACTCCCCTCCCTCGTGGTATTTCGCAGCGTCCACTAAGAGGGTCTCACCCTCAGATACTTCCCCCAGACCGTATCACCACCGGCTCTTGTTTGAATTTGGTATCGGCCCAATGCTGCTACACACGTCCGCACAAGCAGCTCAAAACTCTGGGTGCATCGACAATGCCTCCCAACAGCGCTCACCCGCCTCCTCCGGGCAGGCCCCCAAGCGCACCAGCAGGATATTGGTTCTCTCCAGAACCGAAACGCTGCCCATCTCTACAGTGTCCGGACACATCAGCATTAATGATTCACGAACCTCGGTCACCTCCACATTTGCCTCTAAGAACTCCATTTTCACTGACCAACAACCGTCGTCTAGATAATCACCGGCACTGGTACCCCAAATCTCCAGTGCCCTCAATGTCGTCAAGGGTAAATGCTTCCAATAACGGTTATAAAACAAACTGTACAGCAACTTAACCGGTGCCCCGTTACCAAGGATGGCTTTAACTTGACTTCCATCCATCTGTAACAACACCTGTGCGCTTGGTCCCTCTAAGCCTTCAGGAATAGGGTCTGTTCCTTTTGGGATTTCCTTGGTACATTGCTGGGAACGTGCTCCCCCAGAGACCCCAAGCCATTCCCCCACTGGGCCTCCTCTAAGTTTCCTGACACCTCTCAGATCGGCTGAACTGAGGGAGGAGCTGATCCCCTTGACAGATCCTCCTGGCACCGCAAGCAATTTATCTGCCCTCCTAATCAAAAGGGATACCCTAAAAACTTTCCACCAATCTCCTGCCACAGATATAATAAGCCCCCCAGCTGCAGCATTTGACTTCCAGTCGAACCACACGCATTTTCCCACACTTTCACATAACCGACAGCTGTCACCCCGAGGTAATTGTACCCGACAGTTCTAACAATGCCACCAGCCCGTCTACTCAAACTTCCAACCAATTCCTGTCGCTTTCCCTCAGCCAAGCACTGCCACTCATCCAACAACTGAGAGGTCCGCTCCACCCCTTTAGGGCTGGACATTATTCCAACAGCTGGGCGGAGCCTACCACTGCTGAAACATCCCAACCTGTCTCTGCTCACTCTCTGAACAGTACGGACAACCCATGGTCACACCACCATTTCGTCAACGCTAGTCGGAACTCAAACAACGCCCTCTCGGGCACCAACAGCCACCCTACCCAACACACATGCAGAGATAACCAGCAATCGCACACCCACAAAGGCACACCAGCTCTTCGCCGCAGACATAATTTAAAGAGGGTGATCCCACAGCTTCCACAGAAATCAATCCCGGACGAGCACCCCACAATGTAACCCCCTGGGTCGCCTCAGGCTCGCTCAGCTCGTTCTCGTCTAGGGGGAGCAGCCTTCGGCCCCGCCAAACTGGGTAATCAGCTGGTGTGGATGCTGTGTGATGTCCCCGCCTCACCCAAAAACAGACAGTACACCATATGCGATTAAATGAGTACAATTTATAAAGGTTACTATAACTAAGTGATTAATAACGATACAGTATATATGGAGGAAAAGAAAATAAAGAAAAGGCACCAAACTTATCAAAGTCCAAACCACTTCATGCACAACCGTTGGAACTCAATTCCTGGAGTCTTCTGGCCACCATTTGATCCCCTCCAAACTCCTCGACTCGCAGCTCAGGACCACCCGAAGCGGTCAACCAAACACATCTACCTTTGTCTCCTCTCCTCGGGGTACATCCTGGCCTCGGATACCCCCCCCCCCCTTGGGGTCCATTCCTTGCCCAGTTTACAGCATTGCGTCCTCTCTCCCTCACCCCCTCGCGCCGATCTCCTCAAAAGCCCGCCAACAATCACTTACAGACTCAGACAAAAGAGCAACATTAATCTCAATTGGTTTACAAAGGAATACAAATCTCGTTATCAGTAAATTTTAACCCAAACAAGCTTCCAGCACTCTCATCCAACAAAGAAACATTCCTACTTTTAACAAAACAAAGAAGCCATTTTGATTATATACACAGTAACAAAAGAAGAAATCCCCTTTACATGAGTATTTAGGTGGATAAATCCCCAGCTCCTGATGGGATTTACCACAGGTTATTGAGGGGGGCAGGAGACGAGGCAGGAGCCCTGATTAGTATCTTTGTGTCCTCTCTAGCCACAAGCGAGGTCCCAGAGGACTGTTGAGAAGCTAATGCTGTAACTCTCATTAAGAAAGGAACAAGGGAAAATCCTGAAATGATAGACCCGCAAGTCTCGCATCAGTTGCAGGGAAGCTTCTGGAGAAAATTCTTAAGAATAGGATATTTGAGCATTTGGAAACTCAGGCCAAAATTGGGAGAGCCAGAATAACTTTGTGTGGGGCAGGTCATGCCTTACCAAGTTGATTGAGTTTTTTGATAAGGTGATGAGAGAGATTTATGAACATAGAGTAGTGGATGTTGTCTACATGGATTTTAGTAAGGTATTTGGCAAAGTCCCTCATGGAAAGCTAATTCAAAAAATAGGCTGCATGGGGTCAGTGACAAACTGTCTATTTGGATTCAGAACTGGCATGCACATAGATGATAGAGGGAAGTGGTTGAATGAACTTATTTGAACTAGAAGTCTGTAATTAGTGGTGTTTTGCAAGGATCTGTGCTGGGACCTTTGCAGTTTGTGATGTAAATAATATAAATGACCTGGATGAAAATGTAGATGGATGAGTTAGTAAGTTTGCTGATGATACCAAGATTGGTGAGGTTGCGGATAGTGTAGAGCACTGGCGAAGAATACTGCACAATATAGATCAGCTGATGATATGGGCAGAGAAATGGCAAATGGAGTTTAACCTAGATAAATGGAAGGTGTTGTATTTCTGTCGGACAAATGCATGGAGACCGACACCGTTAGGGCAAGGTCCTTAACAGTGTTGCTGAGCGAAGAGATCTGGGATCCAAGTCTATAGGTTCTCAAAAGTAGCTACACAAGTCAATAAGGTGGTTATGAAGGTTTATGGAATGCTTGCTTTTATTATTTGAGGCAATGAGTTCAAAAATGAAGAGGCTATGTTTCAACTACATAGCACTCTGGTTAGGATGCATACAGTTCTGGTAGCCCAACAATAAGAAGGATATTAAGGCTTCAGTGAGAGTGCAGAAGAGGTTTAACAGGATGCCACATAGTTTAAAAGGCATCTGCTATCATAAGAGGCTGGATAAACTTGGGTTGTTTTTTCTGGAGCAGTGGAGGCTGAGGGGAGATCTAATAGAGGCTTTTTAGCTAATTTGGCACAACGTTGTGAACTGAAGGGCCTGCTCCTGTGCTGTACTGTTTGTTCTATGATCCCAGAGGTACAAAACTAGTTACTAATCACTCCCTTGAAAAGTCAATTTTCTTCCTACTCTTTGTTTTCTGTCTGACAGCTAGTTTTCAGTTCTTTCCAATACATAATGCTAAATATTAGGTGTTTTAATTTTCCAATCTAGATTTTTCTTGGACTTCATAAAAGATTTGTGAAAATCCAAGTGGACAATATTAACAGGTTCTCTTCATCTATTTTACCAATTACACCATCATGAAGAAACTGAAAATTCATCAAATGTCATGAAAAACCACATAGAGGAGAAGAATTCATGTTGTCCTCCCCCAATGTGCATGTGTCCATTGTGCATGCAGCCTGCTACAACCGCTCCGACTAGTTTCCTTACTTTTCTAACTAACTTACGCTATTTGTTGTATTTTTTTTCACGGTAACTCAAAGCTGCACCCTCTCTATTTCACCCAATTTTCCTTGGGATCAATAAAGCATGTTTGTCAAAAAATCCCTTTGATATATTCAAAATTTTTGGTTACCTCACATTTTGCAGTTTGTTTTAAGAAAGCACATAAGAATAATTAGAGGTAGCCTTGACAACGTAACCTCAATCTTAGAATCCAATTAAAATAAAGCTTTAAGATATATAAGACAGCTCAGGCTGGTATCACATTTTACATTAAGCAGCACCTGAATATTATTTTCTTAAGTTTTAAAGAAACTTATTGTTTTTATAAAGGCCTGCAGTTTGAACCAGGTTTTTGCAGCAAATAGCATGCATGTCTTCTGAACGATATTCAAGTATAATTTATCATTCACAGATCCTCAGAAGAGGGCAGAAGAGAAAATAAGCATGTCCTTTATAGCACTATCTGCTCACTGTAGGGTGAGGACAGCACCACCCAAAGTTTCACTTGTACTGCCAGTTTCAATCAATCTTGCAGACTAACAGCACTAATGTATCCATTAAGACCACACTAGCAGAACAAAGTATCTGCATAAAATGCAATAAGAAATCCCTGAATCTCTACTATGAAAACTTTGTGATTTTATGGTGTTCTTAACAATCTCACGATAGCGCAGGATTTTTACAGTTGAAGAACTACTTCTGTGGTGTAGTCACCAGTCAGTAAACAGGCACAAATGCTTCCACTAACAGCCATTTGAAAGCAACCAGGCAATCTGTTCTTGAAGGCACTGATTAATAAGTAATGATTAGAAAAGCTCTTCTCTACAGATGGCTCCATGATCATCAGAGAGTGCAGGCAGAGAATGTTTAACATTCAGATTGCAGCTTCGCCACAGTGCAAAAGTCCCACAATTTTATGATGGAATCTGGATTTTGTTATCCAGGTTTTTTTTTGAGTGGGTCAAGAATCCACAACCTTCAGGTTCAGAGGTAATTGAAGCTGCACACGGAAAATGCTGGGGGATCTTAGCAGGCCAGGCAGCATCTAAGAAAAAGAGTAAACAGCAGATGTTGTGAGCAGAGACTCTTTATCTGGTAATTGGTGCCACTTGCAAAACTAAAACATTCAATCTCAACATTTTCAATTTCATTCACTGTGTTACCTCCTCCATCATTCCATTCAAGCTTCCATTTTTTTCCCAGGTTGAATATATTTAATTCAGAGTTCTGATGAAGGGTCTCAGCCCAAAATGTCGATTGTTTACTTTTTTTTCCATAGCTGCTGCCTGGCCTGCTGAGTTCCTCCAGCATTTTGTGGGTACTGCTTTGGATTTTCTGTATCTGTAGATCTTCTCATGTTTGTTAACTCTGGGCCTCTTATTTGCTGATAGTCATGCAATTATTTAAATTGCACTGTGGTCAGGAGTCGCCGCAGCCTCTAGATTCTGAGTATTTGCTTATTCTGAATTAACTCTGCTTGACAGCTTCATATAGGTTACCAGACAAATTGGAGAGTTACAGGACTGCAATTCAGTTTGAGTGACTTTAGCAGCAGAATTTGAAATGGAATTAAATCCTTAACTTTGTTATCAGGAAGTTGATCCACATTCAGTGGTTTATATTGAAAATCATTTAAGGCACTCAGAAGAAATAGTTTACTCTATAGGTACACTGAACTCTGAGGATTTAAGCCACAGCTTCCTGCTGTGCAGTATCCTTTGTACAGATGCTGAATTGGTTCCAAAATGGCATGCAAATCAAGTCAGCTGTGAACCAAGTGGCTGCCATAATAGCAAGAGCACCAGAGCCTTCACAGCTGTCACCTGGCAAAAGTCTGCAGAGTATCCAAACTGAGACATCATTCAACATGCAACACCATTAATACAGACAATGCCCCTTTGTATTATTGTAAATTAATCCAGTAGTAGCACTTATCTCTACCCAGTTCTACCAGTGAAGGGATTATCACTGGTTCCAATAAATTGCCGATTGATATCTATTGATTGTAGTTACATTAACAAAGTTGCTGAAATCTGCAGAAGATTCTGAATCAGGCATTAGAGCATGTCATGTATTTTCAAGGTTCTTTTGGGAATGGGTGCCATGTATTCTATTACTGCATGATTCAAAGAAGGATCGGAGGACACAAGGAGCAGGATAAGTTGATGTGAGAGGAAAAATCAGAAGGCTGTCAGCTGGGGGTCTCTTCATTCTTTGACCAGTGGTTCTAATAGGCCCTTTACAAGAATAGGGAATGAGGTGCATGATATGCACTAAGAACACACTAATTGAAACATGCCCCTTGGTCTGACCATAAATTCAACCCAAGAACAGAGAAAATGCCTATGGTAACTGGTGTCAAGTTCACTGTGGCCAAGAACTTTTGTGCATTGAGTGGCTGCTGGTGACTCGTGGTGTTCAGTTCAAAGATGGGACCACTTTTTTTACATTATATGTCAATGATTTGGTTAATGGAATTGATGGTTTGGTGACAGGGTTTGTGGAAGATAGAAAAATATGTGGAAAGGCAGTTAGTGTTGAGGAAGCAGGGATTCTGTGGAAATTAGACAGATTAGGAAAATGAGCAAAGTGGCAGATGGAAAAGTGTGGGGCTATGCACTTTGGCAGAAGGACTAAAAGTGTAGATTATTTTCTAAGCCGGAGCAAATTCAGAAATCAGTTGTATAGTTTTCCAGTGATGTCATCGTCGAGAATGGCAGCTTAAGTCACTAGCTCCTCCGGAAAAACGCGTCTTAAGCTCCATTAACCTGTCAAATATAATATTTTTCAAAAAATATTTGAACTGAAAAGAGGGACAAGAATGGGGAAAAGAAATGGAAATTTTAAAAAAAGCAACACTGCGAAGTCTGCTTCTGAGAGGAGTGCAGCGAGCGGCTCTCCTACCCGACCGAGTGCTAGCGAGGTGGCTGTTGGGCCTCGTTCAGACGAAGTGGCGAATATCTTTGAAATCCTGAAAGAGATAAGGGAGTTCCAGAAAGAAATAGAGCAGCAGCTCTGGGATATTAAGGCAGAGCTTGCCAATGTTAATCAAAAAGTAGCGGTGGCCGAGACTCGAATTGAGAAAGTGGAAGATCACGTTCAAAACGTGGAATGGATACTGAGTATGACAATAAAAATAATACATCACCAAGAAGGTAAACTGCTTGACCTGGAGGGAAGATCACGGTGTAAAGATATCAGAATCTACAACATTCCCGAAGGAGCGGAGGGCCCGTCTATGACGGAGTTTGTCGGGAAGTTACTGCTGGACGCGCTGGATCTTCCCCCGGCTATGAAGCTGGAAGTTGAAAGACCGCACCGCGCGTTAGTCCCAAAACTTACCCAGGATAGAAAGCCACGCTCAATAATAATTACATTTCTTCAGTACAGCACCAAGGCGGAGATTCTACGAAGGGCCTAGGGTAAGAAGAGAGTGTTTTTAGAGGATAAATTAATTTATTTCAACCAAGATTATCCCCCCCCCCCCCGCGGTCCTCCAGAAACGCAAACAATACTCTGAAATAAAGCGAATACTAAAGCAAAATTTGATTAGATTTCAGACTCCATACCCTGCTAAACTTTGAGTGTTTTATGACAATGCGATGCAGTTGTACCAGACAGTGGGAGAGGAGACTACAGACATGAAGGCCAGAGGGTTGCCTATCAGCATGACCAAAAAGAGGGAAAGCCTGGCTGAGGAATTATCCTGCTCTGCTTGGGAAATAATGTGAGAACTGAGAAGGCAGGAGACAGGAGGAGATCGAGAGAAATATATCAGAAAGAGACTGGGAGTTTCCCAAAGACAGTCCTCACCCACTTCAGAAGAGCCATAAGGTTTGGCTAACTTTAAAAATGTTGAGAAGCTAAACAGAAGCAAAAGTACACGATGATATACCTATCTCGAGAAATACTTATTATAATGTGGATTTTATATTACTTAGTTGTTATTCTTTATTTGCTCACTTACTCCTTCTTCCCCACCAAAATGAAAATATGTGTGTGCATGTGTGTGTGTGTGTGTGTGTGTGTGTGTGTGTGTGTGTGTGTGTGTGTGTGTGTGTGTGTGTGTGTGTGTGTGTACGTATGTATTGTTACGTATTCAGGCAACAATAAATATATGAGTTCGGCAAGGGTTCGGTATAATAAACAACATGTTTATTAAGCACAGAAAACAAACCCCACAAAAGTAAACAAACACTAATGTAACCGGAAACAGTTGCTGAGCGGCAACCCAAACAGTTCTTAAAGCGATATTGCAAAAACAGTTCTTAAAAGCGATATTGCAAAAACAGTTCTTTAAAGTGGTATTGCCAAAAGTTCAATATGCTCACGGTCCATTTAAAAGGAGAGACTTGATAAGACGATTCAAATTCTCTTTCACGTCGCTTGGCTTCAATCCCCGACGTCGAACTTCCCACGAAGAATTCACGGAACAGAACAGCTTAAAGGCACTGACCTTTCCTTCTCCACTACCTTCAATCCTTTCTGGTAAACCCAGGGATTAACACGAAGATAGTCAGCGAAATCCTTCCAAATAAGGATCAAACAAAGGTCGCCCCCGTTTCACCGTAGAAAGCAATTCTCCTCGATCTTTAACTTCCGAACATCGATCTTCACTCTCCACTAATTTCCTCGAACTAACAGAATCATAAAGAACCTGCTGGCAATGACCTTTTAAACTTTAGGCATTAAATAAAACTTCATCTTTCAACTAAACTGCATCATCACTTAAAACACGCAGTAGCATGAAGTCAACCCTGCAAATCCAGCCACGAACTGCCCCTCCTCACAGGGTGGGGTCTACCTTTTATAACCTGTAAAAAAACTTGTCACATGATCTCTATTGGCGGGAAAATGACGTTATTCAACCATCACAAGACCATCACCTCAAGTCCATTATAGCTTCAAACCCAGTCACATGACAAGGGCACCACTGTCATGTGTCACGAGTACGTAACAGTATGCATATCTATTTTTTTGTGTGTGTATATATCTATAGGAGTACACAGGGAAATATTTTCTGTGTAATGGATTTGTTCACTGACTTTTCTGAATATTGCAATGGGGGCCCTCAACTCACAAGTAGGAGGGGTTATCCCCCACAGCTAGACATTTCCTCTAGCTCAACGCAAGATCATCTACTAGAGAACTCAGCCTTGGAATCACACATTCGTTGCCATTTATGTTATTATTTGCGTTTCTTGGTTCTTAATTTTTCAGAGAGTAGATCGATTAAGTTTTATTCTAATTTCAATGCTGCATTGGCAGATAAATACAGATGGCTAAGGACAAGGTAAAATTCATTTCTTTTAATGTAAATGGGTTATTAAATCCAATCAAACGTAAGAGAATTTTATCCAAAATGAAAAAAAAAAGAACAAGCCCATGTAGTATATGTACAGGAAACTCATTTAAGTAATAATGAGCATAAAAAACCTAAAGAGAATGGGCTTCACTAATCTGTTTTTCTCCTCATATAAATCAGGACATAGGAGAGGAGTTGCTATTCTTATCTCAAGTAAGCAAAATTTTGAAAAAGTATTCAAAATGGGAGATAAAGAGGGCAGATATATTCTGGCAAGGGGGAATATAGACGGCAATTCAGTTACTCTTTTGAATATATACGCACCCCCGGGAAGTGATATTGGTTTCTTTCAGAAAATTACTGATATTATGGTAACGGAAACAGAAGGTCTCCTGATATGTGGGGGAGACTTAAATTTACAATTGCAACCAAACTTAGACTTTTCCAATAGAAAAACCTATGAAACAAAATCTTTACATAAGGAAGTTAATACACTTTTTGAGGATGTTTAATTGAAATATGAAGGGACCTTTTTCCTGACAGAAAGGATTACACTCATTATTCTGCTCCACATTCTGTATATACAAGAATAGACTATTTCATAACATTTGGAAAAGACAAAGTCAAAATAAACACCTATGGAATTGGGACAATAGATGTAAGTGACCATGCACCTATATACTTATCTGTTGATTTTGACCTACAACCAAAGAATACTATTTGGAAACTGAATTCAAGTCTGCTTAATGATCCATACTTTAAGGAAGAAATTGTAAAATAATTGGTCTCTACTTACAATTTAATGATAATAAAGAGGTTTCGCCTCCCATTTTATGGGATACTCTGAAGGGGGTCTTAAGAGGGAAAATTATAGCGATATCTTCATATAAGAAAAAAATATGGAATAAAACATCAGAGGAATTACAAAATAGGCTGAAGGAACTAGAGAAAAACACAAATTGAATTTGACACAGGATATATTAGGGGAAATTTAAAGAATTAGGAATGAAATAAATAATTTGGCTATGCAAGAAATCAGGAAAAAACTTAATGTTTCTGAAACAGGGACATTATGAAAATGGATCAAAATCTATGAAAATACTGGCATGGAAACTGAAAAAAAAGATAGCAGAAAATACAATTCATAGAATTAGGGACCCAAGAACAAAAATGATAAAAAATAAGCTAAGTGAAATTCAAGAAGCTTTTGAAGTGTTTTACAAAACTTTATATTCCAAAGTTCTGGGGGAAGCGTAACTCAAATTGACACGTTCTTGAATTCTCTAGAGTTACCCACTTTAAGCGAAGAACAAAATAGAACGATGACTGCTGACATAATTGAAGTTGAATTAAAAGCTGCAATTAGTAGGCTTAAATTAAGCAAGTCACCAGGATCAGTTGGGTATACGGCAAAGTGGTACAAAGAATTTAAAAATGAGTTAATTCTTGTTTTACTCCCCACACTGAACTGGGCTCTAAAAAAAGGCACAAATGCCACCCAGTTGGAAGGAAGCAATAATCTCAGCTATCTATTAAGGCAAGGATAAAATGGAATGCAGGTCATTTACACCAATATCCATTCTTAATGTAGATTATAGGTTATTTACCTCCATCATGGCCAAACTATTAGAGGAGTTTCTACCCATACTGATACATAATGATCAGACAGGTTGTATACGACAATGCCAGACTCAAGACAATATACGAAAGACACTTCACATTATGGATTATATACAAAAAAATAAAATCGAAGCTATAGTGATAAGTGTGGACGCTGAAAAAGCATTTGATTTGGTTAATTGGAATTTTCTTTACAGAGTTTTACATAGATTTGGTTTCCAAGACACAATTATTAAAACTATACAGACACTATATGATAATCCTATTGCTAGGATTAAACTCAATGGATATTTATCAAATAGTCTTACCCGAGAAAGGGGCACGAGACAGGGTTGTGTATGGTCACCACTACTCTTTGTGTTATATCTGGAACCATTAGCTCAATACATCAGACAAAATGAAGATATCAGGGGAATTACTGTTAAAGGGACAGAGCATAATTTGGCTTGCTATGCGGATGACATTTTGATCTATCTAGGGCAACCAAAATATTGTTTACCTAAATTGATGCAACCCTTTGAACAATATGGTCAATTATCAGGATACAAGATCAACATAGATAAAACCCAATTACTTTCATATTACTATAGCCCACCAAGAGAAATTGAAAGTCAATACCCCTGGGCATGGCACACAGATTCTTTCAAATATTTGGGCATCATTATGCCAAAAGATTTGGCAAAATTATCAGAATGTAATTATCAGCTTGTGACTACCCACTTTCTACACAGGCAAACCGGCTCACAAATAGCCAGCGCGCGGGGGGAGACTTTGGTAATGCACCTCTGACATCATTTTCGCCCAGAGAGGGCAGGCGCTAGGGATTATATGCCAGCACCACAAAGTTTGAATAAACTAGTCTTGAAATGACTTACCGACTACATGTCGTTACTTCAGCGCTGTGTGTTGCACATCGCTACATTGGTGACCCTGACGGTCCAAACGGGATTTGGACCAAAGATGACCGACTCTTCATCTGTTCACACAGTTTTGCTAAAGCTGCCAACTTTCTGGACGCTGCGACTATGCGTGTGGTTTAGCCAAGCAGAAGCCCAGTTCCAGATTCGGCAGATATCCTCTGATTCCACACGTTACTACTACGTACTGAGCGCCCTTGACCAGAAGACGGCCGCCCAGGTTGCGGATTTCATACTGTCGCCCCCCCAGAAGAAGGCAAATATGAAGCATTCAAAGCGTTGCTCATTGGGACCTTTGGCCTCTCACGGCGTGAGCGGGGTGCCCATCTGCTTCACCTGGATGGTTTGGGAGACAGACTACCATCAGCATTGATGAACGAGATGCTGGCCCTGGCTGATGGACACAAGCCCTACCTCATGTTTGAGCAAGCATTCCTAGAGCAATTGCCCAAGGACATACATCTGCTGCTGGCCGACGCAGATTTCAGTGACCCCCAGAAGGTGATGGCTCAGGCAGATTTGCTGTGGAAAGCCAAGAAGAAGTGCGTGGCGTCTGTCGGTTAGATGACCAGGCCACGCGCCCAACAGCAGACAGACCAGGCCCAGCAGGGGGACGCACACAACTGAGAGGCAGGAGTGAGGAGGCCAGTGAACAGTGGTGTTTCTACCACCAGCAGTAGGGCACAAAAGCCCGCCGTTGTCACCCACCCGGCAAGGGCCAGGGCCAGGACCAGCTGCCGCCAACGACAATGGCGGCTGACCACCAGGACAGCCTCTTGAATGTCTGGGACAAACAATCGGGGCGCCACTTCTTGGTCGACACCAGAGTGGAAATCAGCGTCTTGTCCCTGGCGGGGTACGACACCTGCAACAGGAAGCCAGGACCCACCCTGAGGGCCGCAAACGGCAGCACGATACGGACCTACAGCACCCACACAGTGCAACTGCAGTTCGGTGCCAACCAGTTCACATGGGACTTCACACTGGCTGCCATGGCCCAACCACTCCTGGGGGTGAACTCCTTGCGAGCTCACAGCCTGCTGGTCGACTTGCAAGGGAAAAGACTGGTTCATACTGAGACTTTCCAGATGTTCTCCCTGGGTGAAGCCAAGTTGCCGTCCCCACACCTGGACTCCATCACGCTTTCGGACAACAAATTCACCAGAATCCTGGCAGACTTTCCATCGATTCTGGCACCGCAGTTCACAGCAGCCATGCCCAGACACTGGATACAGAAACACATTCCGACCCAGGGACCACCCCTCCACGCCCACACACGAAGGCTCCCCCCGGAAAAGCTCCGCCTGGCGAAGGAGGAGTTCAAGAGGATGGAGGAATTGAGGATCGTACAGCCCATGGGCCTCCCCCCTACACATGGTGCCCAAAGCAGCTGGGGGTTGGAGACCATGCGGCGACTACCACAGACTGAAAGAGGCTACCACTCCAGACTGCTACCCCATGCCACACAAACAGGACTTTGCAACAAACCTGCACGGGGCAAGAATCTCTTCCAAAGTAGACCTCATCCGGGGATACCATCAGATCCTGGTGCACCCTGAAGACATGCCCAAAACAGCACATCACCCCGTTCAGCCTGTTTGAGTTCCTCCAAATGCCGTTCGGCCTGAAGAATGCCGCACAGACGTTCCAGCGGCTAATGGATGCGGTGGGACGCGACCTGGACTTTACGTTCATCTATTTGGACGACATCCTTATAGCCAGCAGTTGTCGTCAAGAGCATCTGTCCCACCTCCGCCAGCTCTACTCCAGCCTGAGAGATTTTGGCATCACAATCAACCCAGCCAAATGCCAGTTCGGTCTCGATACCATCGACTTCCTGGGCCACAGGATTACCAAAGACAGGGCAACACCTCTGCCCGCCAAGGTAGACGCGATCTGCCACTTTGTCCGGCCCAACACGGTCAAAGCAATGCAGGAATTCGTTGGTATGGTGAACTTCTACCACCGTTTCCTCCCCTCAGCAGCTCATATCATGCACCCTTTGTACACCCTGATGTCGGGTAAAGGCAAGGACATTACTTGGGACGAGGAAGCCGCGGCCGCTTTCATTAAAGCCAAGGAAGCCTTGGCAGATGCCGTGATGCTGGTGCACCCCAGAACAGATGTTCCAACCGCACTTATGGGGGACACATCCGACACAGCAGCTCGTCGGAGAGGTGCTGGCAACCCCTGGCGTTCTTCAGCAAACACCTACGACCACCCAAACTCACGTACAGTGCTTTCGACCAGGAGCTGTTGGCACTGTATCTGGCAATCCAGCATTTCAGGTACTTCTTAGAAGGCAGGCCGTTCACTGCATTCACAGACCACAAACCATTGATTCTTCGCATTCACGAAGGTGTCCGATCCCTGGTCAGCTCACCAGCAGAGACATCTGTCCTACATCTCCAAGTACACGACGGACATCCAGCATGTCTTGGGAACGGACAACATCGTGGCGGACGCACTCTCCAGACCAGCTATCCAGGCCCTATCCCTGGGGGTGGACTATGCAGCACTGGCAGAAGCGCAGCAGGCAGACAACAAGATGCCCAGCTACAGGACCGCTGTCTCGGGTTTGCAGCTGCAGAACTTTCTCGTAGGCCCAGGTGATAGGACCCTCCTCTGCAACATGGCTACCGACCAACCTCGCCCCATCGTCCCGGCAACCTGGAGGCGGCGAGTTTTCAACTCCATATACTGTGTGGTGCATCCATCTATCAGGACAACCGTCCGGCTGGTCTCCGGCAAGTTTCCATGGCACGGACTTCGCAAGCAGGTCAGTGAATAAGCAGAACGTACGCTCAGTGCCAAAGAGCCAAGGTGCAGCAGCACACTAAAGCCCCGCCGCAGCAGTTCAAACGCACCCACCGGAGGTTCGACCACATTCATGTGGATATCGTGGGGCCCCTACCAGTGTCCCGAGGAGCACGGTACCTCCTAACTATGGTAGACTGGTTCACGAGGTGGCCAGAGGCGGTCCCGCACACCGACACATCTGCCGACTCCTGCGCCCGAGCACTGATTGCAACCTGGGTAGCACGCTTTGGAGTACCGGCCTACGTTACCTCCGACAGAGGCGCCCAGTTCATCTCCAGCCTGCGGTCAGCTGTGGCCAGCCTGTTGGGAATACAGCTGCACCACACAACTGCCTACCACCCACAGTCGAACGGACTGGTGGAACGCTTCCACTGTCACTTGGAGTCAGCTCTCCTGAGAGGACCTAACTGGGTGGACGAGCTTCCCTGGGTCCT
Organism: Hypanus sabinus; assembly: GCF_030144855.1. NCBI lineage: Eukaryota > Metazoa > Chordata > Chondrichthyes > Myliobatiformes > Dasyatidae > Hypanus > Hypanus sabinus. Next base: position 70,281,013 of record NC_082712.1, read on the forward strand.
GCTTGGAATTCGTACAGTGCCCAAAGAGGATCTGCACGCCTCGTCGGCCGAGTTGGTGTACGGCACACCCCTGGCTGTCCCGGGAGAGTTCATACCAGCCCCAAGGGGGCAAGAGAAAGAACCCGCAAAAGTCCTGGACAGGCTACACGAAAGGCTCAGCAACCTGGCCCCCACACCAACTTCACAGCACGGATGGACCCCGACCCATGTACCCAAAGACCTGCAGAACTGCAAGTTTGTGTTTGTACGAAGGGGCGGACACTGGGAACCACTACAGCAGCCGTACGAGGGGCCGTTCAAGGTGATCAACAACAACGGGTCTACATACGTTCTGGACATTGGGGGGAGAGAGGAGGTTTTCACGGTGGACCGACTCAAACCAGCCCATGTGGACCTGGTGCAGCCGGTTGAGGTTCAAGCACTGCGGCACAGAGGCAGACCTCCCAAACAGAGGCTGATCCAGACTGTGGACATTGGGGGCTGTATCGCCAGTTCTGGGGGGGGGGGGCGGTTATGTGGTGACCCACTTTCTGCACAGGCGAACCGGCTCACAAATAGCCAGCGTGTGGGGGGAGACTTTGGTAATCCACCTCTGACGTCATTTCTGCCCGGAGAGGGCGGGCGTTAGGGATTAAATGCCAGTGCCACGAAGTTTGAATAAACTAGTCTCGAAACAACTTACGTGTCGTTATTTCAGCACTGTGTGTATACAAGCCTTTATATAAAAAATTAAGGAAGATGTGGTAAGATGGAACCTGATTCCTTTTTTTCTGTCTCAGTTCAAGGATTGAGTCTATTAAAATGAATATACTCCCCAGACTGTTACAGCTCTTTCAGACCCTACCAATAGAGATTAATCAAAATCAATTTAATGAATGGAACAAGATGCTATCAAGGTATATTTGGCAGGGTAAAAGGCCTAGAGCTCATCTCAAAACTTTGCAATTAGCAAAGGAAGAGGGGGGGATGGGGCCTACCTTCTCTTAGAGATTATTATTTTGCAGCACAGTTGAGAGCTGTGACATGTTGGTGTAACCCACCATATGATCTCAATGGAAAAACATTGAGGAGCGGGTACTTCCCATCCCTATACAAGCAATTTTGGCTGATAACAACCTGCAAAGGTACATAAATACTATTGATAACCCATGGTTGAAATTGACTGTTAAAATATGAAAAACTACTATAAAAGAATATAATCTAGAGGGAGATATTGCAATTCTTAAATGGTGTGCATATGACTCAGATTTTACACCAAATAAATTAGATGCTAGATTTAAGGACTGGACAGCTAAAGGAAAAACAGTTCTTTGCAACATAATGAAAGAAGGAACACTGTTCAGTTTTGAAATGCTTAAAGAGAAACACTCATTAGAAAAACAAGATTTTTAATCGGTATTTACAGATGGAGCAATATGTTAATAAGATGCTTAAAAATATAACCAAGGCAAATACATGCTTGATAGAGCTCTTTAGAAAAGCATATAATTCAGATAATGGTAGTAGAATCATTTCAAGCATGTATAAGGGGCTGTCAAATCTTAAAACACATTCAACTTCATACATTAAAACAAACTGGGAGAAGGAAGGAGGGATAATTATATCTGAGGAAGAATGGACAACAATATGGAGATATCAATGGAAGTGTACCAGTTCACAGAAATGGAGGGAGTATGGATGGAAAAACTTGATGAGGTATTTTATTACACCCTCCCTCTCAGAAATCCCATTATGATAGTAACCTTCCTGTTTGCCGGAGAAATTGTGGAAATCAAAATGCAAATCATTATCATATTTTTTGGGACTGTCCTGTTATCAAAAACTATTGGAGGGGGATATACAATGCCCTACAAGACATCTTTAAATGTGAAATACCCTTGGAGAGCAAGACCATATATTTTGAATATATACCTCAAGAATGGTTGAAAAGAGATAAATATTTAATGAATATACTGTTGGTGGCTGGTTAAAATATCCGTACAAGGAAATGGTTATCATAGGAGAACCCAACTTTAAATACATGGATGGAAATTACAATGGACATTTACAAAATGGAGAAGATTACAGCAGCTGTTAATCATTATCTGGAACAATTTGATTCATACTGGGAGAAATGATTTAACTACATAATGCCTCATATGCCTGATTTTATTCTCACAAATCAATGAACCTGTTGTTAAAAAAAAAGGTCACTCCCTGCTTGTACATAGTTCTTTCCTTTTGCTCGTTTTTCTTTCCTCTCTTTTCTATAAGTGTATACCTCAGATAAATACTTTGGGGAGATTTGTGATATAGATGATTATATGATATACATGTACAATGTCTGAAATGCATCTTATGGAAACGTTTGTTTGATGATGAACTTCAATAAAATAAATCACAAAAAAAAAGAAATCAGTTGTATAAAGGGACTTGGAAGTGCTCATGCATGAATCCCTGTTGGATTATCTTGCTGGTTGAATGGAAGGCTGATGCAATGTTAGCATTCTTTTCAAGAGGACTAGAATATAAAGCAATGATGTAATGATCAAAGTTCAAAGCCAAGATCAAAGCAAAATTATCATCAAGGTACAAATACGTCATACAACCATGAGATCCATTTTCTTGCAGTCATTCATGGTAAATACAAGAAACACAATAGAATCAATGAAACACCACCCATAATCAGTGTGCCAAAGACAATAAACTGAAAAGAAAAATACAACTGGTGTCATCCCAAAGGCACCACACAATAGCATTAAACAATTAGTGCTACATAGTAATATCTATGTAAATTTTCAGAAAGCCACAATACTAAACACCACTACAATAGTTTGAAAGTTTCTAGCAATTAAGTAATGGGCAAGCTTGGTTATGCCTGTACCTCAGGTTTTACCAGCTTGATCAGAGAATTAGTATATAAATATAATAATAAGAGCTCAACAGTAAAAATATAAAAAAGGCAATAAACACTTTGGCTATCCCTACATTAACATATTCTTTTGGTAATACCTTGGTCCAAAAGAGATCTGGAAGATTTACAAAGAAAAATAAGAAATTAAATGACAAATTTTAGAAAATGCTATGTACACTTGAGCACACTTAGATTAACACTACCTGGAACAGAAGGAGAAAGAGGAAAAACAGACATAAAAAGCTTACACAACAGTCTGATAACATTTCTGAGGATATACTTTCATCAATGACTACAGGATTCAGCACTCCATATGAGTATTATCCATTCTGATAAGAAGTACGCACCACTAAACATAAGTGAAAGCACAGCCGAGAAAAATGAAGAAATTATCACTACAGAAGAAAAAGTTAAACATATATTATGACCCTCCATAGAAGACATCTTCTTGATGTGAGCTGTTGAGATGTTGACAAGGAAGCAACCAACACCTGGCTCAAAGTTGGAGACCTCCTCCCAGAAACAGATGGATTCCTTGTGGAGATATAGGACAAGGTTGTTAACACAAAAAATTATCAAAAATACATATTAACAGGCCAACAATCTCAAGCTGATAAATGCAGAAAATGCCAGGAGAAAACAGACACAGTCCAATACATTACTGTATTACAGGATCCTGCAGCAGTTTGACTCAATCTGATTACTGACCCAGGCAAAATCTTGCTTTAACATACAAACTCATAAAAGACATAATACCTGACAATAAGTACAAGTCTGATCCAGGTTTAGAGTCAGAGTCCTAAGCATTATATTATGAATAATCCATTATTACAAATAGGGAAATCAATAATATTCATGTGGATATGATATTACAGGATAAACTACCAAGAGCAACTTACTTAATAGACTTAGACATACCAAACACACGTGACATGCAGAAATCAATAAGTGAAAACACCAGAAATATGCAGAATTAAAAGAGGAAAATCAAAGACTTTGGAACATGAGCATGGTATACATTGTCCCAATAGTAATATCTATCACTGGTATCATTCCAAAGTCACTACACAATAGATTCAAACAGTTAGGTCTGCACAGCAATAAATACCACTGGAGTAGTTTGAAAGGTCCAGCAATGGAGAAATGAGTGTGCTTGGCTATCCTCATACCGCAGCTTTTACCAGCTGGAGTAGAAAAATAAGCAATAAATATTGAGAACATGAGATGAAAAGTCTTTGAAAGTGAGTCCTTAGATTGTGGGAGCAGTTCAATGATAGGGTGAGTGAGGTGATAGAAGCTCTCCCCTCTGGTTCAAGAGCATAAAGGCTGAGGGGTAATAACTGTTTCTGAAACTGCTGGTATGGGTCTTGAGGCCCCTGTTCCTCCTTCCTGATGGTAGTAGAGAGAAAAGAGCATTACCTGGATAATGGGGTTTCCTGATGATGAAATACTTCTTTCCTGTGGCAGTGCTCCGTGTAGAAGTGTTCAATGTTGGGGTGGGCTTTAACCCATGATGGACTGGGCCATATCAACTACCTCTTGTAGGCTCTTCTGATCAAGAGCATTAGTGTTGCTATACCAGGCCATGATACAACCAGTCAATATACTCTCCACTGCTGATCTATAGAAAGTTGTCAAAGTTCTAGATAACATGCCAATCTAAACAAACCCCGAAGTATGTAGAGGCACCACCATGCTGTTTCTGTAAAGACTCTTGTGTGCTGGATGTAGAATAATTTTTCTGAGATGACAACACCAAGGAATTTAACATCTGGGATAACACCCAGACAGGAGATTCTGTGGATGTGAACAAGACACCTGTATGGTACATTGCTTCCTAGGTGCCAGGGTCAGGGATGTCTCCAATTGCATCAACAGCATTTTGAAGGAGAAGGAAGAGCAGGTGGATGTCTTGGTACATTTTGGTACCAATGACAGGAAAGAAAAAGCAAAGAGAGAATTTAAAGAGCTAGGCAGAAAGCTGAGAAGTAGGGCCCACAGGGTAGTAATTTGTGGATTACTACTTGTGCCACATGCTAGTGAGGGTAGAAAAGATTGATTTAACCATATAACAATTACAGCACAGAAACAGGCCATCTCAGCCCTTCTAGTCCGTGCCGAATGCCTACTCTCACCTAGTCCACTGGCCCACACTCAGCCCATAACCCTCCATTCCTTTCCTGAACATACGCCTTTCGAATTTTACTTTAAATAACAATACTGAACCTGCTTCTACCACTTCTACTGGAAGTTCGTTCCACACAGCTATCACTTTCTGAGTAAAGAAATTCCCCCTCATGTTACCCTTAAACTTTTTACCCCTAACTCTCAACTCATGTCCTCTTGTTTGAATCAACCCTACTCTCAATAGAAAAAGCCTATCCCAACTCTATCTATCCCCCTCATAATTTTAAATACCTCTATCAATTTCCCCCTCAACCTTCTATGGTCCAAAGAATAAAGACCTAACTTGTTCAACCTTTCCCTATAACTTAGGTGCTGAAACCCAGGTAACATTCTCTGTACTCTCTCTATTTTGTTGATATCTTTCCTATAATTTGGTGACCAGAACTGTACACAATACTCCAAATTTGGCCTTACCAATGCCTTGTACAATTTTAACATTACATCCCAACTCCTATACTCAATACTCTGACTTATAAAGACCAGCATACCAAAAGCTTTCTTCATTACTCTATCCACATGAGATTCCACCTTCAGGGAACTATGCACCATTATTTCTAGATCACTCTGTTCTACTGCATTCTTCAATGTCCTACCATTTACCATGTATGTCCTATTCGGATTATTCCTACCAAAATGTAGAACCTCACATTTATCAGCATTAAACTCCATCTGCCATCGTTCAGCCCACTCTTCTAACTGGCCTAAATACCTCTGCAAGCTTTGAAAACCTACTTCATTATCCACAACGCCACCTACCTTAGTATCATCTGCCTACTTACTAATCCAATATACCGCCCCATCATTCAGATCATTAATGTAAATGACAAACAACATTGGACCCAATACAGATCCTGAGGCACACCACAAGTCACCAGCCTCCAACCTGACAAACAGTTATCCACCACTACTCTCTGGCATCTCCCATCCAGCCACTGTTGAATCCATTTTACTATTTCAATATTAATACCTAACAATTGAACCTTCCTAACTAACCTTCCGTGCGGAACCTTGTCAAAGGCCTTACTGAAGTCCATATAGACAACATCCACCGCTTTACCCTCGTTAACTTTCCTCGTAACCTCTTCAAAAAATTCATTAAGATTTGTCAAACATGACCTTCCCAGTACACCAATACACCAATCTTCTGGCACCATCTCTGTTTCTAATAACATGAAATATTTCTGTCAGTGCCCCTGCTATTTCTACACTAAATTCCCTCAAGGTCCTAGGGAATATCCTGTCATTTATCCACTTTTATATTCCTTAAAAGTGCAGTTTAATCATCATAGTTTCCATAACTTCCCTTCTTGATTCCCTTACCTTACACAATTCAATATCTTTCTCCTTAGTGAATACCAAAGAAAATAAATTGTTCAAAATCTCCCCCATCTCTTTCGGCTCCACACATAGCTGTCCACTCTGATTCTATAAGGGACCAATTTTATCCTTCACTATTGTTTTGCTATTAATATAACTGTAGAAACCCTATGGATTTATTTTCACCTTCCTTGCCAAAGCAACCTAGTATCTTCTTTTAGCTTTTCTGATTTCTTTCTTAAGGTTGTTCTTACATTCTTCATATTCCTTAAGCACCTCATTTGCTCCATGCTGCCTATATTTATTGCAGATATCTCTCTTTTTCCTAATCAAGTTTCCAATATCCCTTGAAAACCATGGCTCTCTCAAACCTTTAACCTTTCCTTTCAAACTAACAGGAAAATTAAGATTCTGTGCCCTCAAAATTTCACCTTTAAATGATCTTCATTTCTCTATTACATCCTTCCCATAAAACAAATTGTCTTAATCCACTCCTTCTAAATCCTTTCGCATTTCCTCAAAGTTAGCCTTTCTCCAAACAAAAATCTCAACCCTGGGTCCAGTCCTATCCTTCTCCATAATTATATTGAAACTAATGGCATTGTGATCACTGGACCCGAAGTGCTCCCCAACACATACCTCCATCACCTGGCCATTTTCATTCCCTAACAGAAGATCCAAAACTGCCCCTTCTCTAGTCAGTACCTCTATGTATTGCTGCAAAAAACTATCCTGTACAAATTTTACAAACTCCAAACCATCCATCCCTTTTACAGTATGGGCTTCCCAGTCTATGGGTGGAAAATTAAAATCTCCCACAATCACAACCCTGTGCTTACTCCAAATATCTGCTATCTCCTTGCAAATTTTCTCCTCCAATTCTCGCTCCCCATTAGGTGGTCTATAATACACCCCTAAAAGTGTTTCTACACCTTTCCCATTCCTCAATTCGACCCAAATAGTCTCCCTAGATGAGCCCTCTAATCTATCCTGCCAGAGCACCACTGTAATATTTTCTGTGACAAGCAACACAACACCTCGCCCTCTTGTCCCTCCGATTCTATCACCCCGGAAGCAACAAAATCCAGGAATATTTATTTGCCAATCACAGCCCTCCTGCAACCATGTTTCACTAATAGCTACAACATCATATTTCCAGGTATCAATCCATGCTCTAAGCTCATCCACCTTTCTTACAATGCTCCTAGCATTAAAATAAATGCAGTTAAGAAATTCTCCTTCTCCTCCTCTCTGTTTATCTCTTACAGTACGAAGAACTTCACTGTCTTCTTTTCCTTCCTTCTCTCATACATCTGTTCCTACACTCTGGTTCCCCTCCCACCTCGTATCTAGTTTAAATCCACTGGAGCATCTCTAGCAAACCTACCTGCAAGAATATTTGTCCCCCTCCAGTTCAAATGTAAACTGTCCCGCCGGAACAGGTCCCACATTCCTTGGAAAACTGCCCAATTATCTATAAATCTGAAGCCCTCCCTCCTGCACCATGTCTTTAGCCACGTGTTGATCTGCACTATCTTACTATTTCTAAACCCACCTGCACGTGGCACTGGTAGCAATCCTGAGATTGCTATCCTGGACATCCTGTCCTTTAACTTGGCACCTAACTCCCTAAACTCACCTTTCAGGACCTCCTCACTCTTCCTACCCATGTCATTGGTCCCTACCTGGACCACGACATCCGGCTGCTCACCCTCCCTCTTGAGAATACTGAGAACTCAATCTGAGAAATCGCGGACCCTGGCACCAGGGAGGCAATGAACCATCCGGGATTCTCGATCTCTTCCACAGAACCTCCTATCTGTCCCCCTAACTATCGACTCCCCTATCACTACTGCTCTCCTCTTTTCTCTCCTTCCCTTCTGAGCTGAGGGCCCAGTCTCAGTGCCAGAGACGCAACCACTGCAACTTGTCCCTGATAGGTCATCCCCACCAACAGTATCCAAAATGGTATACTTATTGTTGATGGGAATGACCACAGGGGTGCTCTGCTCTTCCTGTCTATTCCCCTTCCCTCTCCTGACAGTCAGCCAGCTACCTGTCTCCTGACTCCTGGGGTGACTATCTCCATGAAACTCTATGTCTACCTCTATTTGGCAGATAAATGCATGGCTGAGAACGTGGTACAGGGGGCAGGACTTTAGGTTCTAGGATCATTGGAATCTCTTCTGAGGGAGGTATGATCTGTACCTGAACTTGAGGGGAACCAATATTCTTGTGGGGAGGTTTGTTAGAGCTGTTGGGGAGGATTTAAACTAATTTGGCAAGGGGCGGAGAACCAGAGTGAAGAGACTCATGATAGGACAGATGATAAAAAATGCAAAGGTAGTGTACAGTCAGACTGTTAGGAAGTGCAGGCAGATGACAGGACAAAATTTTAACCAGCAGGGTGAGCATCAGTGCATTAGGAATCAAAAAGGGTAGAACATAGAGGAATCTGAATGTTTTATCTCAATGCATGGAGATGGAGTATGAGAAATAAGGTGGATGCCACCTTATCATAGAGGTGGCATCAAATCACTAGGAATATGTGACACAGGATTAGAATATGTTGAATCCTTGTGGGTTGAGTTAAAAAACTGCAAGGGTGAAAGGACCCTGATGGTAGTTATATACAGGCATCAGAACATTAGCCGGGATGTGGATTTCATATTACAAAGGGAAGTAGAAAAGGAGTGTCAAAAGGGCCATGTATTGATAGTCATGGGAGATTTTAACATGCAGGCATATTGGGAAAATCAGGTTGGTAATAACCTCAAGAGAGTGAATTTATTGAATGCCTACAAGATGGCTTTTTAGAGCAGTTTGTTGTTAAGACTACTAGTAGATTAGTTATGTTGGATTGGATGTTATGTAATGAACCAGAGGCAATTAGGAAGCATAAGGTAAAAGAACCCTGAGGAGGCAGTGATCACAATATGATTGTGTTGAACTTGAAATTTGATAGGAAGGAAGCAAAGTCTGAAGTAGCAGTATTTCAGTGGAGTCAAGGAAATTACAATGGTATGAGATGGTAGTTGGCCAAAGTAAATTGGAAGGAGTTGTTGGCATGGATAACAGCAGAGTAGCAGTGCTGCGACTTTTTGGGGATAATGAGGAAGGTGCAGGATAAATGCATTCCTTACACAAAGAAATACTCAATTGGCAAAATACTACAAGTGTCTCACGATGGAAGTCAAAGTTAATGTAAAAGCAAAAGACAGGGCATACAAGAAAGCAAAAATTAGCCAGAAGATAGAGGATTGGGAAGCTTTTAAAAAACTACAGAAAGCAACTAAAAGATCATGCTGTGTATCAATAATTTAGATGATGGAATAGATGGCTTTGTTGCCATTTTGCAGATGATACAAAGTTTGGTGGAGGGGCAGGTAGTGCTGAGGAGACAGGAAGACTGCAGAAGGACTTAGACAAATTAGGAGAATGGGCAGGAAAGTGGCAAATGAAGTACAATGTTGGAAGAAGCTTGTTCATGCATGTTGGTAGTAGAAATAAATGTGCAGACTGCTTTTTAAACAGGGATAAAATCCAAAAATCTGAAATGCAAAGGGACTTAGGAGTCCTTGTGTAGAACACCCTAAAAGTTACTGCAGGTTGGATCAGTGGTGAGGGAGGTAAATGTAATGTTAGCATTCATTTCAAGAGGGCTAGAATATGAAAGCAAGGATGTGATGCTGAGGCTTTATAACACCGGTGAGGCCTCATCTTGAGCATTGTGAGCAGTTTTGGGCTCCCTATCTAAGAAAAGATCTTCTGACATTAGAGATGGTTCAGAGAAGGTTCACAAAGATGTCTCTGGGAATAACAGGGTGATCATATGAGGAAAGTTTGATAGCTCTGGTCCTGTACTTGCTGGTATTTAGAAGGATGAGGGAGATGTCATTGAAACACTTCATATGTTGAAAGGCCTAGACAGAACAGATATGGAAAGGATGTTCCCCATGGTGGGAGAGTCTAGGACAAGAGGGCACAGCCTCATGATAGAGGGGAGTCCATTTAGAACAGAGATGTGGAGAAATTTCTTTAGCCGGAGGGTGGTGTATTTGTGGAATTTGTTACCTCAAGCAGCAGTTTGCTGGGTGTATTTAAGGCAGAGGTTGATAGGTTTGTGATTGTCCACAACATCAAAGGTTACGGAAGAAGGCTAGGGAATCAGGATGAGGAGGGGAAAACGGATCAGCCATGATTAAATGGCAGAACAGACTTGATGGGCCAAATAACTTAATTCCGCTCCTATGTCATATTGTCTTATCGACTTGTTGAATTTAAAGTTGCTGATTCATTACCAGCACCATCTTTGTCTTGGACAATCACAATGGTAGAGCATTGTCAGCAAACATAACTACGGCTTTTGGAGCTTTGCTTGGCCACACAGACATAAGTATAAAGTGAGTAGAGTGGAGTGTATGTGCACAGCCTTATAGTGTGCTTGTGCTGATGGAGATTGTGCAAGACATGTTGTTGCTCATCCAAACTGACTGGGGTCCGCCAGTAAGGAAAATGAGGATTCAGTTACACAAGGAGGCATTCAGGTCAAGGCTTTGAAGCTTACTGATTATTTTTGAGGGGGTAATGACATTGAATGCCGAGGTGTAGTCAATGAATGCATCCTGAAGAGTGCATCTTCACAGTCCAGATGATCCAGGGTTGAGCGGAAAGCCAACAAAATGGCATCTGCTGTTGACTTGTTATGACAGTATGCAAATTGGAGCAGACCCAAGTAAGTTCCCATTGGAGAGTTGACATGTTTTGTCAAGGCACAGTGGATGTAAGTGCTACTGGACGATTGTCTTCTTTGGTACCCATATAATTGAATCATGCTTGAAGCATTTAGGTGCCACGCACTGCCAAAGTGAGAGGTTACAGAAATCAATGAGCACTCAAGCCCAGTGGTCAGCACAGGTCTATAGTACCTGTCCAGTACCCTGTCTAGGGTAGATGCTTTCTGGGTTTCACCATCCTGAAGGATGCTCTCACGTTGGCCTTAGCAACTGAAATTACCTGTAAACTAAGTAACTGTGAGGTTACCTCTATGTTTTGATAGTCAAAGTGAGCATAAAAGGCATCAAGCTCATCTGGGAGTAGGAAGTGATAGCATTCAAGTCCTGCCACAGCTGTCGAGCATGCTTCACTGATTCACGTTTGGTCCAGAATTGCCACTTTACACATGAGATGGCTTTCCGGAGATCATACCTGGACTCCTTGTATTTTACTTGATCGCCAGACCTAAATCCCACTCATCTATCCCTCAGCAGATTGTGGATATTATGATTCATCCAGAACCTCTGTTTGAGGAAGACTCTGAATGATTTTGTGGGGACACACTCGTCTTTGACCGTTTTATGAAGTCTGTGACAACTGTGGTGCATTTGTTCAAATCCTCTGATGAGTCTTTGAACATGGACCAGTGCACTGACTCTTCTGCTTTCTGTGACTACTTCTTTGTTGTCCTTATATCTGGAGCCTTGCTCTTTAGCTTTGCCTGTATGCAGGTAAGAGGAGGACAAATCAGTGATAAGATTTCCTGGAATGTGAGTTAGTCATGGAATGGTAAGCATTCCTAGACATAGTTTAACAACAATCTAATGTGTTGGGACCCTTCATACTGTAGGTGATGCATTGATGATGATTGGGCAGAGATTTCTTCAAACAACCCTGATTGAAATCATAGACAATGATTTGAAAGGCATCAGGGATGCTATGTGTGACAAGACCACTGTGTACGAATACCTCAAAGAGTTTTGTCTCAAAGCACCAACCCCCACCTTGTGCCTTTTCTGAATCAGCAATCTGGTATTGAGAAGCCCTCTGGTATTACAAATGTAGCTGGCATGTCTGGAATGTGACACGTCTCTGTGAATGCAGCAGGTCCTGTAGGTCCATAATACTTGAGAAAATTTTCCAGAACAGTCTCAACAAGTACTGCACCATTAGGTCTGTGGCAGTCCCAGTTAATACTAGAGAAGTTAAAATCACCTGCAATAACAGCCCTATAATTTCTACACCTATTTGCGGTCTCCCAATAAATTTACTCCACTAATTACTACTTATTATTGAAAGAACTATTATGGTAATTATGTTCTTCTCCTTTCTAAATTCTACCCTTGGAGCCTGATCAGATGGTTTCCAAGTATGACTACTCTAAGTTTGAACATGAAACTACGATGGCGCTCAACAATGACTCCTTCAGACTTATCTGCGAAAACAGCTTAACTTCTACCTTTAATGTCTCTGTTTTTTTTTCTTTTCAGGCAGATGGGGTTCTGTCAAAGATCCTAACCTAGAGCTACATGCAAACTTTGGTTCTCTTCAGCGATGGGACACACTCCCAGGGGCTGATGACAGGCCGTTTTTCGATATCCCGATGATGTGGCTGAGAAGGCAAACATTCATTCAGGGTTCTGGTGGATGAGCCGATTCTATGCAGGTGCCACCAAGTGAAACGTTGTGAGAGAAAATAGAACATTGGGAACAGCGGGTTGGCTGTCGGTGGCTCTGTACTCAATGAATCACACTCTCCCTCTCTTTCTTTCATTTGTAGGGAGAGTTTGTTGCTGATTTTCGAGTCAGAGAACTCAGAAAAAAAGTGACATGTCAGACTTCAACATAATCAGTGAGTGTTTTGTCTTTAATGGTCTCCCCTCTCCCTGCGAAAGGAGGTCACCTCTCTGACCCTCTATTAGGGAGAAAGTGAGAGCCTTTGGCATGAGAAGTTGTCAGGTGAATGATTAGCATTTGTTGTACTACAGATCATGGTCTCTCTCAAAGGCTTTGCTGTTGCTTGCTTGTGTACAATGTCCTGGGTATGTTACTCAAAATGGCCTCTTTGGTTTGTTACAAGTAGGAATGTTTCTTTGTCGGATAAGTGTTTCTCTAGCCGTTGTTTCACTTTAGAATGGCTGATATGGTAATTGTATTCATTTGTTAATCAATGGGGAATGTCATTGTGTCTTGTGATGCTGGGAACTTGGGGGAGGGGTTTTCGCGGGTTTTTTGGGAGAGGCCGAGGAAGACGCTGAGGAAGGTGGACGTGTGCTGGACTGCTCGTAAGACCACCGGGGTGGTCCCAGGTGCGACGGCCGGATGGGTCGATTGGTTCGTTGATTGAGCTCCAACGAGTGCACTAAACAGACTGAACTTTGATAAGTTGGCGCCTTTTGTTTTTTTCCTTGTATATATATATATATATATATATATATTGTATTGCCTACTATTTTTTAATTTTAGTAAACTCTTTAAAGTGTATTTCATAACGGTATTTGTTGTGCGTTTGATACTGTTGGCGGGCGCAAGGCATTAACTCGATTCTCACAGCACCTGTGTGTACCGGAGGTGGGTTGGAGAGTGGATGGATCTCCTTTTTTCCCCTAGACATATACCAGCCTGTGGGTAAGGGTTACATTTGTGGGGGCTCGTCCGGGATTGGATTGTCAGGGGCTGTGGAATCGCGCAGGCAGCAGAGCGGAGATGGACAGAGATAAGTTTGTTTGTTGGTGCCAGTTTGAAGGTGTACCAGTACAGTACGCATGCGTAGTGAGCGGAGTGGATTTTCGAGTTTCGGGAGACGCGATAGTGCGGGGTTTAAGTTCGGTGAAGGGTATTGGGCAGGTAGAATTTGTAGCTAGACGGTGTGGTAAAGAGGTAGAGTCTAGCTGTGTGTTGGTTTGTACGAGTGCTGAAGTCAGGACGGTGGAACTGCCGGCGACGGTCAGTGTACCGGAGGAGGAGGGGCCGTGGGAACTCCACTTCTACAATGATGAGGCTGAGGAGACATCGGAGGAGGAGTTAGAGCTAGAGGTGAACCCCAGAGAGGTGCCCGGCTCTAGTAAAGGGAGGTGGGAGGAGGGAGTCGTGACTAAGCCCCGCTCCCCAGGTAGAGTGGAAGCCTCGGACCTGGCAGCCGCACTTAACTCCCTGGTGGGGGTGGCCGAGAGGCCACGGCTGAAGCTGGGGGTGTTCTCCGGAGCCAAGCCTACTCTGGATGGGGAGGTGGACTATGAGACCTGGATCGAGCATAAGTCTTTGATGTTAGAGGAGTGGCCAGGCTCAGAGCAGGAGAAGAGGCAGCGATTGGTGGGAAGTTTGAGGGGTTTAGCAGCCAAAATCGTCCGGGAGTTGAAAGCTGAGAAGCCTGGGGCCTCAGTGGAGGACTGCCTAGAAGTTTTGGAGGGAGCGTTTGGGTTGTCAGGGGAACCCTGGCTGCTTTTAGCAGAGTTTCAACGCCTGGAACAATGGAGAGGGGAAAAGCTCTCCGAGTACATATTTAGGATGGAGGGGATGCTCTCGGGGCTGCGGCGCCGGGGGGTAGTGAAGGCGACTGACGTGGCTAGCGTGAGGATGAGTCAGCTATTCAGTAGCTCTCTGGAGGAGGACAAGGTGGCGTGGACTATCCGGCAGGCTTATAGGAAAGGTCCCCCTCCATCCTTTGGGCAACTGATTAGAGAGGTGCGAGAGGAAGAGAGAGCGTTGGGGCGGAAAAGGGGCACGGGCCTACGGGAGCAATCCTCAGCGATACAGGAAGTGGTGGCTGAGTGGAGGAATGACAATCCCCCGGGGAGTAGGGAACCCCCTTTGGAGGGGAGGGACAGGGGAGGTACCTACTCTCAGGGGCGATCAGTGCAGTGGATTGGGAGCAGGAGCCGTCCTGGGAGAGGAGGGGCAGCCGGCAGTGTGTGCTTTAACTGTGGGAAAGAGGGGCATTTCAGGCGGGACTGTGGAAGGCCGAGGGTGTGCTATAGCTGTGGAGAGGAGGGTCACTTTAGGTGGGATTGTGAGAGACAAGGAGTCCTGCGGAGGACAAGCCCCCCTATGACTAAAAAGGGAGAGGTGTCGGGAAACTTAGGAGAGGTTCAGTGAGCCTCTGGAGGAACACGTTCCCAGAGATCAGCAGGAAGACCACCGGGTGCCCACGCCTCTGTTCCGGATGGGCTGGTAGGACCCCGTGCCAGTGTGGGTCTACGAATAGAGGGAATTTACGCAAAAGCCGTTCTTGATACGGGATCGCAGGTGACCTTATTGTACCGGTCTTTCTACAATCAATATCTAAAGCATTTGCCCGTAACACCATTTGACGCCCTGCAGATTTGGGGTGTGAGCGAGGGTGACTACCCGTACGATGGGTACCTATCGGTGAGATTGGAGTTCTCGGAGGGCGATGTGGGAGTGTCGGAAGCTATTGAGACGTTGGTGTTGGTGTGTCCTGACCCGGTGGAAACCGGTGGTGCTGCCCTCCTGGTGGGGACTAACTCCCCAGTTGTGCGACGGCTCCTGGGAGCTTGTAAGGAGAAAGGGGGGGAAGACTTTCTGGAGACCCTCTCGGTGCATCCAGTGTTTCGAGCAGTGTTCGCAGAAGGGGTTGCCTCCCAAGGGCTGGACCCGGAGTGTAAACGAGGGACGGTGTGGTGTACGCAGGCGAAGCCCAAGGTGATCCGACCAGGGGAGGTAGCCCTAGTGATGGGGACCCCCAGATTCCCAGGAGTGCCGACGGGAGAAGCCCTGTTAGTAGATCTTGAAGGGGAGACACGATGTCCGGTGGGGGCGCTGGTGAGGCCCGAAGTGCAGAGACCAGGGGTGGTACATGTGAGGCGTATAGCTATAAGTGTCAGGAACACCACGGCAAGAGAAATTACCTTTAAGAGGGGAATGCCGCTGGCACATCTGTTCCCGGTGACGGTAATGTCCAGCGCACCAGTGCGGACCCCTAACGGGGAGGGATCGGAGCATCGAAGGGAGCTGACCGCTGAAGCCTTTAACTTCGGGGATTCCCCAGTGTCGCCGGAGTGGAAACGCAGGCTAGTGGAGGAGATGCTGAAGATGGAAGCTGTTTTTTCTCGGGGCGAGTTTGATGTTGGCTGCTCCAAAAGCACTCGCCACACCATCCGGGTGACGGAGGACACCCCGTTCCGAGAGAGATCCCGGCGGCTGGCTCCGGCAGATGTTGAGGACGTGCGACAGCACTTGTGCAAGTTGAAGGAGGCCGGAATCATAGCTGAGTCTCGAAGTCCTTATGCGTCCCCAATAGTGGTGGCACGGAAGAAGAATGGGCGAGTGCGCATGTGTGTTGACTACAGGACGTTGAATCGGCGAACTGTCCCTGATCAATATACTGTCCCAAGAGTCGAAGATGCATTGGCCTGCCTGAGCGGTGCAAAGTGGTTCAGTGTGCTGGATTTAAGAAGTGGGTATTACCAGATCCCGATGAGGACGGCCGATAAAGAGAAGACCGCTTTTATCTGCCCGCTGGGGTTCTTTCAGTTCGAACGAATGCCCCAAGGCATATCCGGAGCCCCAGCCACCTTCCAGAGGATCATGGAGAGAACTGTGGGGGATATGAATCTGTTGGAGGTGCTGGTGTACCTGGACGATTTGATAGTGTTTGGATCGACTTTGGAGGAACATGAGGAGAGGCTGTTGAAGGTGTTTGGCCGGCTTAATGAAGAAGGGTTGAAGCTTTCCCTGGACAAATGCCAGTTCTGCAAGTCGTCAGTTAACTACATTGGCCATATCATTTCACGAGAGGGAGTGGCTACTGATCCAACCAAGATAGAGGCCGTGACCACCTGGCCGAGACCCCAGAAAGTGGGTGCTCTGCGCTCATTTTTGGGGTTCTGTGGGTATTACCGGCGATTTGTGAAAGGATACGCCAAAGTGTGTCACCCGTTGACTCAGCTGTTGTGTGGCTATCCCCCGGTGGGGAAGAAGAGGACGGGGAACCACAGGCAGGATGCTGGAGGATACTGGAACCCGGCGGAACCTTTTGGCTCGAGATGGGATGATCAATGTGAAGAGGCGTTCCGATCTTTGAAAAGGGCACTGACCCAGGCCCCGGTGTTGGCTTTTGCCGATCCCCAGAAGCCATATGTGCTGCACACGGATGCCAGCCGAGAGGGTCTTGGGGCTGTTCTGTACCAGGAGCATGGCAAAGCATTGAGGCCGGTAGCCTTTGTCAGCCGAAGCTTGTCGCCATTGGAGAGAAACTATCCCACTCACAAGTTGGAGTTCCTGGCGCTGAAGTGGGAGGTGGTGGACAAGCTGGGCGATTACCTTTACGGAGCCAAGTTTGAGGTGAGAACGGATAACAATCCTCTCACTTATATTTTGACTTCGGCGAAGCTGGATGCCACAGGACATCGGTGGCTGGCGGCATTGTCGGTATATGATTTCAGCCTGAGGTACCGCCCCGGAAGCAAGAATATCGATGCGGATGCATTGTCTCGTCAGGATCCGGGGGAGGAGGAGAGGGACGAGGAGTGGGAGAGTGTCCCTGCCCCTGGAGTGAAGGCGATGTGTCAGTTTGTTATCACCATGAAGACCGAGGGAAGAGGGAGGCTGGAACGAGCCGTGGACCATTTGGGGGTTTTTGACGATGCCATACCCCTAGTTTACTGTGACCTGACCGCTCTGGGGACTAAACAGTTGCCGGAACTGAGTCCGGGGGAAGTGGCAACTGCTCAGCAAAATGACCCGGGCATTGGCACAGTGTGGAGAGCGGTCGAGAAGGGGGATGAGGCGTTGGCTGAGAAGGGGAAACACCCATACGTGCCTCTGTTGTTGAAGGAGTGGTCTCGGTTGAAGTTAAAGAACAAAATCTTGTACCGGGTAACGACGCCTCCGGACCAACCCCGCTGTTGGCAACTGGTCCTGCCGGAGGAGTATCGCCAGGCTGTACTCCAGGCCTTACATGATGATTCTGGACATTTGGGGGTGGAAAAGACATATGGATTACTCAAAGATCGGTTCTACTGGCCCCGGATGAGGGGGGACGTCGAAGAATACTGTAGGGGATGCCGTCGTTGCATCCAGAGGAAGACCCTGCCAGCGTTGGCGGCTCCACTGTCGCACTTGCAGAGTGCGGGACCTCTGGACCTGGTATGTATGGATTTCCTGTCGATTGAGCCTGACACCAACAACACCGCGAATGTCTTAGTCATCACCGATCATTACACTCGCTATGCTCAGGCATTTCCCACCAAGGATCAGAAGGCGACGACAGTGGCGAAGGTGTTATGGGAGAAGTACTTTGTGCATTACGGCCTTCCCAGGCGAATCCATAGTGATCAGGGGCGGGACTTTGAGAGCCGCCTTATCCAGGAATTACTGACTATGCTTGGGGTTGAGAAATCCAGGACTACCCCTTACCACCCACAGGGAGATCCTCAGCCAGAGAGATTCAACAGGACCCTGTTGGATATGCTCGGGATGCTGGAGATTGGGCAGAAAAGCAGGTGGAGTCGTCATATTGGACAATTGGTTCACTGTTACAATTGTACTCGCAATGATGCTACAGGGTATTCGCCCTATTATCTGATGTTTGGGCGGGAAGTGAGGTTGCCCATTGATGTGTGTTTTGG
This sequence comes from Hypanus sabinus, assembly GCF_030144855.1. Taxonomy (NCBI): domain Eukaryota; kingdom Metazoa; phylum Chordata; class Chondrichthyes; order Myliobatiformes; family Dasyatidae; genus Hypanus; species Hypanus sabinus. The sequence continues at coordinate 70,299,775 of NC_082712.1, forward strand.
AGGTGGAGTGGGTGAATTTCCCGGGAAGTCCCATCTAAAGTACGTGTCCGACATGAAGAGGGAGTTACAGCGGGCGTACGAGTTGGCTGAGGCAGCGGCTACCAAACAAAATCAGAGGAATAAGATGCGGTATGATCGAAAGGTGAAGTTTGTACAATTATTACCGGGCGACCGGGTCCTTTTACAGAATTTGGGACTCCCTGGTAAGCACAAGTTGGCAGATCGATGGGCGGCCAGCCCCTATGTAATAGAGAGCCAGATGCCGAACCTGCCAGTTTACCGGGTGAAACCCGAAGATGGAAAAGGGCCTATCAAGGTACTCCATAGGAATCACCTGCTGCCACTGGGTCAAGCTGTGCAGGTGGATAAGGAGCCCGAGTGGGAGGTTACGCCCAGTACAAGGACTCTGCGAGGGCGCGGAGAACGGGAAGAGCCCGCTGCTGAAGAGCAGGGACGGGTCCCTCACCCGGGAATGGCTACCGATTCAGAGGAGGACGACTCAGATGAGTGGGTCCTGTTCCCATTCGCTGGTGCTCCAGTACCAGGAGAGGAGGCTCCTGGCCCTTCCCATACTGAATTGGGTGAGAGGAGGGAAGGTCTTGAGGGTCAGATGGAGAGGCAGCCTACATTGGTGGGAGAGAGGGTGGAACCCGAGCGTGAGTCGGAGAGCTCTCGGGTGAGGGAGGACCCCTGTGAGGAAGGGGGTGCGGGTCTGTCAGGTAGACCTGGGGTGTCCGAGACAGTGGGTTCGCAGGTGACGAGGGAGCCCAGTGGGGCAGAAGGGGTATGGAGATCTCAGAGGATTAGGCGCCTCCCGGAGCGGTTGACATATGTGGTACCGGGAGAACTGAGTGTGATTTCTACTGCTCTGGGTAGTTATGTCACTGCTTTCTGCACCTGGGTTGGGTTTTGTGTGTTGCAAGAAGCTTTGGGGACCTCTAGTAATGCCATGAGGGCATGACATTTGCTGGTGGGGAGAGAATGTACAATGTCCTGGGTATGTTACTCAAAATGGCCTCTTTGGTTTGTTACAAGTAGGAATGTTTCTTTGTCGGATAAGTGTTTCTCTAGCCGTTGTTTCACTTTAGAATGGCTGATATGGTAATTGTATTCATTTGTTAATCAATGGGGAATGTCATTGTGTCTTGTGATGCTGGGAACTTGGGGGAGGGGTTTTCGCGGGTTTTTTGGGAGAGGCCGAGGAAGACGCCAAGGAAGGTGGACGTGTGCTGGACTGCTCGTAAGACCACTGGGGGGGTCCCAGGTGCGACGGCCGGATGGGTCGATTGGTTCGTTGATTGAGCTCCAACGAGTGCACTAAACAGACTGAACTTTGATAAGTTGGCGCCTTTTGTTTTTTTCCTTGTATATATATATATATTGTATTGCCTACTATTTTTTAATTTTAGTAAACTCTTTAAAGTGTATGTCATAACGGTATTTGTTGTGGGTTTGATACTGTTGGCGGGCGCGAGGCATTAACTCGATTCTCACAGCACCTGCGTGTACCGGAGGTGGGTTGGAGAGTGGCTGGATCTCCTTTTTTCCCCTAGACATATACCAGCCTGTGGGTAAGGGTTACACTTGATATGCGGAGAGTATCGATCCTTTTTTTTGCTGAGGGGGAGGATCATTGCTTTGCTGCTGCTGGTTCATGGGAAGAGAAAGTGAGGGGGTCTTTGGGGATCTAATGTTTCTACTGTCACTCATTCTTTGGGGCACTCTTCTGTTTTTCTTTGATGTCTGCAAAGAACAAGAATTTCATATTGTATACTTCCTCTGATATTAAACGGGACCGTTGAAATATTGATGTTTTCTTGATCAAAAACACAATTCTCTCTTCTCACTTCCTGCACTTATATCAGACCTGTAGCACTTGTACACCAAAACTCTGAGCTGCAAGTTCTGTGTATTTCTAACCGATGTTTCTGTAAAAGATGCAATATCCTAGTCCCATGTACCTAACACCTTGAGTTCAGCTGCCTTACCTGTCAGGCTTCTTGCTTAAAAATAAATACTGTTTAGTCTATCAAACCTTTTTCATTTCCTGTCTTACTCCTGTCTGTCATGTCTGCTCAATATTGCTCTCTTAAACTTCTGCAATTTTCTCAACTTTCTCATTTCATTTGCCACACTAGCACTTGGTGTATGTTAGATACATGGGTTATGACCAAAAGGAAAATGACTGGATGGTAATGAACTCCATGAACAGTAAATACCTTTGCAAGTCAGCCAAGTGTTTGATTCAAAGCAAAAAATTTCTGATCAGCGAACTATCTGACTGGAGAAGAATATTGCCAAGTCCAACACAATGTGCAACTCAGAGGAGAAAATTTCGATGGTGATGTTCTCGTTTATTCACAACCCTCATCATTCCAGGAGGCAAAGCTTCAGTGTTTGAAGTCTGTCTGAAGAAGGTTTGGGTAAGGCTGTGACATACTTTTTCAATAACGTTATTCTTGGTATTTATGAAGATGTAAACATTCGGGCATGTGTGTAAAGGGTATAAGAAGAAGCCTTACAGCTGGCCCATTTCATTGTAGCATTCTGACCATCCACCTACCAGTGTAGCTGATGAAAAGGAGAGAACAACAGCAGTAGGTAGTTGCAGCTCATTCGAAGAATTTTCTTTCACTCTTCCTTTGCAGTTTATAGAATCTGTGACGGTTTGCAGCAATCAGAAGGTGATGGGGAGAGTGGAAGAATTGGCAGTTGGAGTGAGGGAGTACTGATGGTGATTGAGTCAGGATGGTGACGGAAAGCTCCCTTCTAGATCCTGGAGAAGGACACTGTTCTTCCACCTTCCCCATAATAATGGCAAATGTGATGGAGAGCACTTGGTAAAAGCACGCCATACACGTGCACATTAACACACACACAGACACACACACACACACACACACGAACACATACACACACACTTACTCTTTCTCTTTGGTTGTCCATCAAAAGCTGATGACGACGTCCATTCCTTTAACGGTGAGATCTTTGATGACTATACAGTCCTATCCTGGACCCACAAGTTCTATTGCAGGTGGGACATGTATATGTGGTAGTGGTGGTAGTGATGGCAACCATGACTGCACTTCTCCTGGCTCTCTTCTGCTGTCTTCTGGTTGTTCTTTCCATCTCCAGAATACAATCCCCATCCCTACACAACTGTCGCTAAGTGTTACGGTCAGCAGCAACATCCTGCAGGTCCTCGGGTCTGATCTTGCACTTCCTTAAAGCATTCTTCATCTGATCCTTATAGTGCTTCTTCGGCCCTCCAGCTGAGTGTTGACCATGATGTAGCTGGCTGAATAACACTATGTGGTATAACTGACATAGGGACATCCTTATCACGTGCTCCAGCCACTGCAACTGACACTGGGTGATCATGTCCTCAATACTTCTTCATTTAGTCATTACAAGTATTTCAGTGTGAGGCACATGCTCGTGCCATGTAATTCCCAGGGTGCGCTGAAGGCAGCTTATGTGGAAGCGTTCCAAGGACTTGATGTGATGGATGTAGGTTACCCAGACCGCTTAGTATATGGCGACCTTTGTGGAGGGACGAAGGCTCTTATTCTGAAAAACTTTACACTGAAGTCTCCCAAAGGCAGCTGATGCCTGTTTAATGTGGCTATGGATGTCATTGTCAATGCCACTATCCTCAGAGAGAATGCTCAGATTCTCAGATATTTGAAAGATGGCACTATTGACAGCTTTTCAGCACCAATAGTGAAGGCAGGTAGAGTGGGTGGGACACTGGTACTCCATTGGCAAACCACTTCTGTCTTGGTGTTATTGACAGTCAGCCCCATCCTGCTGTACGCTCTCACTGCCACAAGGACAGTCTGAAGATCCTCCAGAGTGTGGGCCACAAGAGCACAGACGTCTGAATACTGCAGCTTCAGGACCCACTCTCTACAGAGTTTGGTGGTTGCGTGGAGCCTCCTGATGTCAGAGGTTGTCATCTAATCTGATGTCCGCTGCTGTCCTCAATCTCGTTGTGGAGAAGCTTGGTAACACACAGGAGGAAGATGTTAAAGAGCACTGGCACTAGCACACGTCCCTGCCTCATTCCTGTGCATACAAGGAAGGGCTCGGACTCTTGTCCTCCTATAGTCACCCGAGCAATCATCCCATCGTGGAACTGTGAGGATGTTATCAAATTTATTGGAACAGCCAAACCTGAGGAGGACATCCCATAAGAGCTCTCTTTGCACAGTGTTGAATGCTTTGGAGAGGTCGACAAAGGCCATAAACAGGTCCTGATGTTGCTCCGGGCACTTTTCCTGAAGCTGCCGGGCTGTGAAGATCATGTTGACTGTGCTTCTGTTCTTCCTAAATCCACACTGCGATTCAGGCAGCATTGACTCAGTGATGTTGTAGATGAGCCTCTGAAGCATCACCTTAGCCAGGACCTTCCCAGCAACAGAAAGGAGTGATATGCCCCTACTATTGCCGCAGATGGCCTTGTCACCCTTGTTCTTATAAATGACAATGACGTTTGCATTTCTCCATTGCTGTGGGATGTTCTGATCAGTCCAGGCCTTGATGATGTACTGGTAGAGGGTGTGCATACACATGTATCCTCTGATCTTCAGTAACTCAACAGGGATATTGTCAGTCCAGGGGACTTATTGTTCTTAAGGGAATGGACAGCTGACAGAACCTCCTGGAAGGTTGGTGGTAGACTGAGGTCATGGATAGGAGGAAGTTCAGGCAGTTCGTTCAGAATGGGGGGGGGGGGTCTGCGTCAGAGTCCTGATTAAGCAGGATGTTAAAATGCTCAGCCACCTCAGCAGAATGGTATTCTGATTCTTCAGAAGTGTTAGACCATCTGCTTTTTTCAGGGGATAAACTCATCGATTTATTGGGCTGTAGATGGTTTTGACAGCATTGTAAAAATTATGCATCTCATTATTATTGGCCAAGGACTGGATTTCATGTGCTTTTTCAGTCCACCACTCATTTTGCATGGCCCGTATTACCGTTTGCACTTTCCTCCGAGCTGCCTGCCAATGCTGTCTGATGCTGATGGATGAAGGGTTATCTAAAGTTGCCTGGTGTGCTTTGTGCATGTCCTTAAACAAGCTGTGGATAGTATCCGAGTTATCGTCAAACCAGTCTTGGTGGTTTCTGCACTTCTGGCCGATGGATTGGGCTGCTGCCTCATAGAGCGCAGAGCTGATATAGGTCCACTGTTGTTTCATGGTATTTTCTGAACTCAGACAAGGTTCCAGCTCCCTTAGTTTCTCAGCTAGGATGCATCAAAACACACTTCTTGTTTGCAGTTTAGTTGTTTTTTATTGGGTTTTTGCAGCTACAAGGGGAATGCATTTTCATATGGAGCTTGGCCACAATCATATAGTGGTCAGTCCAGCATTCTGCACCTCTCATTGCACAGGTGATGAGAACATCCTTGATGTTACTAGATCTCACAGTGATGAAGTCCATCATGTGCCAATGTTTAGAGTGAGGGTGCATCCACGAGGACTTATATTTTGCCTTCTACTGGAAGATGGTATTGGTTATAATAAGGTTACGCTCAGAGCAAAGAGTAGGTAGCCTCATGCCATTTGCATTCACTTTGCCAATACCATACCTATCTAGCACTCCACTCTATGTCCTGTTGTTCTGTCCCACTCTAGTGTTGAAGTCCCCAAGCAAAAGGATCTTAGCATTCTTAGGGATCTGGCAAAGAGCTTCATCCAATGTCTGATAAAAGCATTCCTAGGCCTCATTCTCAGGTGGCAAAGTTGGTGTATAGGTGTGGTGAACTACATATACCTGTCTGTACACGCTCCCCCCCCCCCCGCTGACTGCTCCTGTGGCTCCTCCCATAGACCCTGGTATAAAGGCGATTGGAGGCACGGCTCCTTCCTCAGTCTCCAGGATGTTGTGTGGTGGTCGCTTGCTGCTTGTGCTTTCTTCCAGCCAATAAAAGCCTACCTTAACTCACATCTCCGAGAGTTATTGATAGTGCATCAATAGGCACTGAGAAGTGTGGCATAACGTTTTTTTGCCAGGGGATGCGGAGGGTCATTAGTCTTTCACTAATACCAACATGTGTTTCTGTGAGACTTGGTAGAAAGGTGTTCTTGATGGCCAACCCTACTCCATGGAGATGTAGTCCACCTGGAGGGAAACCTTTCTGGAAGAAGGTCTAACCCATCCCTTCCTCTGTTAGAGCCTTCATCCAGGAGCCTGGTCTCACTCAGGGCAGCAACGTCGATGTTGTAGCGCCTCAGCTCAGCAGCGATCAAGGCTGTTCTCCGGTGAGGTCTGTCAGAGATGCCATATGTGTCCAGGAGAGTCCTTACATTCCATGTTGTCAGTTTTAAGGTGTATTGTTTCTTATTTCGACCGCAGTAGTGGAATAACCCGATAGGTTGGTGATTGAATGAGCAATTTTTAGGTCACTTTTCTAGGCCCTTCCCCAATTGGAGTGAGAAGTGAAGTCCCTAAATAGGGCTGCTCAGTTGCACAGGGGTCTGCCGAAAACAGATGCTGCTCAGTCCCAGCTGCTAGTGACCAATATACCCTGTGCCGCTGCCATGCAGGGTTCTGACTAGGAGCTCCCTGTCCATTTGTACCTGCTCCTGTTGCTAGATGCCCCATCTCCGTCAGACTTCAACCATATGTAAGGTCCAGGTATTGTTCACCATGGTCAAAGGTGGAGACCTGAACAAGGAAGAAATTAAAGTGCCACAGGGGGTGTACCATCCCTAGTAGCACTATTTCCACCATGATGAGGTAAATCCCGGTGGCAAGGGTGACCCTGGACAACCAGTCCCACATCTTGGCTGCAGGAGGCTGCCGGGTCTTTGTCTGTTAAGGCCCGCCTATTGCGCGCTGCCAGCGCATTGCTTTTCTGTCAGGCAGGCCAGGCTGAGCGCGCGCGCACACACACACACACACACACACACACACACACACACACACCCTGGTCATTCTGCTGTCATTGTATTGAGTGTGTGCAAGCACTTCAATATTCTTCAATATTTTCCACTGGCATATTCTAATAATGGGTCCGAAAGGAAATGGCTTTCTGGTGCCTTTCTTGCTATACATGCTGGAGTATTTCAGTTCTTTAGTACTGGGGATGTGTAAATGTGTATATATTGTTTTGTATACTGTATTTAAGGTAAATACTCTATTTTGTAATATGAATGTAACTACATTGTGGAGTGCATCATATTCTGATTCATGTGCGCCCTGAAAATAAATTTGTAAGTAATTAAGGATGACATGTCCTAGTGTGTAACAAACGAAGCTGATTGCTCTCAGTAGGAGGGAGAGAGGGATCGAGCTGCCAAGAATTCACACCGGACAAAACAGCATGAGGCTACTTTCTGTGTTTTCTGGTAGATATCATTTTGTAAATATTGGCAGTTTTCTTCTCGCTATTTTCACTAATTTTTGTAAGTTTGATTTTTTTGGCACACAAAAGTGCTAAGTGACTCCAGCCATCTTTTCTTTGGTCATAATCCATGTAACGTAACAGTGACATTGCTACCTACTTTTGGTCAGAAAAACACAGAAATATAGAAAACCTACAGCAAAGTACTGGTCCTTCGGCCCACAAAGCTGTGCTGAACATGTCCTTACCTGAGAAATTACCTAGGGTTACCCATAGCCCTCTAATTTTCTGAGCTCCTTGCACCTGTCCAGGAGTCTCTTAAAAGACCCTATCGTATCCGCCTCCACCACCGTCGCCAGCAGCCCATTCCACTCACTCACCACTCTTCTGCATAAAAAACTTATCCCGACATCACCTCTGTCCCTGCTTCCAAGCACCTTAAAACTCTGCCCTCTTGTGCTAGCTATTTCTGCCCTGGGAAAAAACCTCTGACTATCCACATGATCAATGCCTCTCATCATCTTATACACCTCTAACAGGTCACCTCTCATCCTATCACTGAATCAATTCTCATAAGGGATGCTCCCCAATCCAGGCAACACCCTTGTAAATCTCTATAGTTTCCCCATCCTTCCTGTAGTGAGGTGACCAGAACTGAGCACAGTACTCCAAGTGGGGTCTGACCATGGTCCTATATAGCTGCAACATTACCTCTTGGCTCCTAAACTCCATCCCACGATTGTTGAAGGCCAATGCACCGTATACTTTCTTAACCACAAAGTCAACCTGCGAAGCAGCCTTGAGCGTCCTATGGACTCAGACCCCAAGATCCCTCTGATCCTCCACACTGCCAACAGTCTTACCATTAATTCTATATTCTGTCATTATATTTGATCTACCAGAATGAACCACCTCACACTTACCTGGGTTGAACTCCATCTGCCAATTCTCAGTCCATTTTTGCATCCTATCAAAGCCCCGCTGTAACCTCTGATAATCCTTCACATTATCTACAACACCTCCAACCTTTGTGTCATCAGCAAACTTACTAAACCATCCCTCCACTTGATGTTTCCACCTCCATTTTGTTGCCCAGTCAATCTCAGCTGAATAAAAGTCATTCAAAGGACCCTCTAACTCACTTCTCCTCTTTCACTCTTCCTTTGACCTGTATTACCCCTTTAGTAGCTTTGCACTTTATGAAGGCTGTCACTTTTGTCACATTGCTCTTGATCTCAAGAATGATAAATAAAGCTCCTCCCTCAGTGCTTCTACACCTTTTGTGGAGGAACTCAATATTTCCAAAGCTTCAAGGAGGTAACAAAGGTCCCACTTGTGGTCTTGGAACATTGATGCATTGCAGTAAAGTTCTTCATTTCAAGCGATTTAAGAGTGTTGGCTAGGGAGACGTGTTCAATTCCCATCCTGCTAAATATGGAATTTAAATTCAAGTAAATTGGGAATCAAGAAGCTAACATCAATAAAATTACCACTTACTGAGTTTAGACTTCAAACATTATGGGCTACATTATGTCCTCAGAGACACTTGAGGATTGACAGTGAATACAGACTTGGCCAAACATCATACCTCACCTCCACACCCCCCTCCCACAACATCCTTCATAGGAACCAATAAATGAAGTAAGCCAAACAAAGATGGACTACGGATGTGGGCTGTGGATGCGGGTGATTTTGGTTTGGAGATAATCATGTGAAATGTGTATATGCATAATCTTCAACAGATGGCATGCTGATGAATTGTATAAATTTATTCTTCAGAGGATGAGAGGCAAAGAATAAATAGTCTTATTGAAGCATTCACATCAAAGCTCTCTTGGAAAGTTGTTTTGACTAATTTCGCTTTCCCTTTGTCATCGACCTTGGGAAGGACATTGACAGCCTTTGCTTGTGATATTTCCCTCCACAGAGTAGTTCACTTCCCAATCTGAAACATAATTACATTGCATCAGAGAGATAAGAAAAAAATTGGATTAGTAGTGAACAATCAAGAAAAGCTGGATGAGAGAAAAAGATCAAAGTCCCTCTAGTCCGCCATGTACTAATCCTGGTGCTCACATGATGAACCAATAACAAAGCAGTTGAGCACTTACAGTAATCAATCCCCATCAACTGAACTCTTTATTCTCTTCAAATAGACGGAACTTTAGCATTTAGAGCAGGGGTTCCTAACCTTTTTTAATGCCTACCATTAACCCCTGATTCAGAGTAACTTTCTTCCACTCCATTTTGGTAGGGCTTGAGGTGGACGATGAAGTCAAAGTAGTTGCAGCAAACTTTGTGAGTGGTAGGGTAGTTTGTGCAGTTGTGCATGCTCTTTCTGCCTTCTCTGCCTGATTTCTATGTGCTGATATACAGTAATTCTCAGTAGAGCTGTGATTGTTCTTTCTCCACCTGTGTGGTCATGGACCAGATATTCTTGGGATCATCTTTTTAAACATTTCCTTGCACCTTTTCTTTTGTCTGCCTGGTAATCTTCTCTCAGGGCAGAACTTGAGAAAGAATGTCCACTTCACAAGTCTGCTGTCAAGTATATAAATGCCGTGATCCGCCCAGCAGTGCTGAGCGGAATTGTGATTTTAGTGTTGAGGATGTTGGTCAGAGGAGCGGCTGATGTTGGTTAATTTTACAGATAATTTGGATTTCTTTATTGAGACAGCATTAGTAGTAAGTTCCAATTGCTTTGAGGAACCTGGGTAGGAAGTCCAGGTCTTAGAGGTATGCTGGAAAGTAGGAATCAGTGATTGGTTGAAACTGAGTTTTGTATCAAATCTAAGATTTGAATCTACAAATAATCTTTTCCTCAATCGACAAAAGACAGTGAAGCACATTGAAGATGAACTTCAGCCAGTGCTAAAAGGCAGTACTGGATGCTGGGCATTGAAAGCCCCTGTGTAAGAAATTCAATTCATGATCACCTGTTCCTCAAATTCTTGCAATACTTCTTTACATCAAGTTTCGAATTACTCATACATTCTTCGGCAAAATGAATTTTGCACTTAAAGAATCCATGCTGACTGTTTCCAATATCTTCCTAGGGGTGCCTGTTCAAATCATTCAGGCAGAGACATTATGCTGCAACCGTACAGGGCACTGGTGAGATCGTATCTGAAGTACTGTGTGAAGTTCTGGTCTCCTTACTTGAGGAATTATATACTGGCTTTGGAAGTGGTCCTGAGGTGAGGTCGTTCTCAAAGAATGATTCCAGAGATGGGGGAGGGGTGGGTTAACCAATGAGGACAGTTTGTGTCACCTGGAATATACTCGTTGGAATTTAGAAGACCAGAAACATAAAATTATGAAAGGGATAGATAAGATAGAGGCAGGAAAGTTATGTCCACTGCTAAGTGAGTCAAGGACTAGGCAGCATAGCCTGAACATTCAGGTGAATAAATTTAGGACAGTGATGAGGAGAATATGCTTTTCCCAATGAGTAGGGAATCAGTGGCATTCTCTGCCCAATGAAGTAGAAGAGGCCGTCTCATTGAATATATTTAAGACACAGTTAGATTGATTTTTACATAGCAAGACGATTGAGAATTATGGGGAAAAGGCAGGCAGGTGGAGCTGAGTCCACAGCCAGGTCAGCCATAACCTCATTGAATGGGCGAGCAGGCTCAACAGGCCAGATGCCATACTCCTGCTCCTATTTCTTATGTTCATGTCTTCTTATAACTTGCTTAAGAAGAATTGTGTCAAGCTGAGCTAAGTAAAATAAGAAGGTCTTGTGGGGAATGGCTGCCTGTCCCCTATTCCTCACAAGAGCACACAGCATACTTAGGCAATTGTGAAAGTTTAAGGCAAGCTGTCATGAGGTGTTGACATGCACAGTGTCCCATTCCCTCGCCTGACTCATGATAGAATCCAGCAAAGATGTGCTGCAGAAATGGTCTCAACTCACTTTGTATTTGAACTCTTGGCTTAATGCCAGGAAGGGGTGACACAACAGCACTAGCTATAATTAATCAAACCCTTTGGTAAAAGGTCAGTTCTTTGCTAATTTATTTCAATTTTTTAAAAATATTTGTTGGAAGATTAAGGTGCTTTAATAAGATTTATTATTTAACTCTTAAATGTTTCATATATATTTTAATCATTTAAATATTTTACATAAAAATACATAAAAGTATAAAAATACATAATACATAAAAGTACTCGAAAAGTCGAAGCAAGATTTCATGAAATGCTGCCTGAGGCTTAGTCACTCCATCTTGGGAATGAACAGCCAGCTCATCTGGTTCTGTGTGGCAGAAAAATTACATCCATTAAGGCAGGCAGCACGGGTCGTGGACAATCCTAGCATCTTACAAAATGGAAACAGGCTCTTTGGCTCACAATGCCCATACTGACCATCAACTTCCCATGTTTGCCACTATAATAGGACCAATTTACAGCACTGACCTACCATCTAGCATATCTTTGGAAATCAGACCAGTCAGAAGAAAGCCACATGCCAAAGGAAGAACATAACAATCTCCACGAACCCACATACATGCAACACTCATGACTAGGACTGAACTTGGTTCCTTAGAGCTATTGGCAGCAGTTGTGCTCAATACTCCATTCAAATGCATCATCACATCCAGCCAGATTTAACACAGATCACTTTTGACCATTTTAAAATTCAAGCGCAGGCTTCATCCTGTGCGGGATTGAATGGTGCAAATATTTAAATCTCCTCTGCAAACTCACAGGATGGACATCCGCAGAACTGCTTCTTGTGGGCCTCCTCAAATTTAACCACAGAGGTGCACTTCTGGAACGTATTTAAAGCAGCTACAGGATCTTCATCCTGTGCTGCATCTGACATCTGGAGGAGTGTGAACCCCAACAGGCCCATCAACCCTCAGACTGGGAAAGCAGCCTGGTGGAGTAGTGTTGGGTTAAAATTACCACAAGGACATCAGACCTATTGAAATCCGTGGGTGAGAACAGCTGCCAGGACAATGGTAAATGGAACTTTCCAGTTGATATACAGGCTTCAATTACATGTGTATTTCAATGAAAATGCCTATTATTTGCCTCAGTTCTAAAATATATCAGAACAATCTTTCCTCCAAATGAAAATCTCTCTTCACAGAAATAGTCAAATGAACTCTGACTGCACAGCATCCAAAGCAAGGGTATCCTTTTTAAAACCAAACAATTTTTTTTCCGGTGCAATCATATTAAAACCCTGGACAGCTACAGCAAGGCTTCACCACGCTTGTATTCCATCCCTTTTCTAATTAAGGCTAACATGGAATTTAATTTCTGGTATGAATATAACTGACATGCTAATTTTCTCATACAAGATCACCCATTTCCCTCTGAACTTAACATTTTAATCACTTTGAGCCATTAAATTAAAAAAATCATAAATTATTGTCCACCAAAGTAGATAATATTAGTTCCCATCATTGTACTCAATATGCCATCTGTTTGCCTATTTGCTTAAACTAGCTAAACTCCTTTGAACACTCTTTGTGTTCTCCTCAGAACAACATAGCTGTCCTATCTGCTATTGAATTGTCATCAGCCCTACATAAAATGCAATTGGATCTTTACCTTGATCATTAAAATGGATGGTAAATAGTTGAGGGTTCAGCACAGATCCCTGAGGTAACCAAATAGAAATAGCCTGCCAAATTAGAAAAGAAAATCTGTTTTGACCCTAATTACTTTTCTGTCTGTTAATCAATTATCTCTCTCAACTTTTTGTACTGAGCCCTAATGTTAGTAATCTTTTACATTACATTCTCTATTTTATTGTATTTGTGGAACAGAGATTCTCTTTCTAAAGCCATTTTGGCCAGCAACATTATACTTCTTTAATTATACATTTTCTTAATTATGGATATTGGCAACTGACATTAGACTAATAGGGTGACAATTCCCTGCTTTCTCACTCCCTTTGTTCTCGCAGCAGAACTGTATTTGTTGTTTTCCAATGTACTGGGACCATTCCAAAATGCAAAAAAAAACTTGGAAGATTATGCTGGTGGAGGTGCTGGATGCAGTTGATCAACCTGATGCACGGCTGGTGGGCTCAGTGGCATCGGGACGAGCGGGCTTGGGTTGCTTCCCAACACTCTGCGACATGGAAGAGCGAGGTGCCCATTGGTCCAGCAGGAGGTGTGAGCTGCAGTGGAGAAGCTACGTGCTGGCATGTGTCAACAAGGTACGTGGACAAGATGGGATCAGGTAATGGAGCACAACATCTCATAGGGGGAAATTTAGTGAGATGAATCACACTGCATCGGGTTTCTGATCCAGTCAGTTTATGATGTCTTGCCAAGCCTAGTGAACCTCTACTGCTGGAGCAAGGCTGAAACACCAGCTTGCTCCCTGTGCTGAGGGAAGCGGACGCTAGAGCATATTCTCAGCTGGGAGTGGGACATTATCGTTGGCACCATGAGAAGGTGCTGAAGACAGTGGCTGTCACATTGTGCACAGCCATCACCCAAGCTAAACACTATCACCCACCATCATAGCAAACAATAGTTTATGTCAAGGCAGAGGAAAAGGCTCAAACCCAATTCTAGGAGCATGCCGGCCCCCTCGGAACAGGAAAAGACTGGCAATTGAGAGTTGGCCGAGAAAACTGCTCAAATTCCCTGAGCACATCTCCTCGATCATGCTTAGGACAGACATAATGCTGCTGTCAGAGTCATCGAGACAGGCAGTCATGCTGGAGCTGACTGTTCCCTGGGAAGATCGGACGGATGAGGCCCATGAAAGGAAAAAGACAAAGTACTAAAAGTTGGTTGAGGAGTGCTCCAGCAAGGGGTAGTGGGCACACCGTATGTCCATAGGGGTGGGCTGCAGAGGGTTTTCTGGTCAATCCCTCTGCCGAGCCTGCAGCCAGATGGCCATCTCTGGAGCCCAGAAGAGGAAAGCCAGCAGGAACACAATAGAAGCAGCAGAGTGAGCCTTGGGATGGCTGTGGATCAGGAGGAGTGATCCGTGGTAGAATGCTACTCAGACGCAAGTTGGAGCCTGATCAACCCCGGCTGTGTCACATGGGCGAGAGTGTCTGATGTAGAAAGACCTGAAACACCCTGTGACCACAGGTTACATCACTGCTGCTGTGTTTGAGCATATCACAGGATGTATCACCTAATCTATACAATCAAATATTGCTTGCAACCAAGTCATTTAGGAAACACATCATCAAACCAAAGCGATTATTAACCATTATTGACGAAGGGTCTCGGCCTGAAACGTCGACTGTGTTTCTCATTATAGATGCTGCCTGGTCTGCTGTGTTCCACCAGCATTTTGTGTGTGTTGCATTAACCATATTTGCCTAATTTGTTCTCATTGGTGAAAGTAATTTTTCCACTGAACTCAGAACTTGGAACAGGAATTGTGCTGAATTATTTAAATAATGATACTTAATCCTTCTGCCCGCACACAGTTCATAATACTTCCATCTCCTGCATATTCATTGCCTATCTAAGAGCCTCTTAAATGTCTCTATCATATCAATCTCTGCACCATCCCTGGCAATGCATTCTATGCATCCACCATTCTGTGCAAGTAACTTGTCTCACATATTCCTTTGAACTTTGTCCTCTCACATTAATGTCCTCGAGTATTAGACAAATTGACTCGTGGAGAAAGATACTGTTCTCTATCTACTGTAGACCTCTCATATCATGTATCTACTTAGTCTCTGCTGTTCCAGGGAGAATAACCCTAGATTGCCAAATCTTTTCTTATACAATGTGTCCTCCAGTTCAAGTAACATCCTGATAAAACTTTTCTGTGCCCTCTCCATGGCCACCTTATCCCTTCTACAATGGGGTAACCAAACTGAATGCAATACCACAGAATACCAAGCCAGGGTTTTGGAAAGCTGCAGCATAACTTCCTGACCATTGAACTCAATGTCTCAATTAGTAAAGGCAAGCATGCCAAACAATTTCCTTACCAACTAATCAATTTGTGCAGTTACTTTCAAGGAGCAATAGACTTGGACCCATTGATCTCTCTGTAAATCATTGCTGTGATTAACTAGGTGTCTTCCTTTTACATTTCATCTCCTAAAGTATGACATCTCACACGTTTCTATATTTAATGTTGGCCATGTGTTCTTCTTGATCCTGATGGAATCTCCACGTTTCCGACATGGAGTCATCCACTTCCATGGAGGCTGGTCTCCAAAGAGTTGGCTGAGTTCCCGTCATCCTGCATTCTTAAGCTTTTCCTTATCAGATCATTCTATGATGTTTCAATTTCATTGTCTCTAGGTTTTCTGACTGACTGTGTCAGCTTCTCATTGGAAGTGGCCTAACACTACAAGCAATATTCTCTTATGGATCTCCCTTCAGCTTTGATCTCTTATTCTGTCTAACTCAGAATGGTTCAAACCAGTTTAATCAATTCAGGCAAACACTGGGCCCAGATGACCAGATCAAAAGCTGTTCCTCCTGCAAATCTACATTTTATATTACATAATAAGCAGCTTCTTATCTGAAGAAGGGTCTCAGCCAAAATGTTGATTATTAGTTCATTTCCAAGGATATTGCCTGAACTGCTGAGTTCCTCCAGCATTTTGTGTGTATTTATAGAATTTCCAGCATCTGCAGAATTTCTTGTGTTTGTGAGCTTCTGATCTGAGTACATGTTCAGATTTAATAGATCATTAGCAGAAACTCCTTGAATCCACATTCAATTGCTCTAATTAAGTTATCTCTTAGCAAGAATGGCTGCAAGGACAGTCTCAGAAAATGGCTACCTCCAATCCTGTCAAGACATGATGAGAACAAAGACTTTTGTTTTGTCTATTTCCTCAACCTTTGCCTAATTCCTGTTCACTGATTTATATATTATATTTCTTTCTGCCTAACAATATCCTATTGAAACCTTCAACCTTCTGATCCATATGATTGTCTGCCAATTTGCACTTGGCTCAGCTAATAATCTAGATGCTGTTAGCTTTGTAAATCTACCTGTTACTTGGATTAAAATTTCTTTTCCACCAGTAACAGAGCCTCACTCATAATCTACATTATTGTATGCTTTCTAAGTGTGCCAGAACATCTGGATTTCCACCTTTTCACTGCAAATTTATCTACAAGCATGAGGAAATACGGTTGCCCAAGACAATGACCAAATAACAATACTGGAAGATCACAATGCAGCAGGATGTGCATCATACTGATTATATGGTCCCTGACCACTACGTTCATTCTGTTTCACTGCTACCTCTTGAATTGTTTCCTTTATCAAGGTCTATTGTCTGTTTGTTCGTCCTTATAAACAGCCCTTGTTCACACCCTTATGGTTAACACAAAATCTCCTTTGAACAAGATCAAAAACCTAATACTGAGTCCTAATCCCCTTGGGCCTTCCTAAATAACTGGACATCATTCTTTCCCTGACCACTGTCAAAAACTAAACCAGTGACCGATGCAGCCCAGCCATTAATAAACCAGTTGAAATAAAAATCCCTTTCCAACTCTCTCTCAGGGTGTGTTGACGTCTATTACATGAAGAAAGCAACCTTTAGACTTGGGGGTGATAGACATACAAATTTATGAAAGGCACCCCACCCAATGGCCACCAGAACACTGAAGAATAGATATGCAGGCAGTTTAACGAAATATGTAAATACAATGGGGTTATTGTCACGGAAGAGTTCCACTTCTCTCGTATAAACTGGGACCCTCTTCATGCAAAAGGTTTAGATGGGGCAGACATTGTCAGGTGCATCCAGGATGGTTGCTTAAATCAACCTGTAGATAGTCCAACAAGAGGAGGGAGGGTCTGTATTGGACCTGGAGTTGAGTAATGAGCATGACCATGTGACCAGCTTTTCAGTCGGTGAGCATTTATGGAACAGAGACCACAATTCCTAAATTTTAAGACAGTTATAGAAAAAAATAAGTATAGGCCTTGTGGGAGAGTATTAAATTGGAACAGGGCACATTACGGGAGCATTTGCCAAGAACTAGAGAAAACTCTTGCTTTTTGGGCAACTTCACTTCCAGCATATGGAGGGTGTTTAAAGACTATCCGCTCAGAGTACATAACTGGTATGAACCAATCAGAAGGATGGACAATAGATACACAGTAAGAGAAATTTGGATGTCAAAAGAGGTGATGAATTTAGTCAAAAAGAAAAAGAAAAAGTATGTAAAACTTTTAACGCTATAATCAAACAGAGCCCATGATGATTATGAAGAAGCCAGAAACAAGCTCAATAAAGGAATTAGGAAAGCCAGGAGGAGCCATGAAAACCTTTGGCATGTAAGATTAAAGAGAATCCCAAGGCATCTAAAACATATATCAGGATCAAGAGGATAACTAGGGAGAAGGTAGAACACTCAAACATAAAGTGTTGGGGGTGGGGGACATATACAAAAGCCTGGAGGAACTTAGCAGGTCAGGCAGCAAATGGAAAGAATAAACACTTGGTGTTTCAGGCCGAGACCCTTCATCAGGATTGGAAAGGAAGGGGAAGACATCAGATTAAAAAGATGGAAGGAGGGAATGGAGGGCAAACTAGAACATGATAGGAGAAACCAGGAGGGTGGGAAAAGTAAAGTGCTGGAGAAGAAGAAATCTGATAGGAGATGTGAGTGGACCACAGGAGAAAGGGAAGGAGGGGTACGAAGTGGAGATAATAGGCAGATCAGGAGAAGTGGCAAGAGGCCAGACTGGAGAATGAAAGAACAGGGAGGGAGGAGGGGAAAAGAACAAAAGAAAGAAAACAAAAACTACCAGAAGGAGAAATCAATATTAATGCTATCAGGTTGGATGTCGCCTAGACAGAATTTGAGATGTTGCTCCTTCACCCTGACAGCGGCCTCTTCATGACAGAAGAGGAGGCCATGGACTTACATGTTGAAGTGGGATGGGGATAGGAATGGTTGGCCACTGGGAAAGTTTACTTAGGCAGATGGAATAGACATGCTTGAGTTTCTTGTGTCACCTGTATGTACTTGATGCTCTGGAATTTTGTGTACAGATCTCACCTCCCTACTGAAGGAAGCATATACTTGCAATGGAGAGAGTACAGTGAAGGATCACCATATTGATTCCTGAAAATATGAGTTAGTTTTATCAGGAAAGATTAGGCAAATTATGTATCTCCTCTCTGAAGGACGAACCAACAAAATGCAAAATTCTTATGAGGTTTGACAGGATTGAAGCATAATTAATAATTACCCCGGCTGGCTTCAGTAGAATTTGAATCTCAAAGTAAAGGTTGGGTGGAGGGTAATAAAATAAAATATATATAATTTATATATTGACTTCACTTGCGTAATTTCAAGAAAGGGATCAATACATTTTTAAGTGTTAGGAGAATTGTGGCATGTGAGTTTAAGCTCAGGAAGTTGGTGTTGAGGTAAAGGATCAGTTGTGGAGTTACTGAATGGAGGAGCAGGTACAGATGACTGAATTCCTGGATCCTGTTTCTGTTTTATATATTCCAATCAGGTGCAAGTTGTGCCTACTATATTAATGAGCTACGCTGAGAGAAACAAAACACATCTCACTGCATAAAAGCAGCAAATTGAGGAGGAAAAACTCATCAGAAGAAAGGTTCATTACTTTTTCTGTTTTACTCAAAATATAAATTTTATGCTTTTGCTTCAAAGTTTTCAGTAGATTATTTTTTATGGAAGAGCCTAGAAATTCATTTCTCTAACACATGGTTTTATGTGCTGCAAAATTGATTTGAAGCTGAAAATGGATCACAAGTTTGCTAAATTATTGCATTCATCACCTTGTCACAGTGCTGAGGTTGCAACGGGTGCAATAGGAATGACAATTGGCGTGCAATGCACATTTGCAGTTGCAATCAAGAGACTGTTGTGTGAGTGGCTCTGAAGAACCTGTATTGACCTCAAGTGGCAAAGCAGGCTTTATTGGAAAGCCTGGGTATTGAGAGTTTAAGGGTTATCAGTACTTACCTTAACTGTTTTTGGGTAGCTCACTGCTGAAACTAGCCATGGAATACTAAAGATCAACTGGATGTCACCATTGTTTATGTCTATCCTTCTTCCTTTGGATAGAGATGTGGAAAACAATGTCTGACTGCTATTATCCTCCTCCTGTATCATCACAATCTCTGTGACCTTGTAAGAAACTGGCATGTGCATCAATATTTTAGAATTCATTTCTCTGCTCAATAGAATTTCAGTTGCATAATTTTCTGCAATTTATTGGGAATGCAAAACAAAACTAAGTGTGAAATTTGCATATTATTGATGCCGGTTGTGATAGACAGCCCATGGTACTGTGTATTCTTCATAAAAAATGACCAGCATCAGTACACCAGATAACAATAGCACCTTGTAATGATAATGGATTTAAAATTCTTGAGCGCTGAATGGATTAAGCCCTGACAGGATCTGCACTTGTATTTTGTCAGCCGGGTTTCAAAAGATTATCTATTGTGTAAACTTTACCAGGAAAATGAACGTCATATGCCAATATGATTTGATAAACCACAGGTTTGTTTTCTCTTTCACTGGATAAAATCACAGACCTGGAGCTAAAAACATAAAAGAAAAACGGCATCAATCTAGTGTCAATTAACATGCATGAGACTACTCCTAAACTATTTTGCTTGTAGGGATTTGAAATAACAAAGCCATGTGTTCAGCAAGTTGTATCTTTTTTTATACTTAAGATTGGCAGGATGCTGGAGGAAGGCAAAGGTAGTGGGACTAATTAGCTCTTCAGAATTGTTGTATCAGGCTCTGTGAGATGAAGGGTTTCTCTTGTCCCAATGTAATTCCACAATTGCATGAATCAAAGCTTTTCTTGAGCATGCCATCAGTTGTTCAATTCAACAGGTTACATACTCAGTTTAGACGGGGCAAGAATGTCATGTTCTGATGGAAATTTATTCAATGGGATTCAGTCAAGAACAGTACCATCTAAGAAAGGATTTTTTATGTAAAACCATTTATCTAAAAAAAGAATCTCAAGGATAAATAAATGGAACAGATCTATAATGGTAAGAAAGGAAACCTAACATTAAACATTAGACTTAAGCACTGGTTTGAAGTCATACAATGGGAGATATTGCAAAATAAATTAAAGTTCATGCAGTACTATGCAAAAATCTAAGGAACATATATAAATAGCTAGGGTGCACTGTACTATAAGTCTCTTAGTTCCTGATTATTAACAGAATTTGAGGACAGCATTTGAAGTCAACTAATCCACACCTCCATTTTATTGGATTGGTCATTGACCTGCTGCACCACCATTAAAACTGAGATACCAATTATGGGAGAAGCCAGCAGCCATGGTGTCAGTGGGCCAGTTTAGAGTGGAGAGATTAAGGTTTTAGCTCTTACTTCAGCGGTAGGCAAGTTGTCAGAGAAGATCCTGAGACGCAGGGTTTATGAGCATTTGGAGAGGCATAATCTGATTAGAGATAGACAGCATTGCTTTGTCAAGGGCATTATGAACCAGATTGAATTCTGTGTAGATGTAACAAAACATATTGATGAAGGTAGAGTAGTGGATGTAGTGTTTTCTGGATTTCAGTAAGGCATTTGATAAGGTTCCCCATGCAAGGCTCATTCAGAAAGTAATGAGGCATTGGATCCAAGGAGAACTTGCTTTGTGGATCCAGAATTGGCTTGCCCAAGCATGGTTGGTTGTAGATGGTTTGTATTTTGCATGGGGGATGGCGACCAGTGGTGTTCTGCAGTGATCTGTTCTGCGACCTCTCCACTTTGTGATTTTTATAAACGACCTGGATGAGGAGGTACAAGGGGGGTTCAATAAGTTTGCTAATGACACAAAAGTTGGAAGTGTTGTGGATAGTCTGGAGGGTTGTCAGAGGTTACAGTAGCACATTGATAGGATGCAGAACTGGACTCAGAGGTGGCAGATACAGTTCAGCCCCGATATGTGTGAAGTGTTTCATTTTGGTAGGATTAGACAGCATGGCTTATGAGGCAAACACGAGGAAATCTGCAGATGCTGGAAATTCAAGCAACACACACAAAATGCTGGTGGAACGCAGCAGGTCAGGCAGCAGCTATAGGGGGAAGCTCAGTTGACATTTCGGGCCGAGATCCTTCATCAGGACATAAGATGCCTTATGAGAATAGGTTCAGTGTACTTGGCCTTTTCTCTTCAGAGTGATGTAGGATGAGGGGTGAACTGATAGACATGTATAAGATAGTCAAATGCATTGATTGTGTGGATAGTCAGAGACTTTTTTCCAGGGCTGAAATAGCTAACACAAGGGGGCATAGTTTTAAGGTGGTTGAAAATAGGTACAGAAGGGATATCAGGGGCAAGTTTTTCACAGAGAGTGGTGGGTGCATGGAATGCACTGCCGGCAGCAGTGATGGAAGCAGATGCAATAGGATCTTTTAAGAGCCTCTTAGATAGGTACATGGAGCTTAGAAAAATGGAGGGCGATAGGGAAATTCTAGTCAGTTTCTAGAGTAGGTTACATGGTCGGCACAACATTGTGTAGATTTCTATGCTCTGTGTTCTAAGCAGCTTCAGTGCGGAGAGGCAAGTACTTAAGGAAAGATATGAGGCTGTTTGTAAGTTGTTTTTTTTTTCTTGTCTAGTAGGCCTTGCTGGATTACTGAGAATGGATCCAGGGTCAGTGGCATGTTCTTTATGTCAAATGTGGAAGTTCTGGGAGGCATCCAGTCTCCAATATTGAGTTCTCCCAGAATTTCAGCACCTGGCACAACTGCACCTGTAGAAGGGGCATCTAGCTGCAGCTCCATACAAAAACAATGTTATGGAAATGGAACTGTATGGGAGAATGAGGAGTTGAGAGATAAGAACTCCAGGGACTTTGACACCTATAAGTTGCAGGAGGCAGGTACCTGGGTGACTATCAAGGGAGGGTAAGGGAATAGGCAGACAGTGGGTATTACCCTCAGTACAGGTATATGGTTTTGCATTTTGTTGGGGGCAATGACTCACCAGGACAAGCCACAATGAGTCAGTCTCCAGCAAGGAGTCTGTCTCTGTGGCTCAGAAGGGAAGGAGAGAAGAGGAGTTCAGTGGTGATAAGGGATTTAATAGTCAGGAAAGCAGACTAAAGAATCTGTGGCAATGAAAGGATGGTTTGTTTTATCCCAGGTGCCAGGGTGAGGGACTTCTCAAAATGGGTCAATAGTATTTGAAAGGATGAGCAGGTAGATGTCATGGTACATATTGGTACTAATAACATGGTTAGAAAAATGGATGAGGCACAGAAGAAAGAATATAGGGAGTTAGGTAGGAACATGAAGACCATGAGCACAAGGGTAGCAATCACTGAATTGCCATCTGTGCCATACACGAGTGAGGGTAAAAATAGGCTGATTTGGTAGATGAATTGCATCTGAAGAATTGGTGCAGGGGTCAGTATTTCAGATTTGTGGATCATTAGGAAGTTATGACCTGTAAGAAAAGAATGGATTACGTATGAACTTGAGGGGACCTGTATGCTTTTGGGCAGGATTGCTAGAGCAGTTGCTGAAGGTTTAATCTAATTTGATAGGAGAATGTGATAGATCAGAGGATGTGGCAGTTGGTATACAGGAATATGTTGGATGTAGAGAGACTGTGAGGAAAGATAGGCAGTTGATAAGGCAAAACTGTGTTCAGTGAGATGGGTTGAGGTCTGGGTTAATGCAAGAAGTATCCATGGAAAAAGGAGATGAACATAGAGTATGGATCAATACTTGGAACTCCAATATTGAGACTTGGCTGTCAGAAGTGCAAGAATAGCTGCTCGATGTTCCAGTGTTTAGATTTTTCAAAAGGGGCAGAGAGGGAGGTAAACAAAATGGGGGAGTGACATTTCTACTCAGAGATTACAGCTGCAGAAAGGAAGGATTCTGTGGCGGATGAGTCAAAGTATGAAGAAATCACAAACAGGAAGGAAGTAATCACTCTATTGGGAGTATTCTATAGAACCCCCAGTAGCAACAGAGACATTGGGTACCAGATCAGGAGTCAGATTTTGGAAAAGTGCAAAAACAATAGGGCTGATCTTAGGTCCCCATGATTCAATAGTGCCAGCTTAGTACAAAATATTTAGATGGGATGAAATTTGTTAGGTGTGTGTAGGAAGGATTCCTGATACCCAAGATGTATTAGCACCGTGTTAGCGCAGCAGTTAGCGCAACAGTATTATGGCTTCCGGCCTTCCGGAATTCAGAGTTCAATTCCAGTGCCATTTTGTAAGGAGTCTTTGCATGGGTTTTCTCCAAGATCTCTGGTTTCCTCCCAGAGTCCAAAGACTTACTGAACAGGTTAATCAGTCATTGTAGATTTTAAAATATCCTGTGAGCAGGTTAGGGTTAAATGGAAGTTGCTGGGTTGGTGTGGCTTAATGGTGTGGTACTCCATACTACATCCTTAAATTAATAATTCCGAGGAGTTTTACATGTATGTGAAGAACAAAAGGATGACTAGAGTGAGGGTAGGGCTGATCAGAAAAAAACTTTGTCAGGTGCCAGAGGAGGTAGGGAATGTCCTTAATGAATACTTTGCTTCAGTAGCTACCAGACAGAGGGGCCAAGATGTTTGCGAGTATAGTGTAAAGCAAGCTGATATGCTAGAACATGTCAACATTAAGAAAAAGTATGTGCTGGAACTTTTGAAAAACATTAGGATAGATAAGTCCTTGGGGCTGGGCTGAGAAACAGTAGGTGGAGTGCACCTCAGTAAAACATGAAGTAATTCACTTTAACTACATGCACAGAATGCTGGAGGAACTCAGTAGGCTAGGCAGCATCTATGGGAAGGAGAACAGTCAACATTTTGAGCCAAGATTCTTTGTCAGGACTGGAGAAAAAGGTCGAGGACCCAGAATTTGAGTTCATCTGACTCCTCATCTTTTTTTCTCCACTCCTGAGGAAGTGTCTCAGCCCGAAATGTCAACTGTACTCCTTTCCACAGATGCTGCCTGGCCTGCTGAGTTCCTCCAGCATTTTGTGTGTGTTGCTTGGATTTCCGGCATCTGCAGATTTTCTCTTGTAAGTGATTCACTTTAGAAAACTGAATTTGAAGGCAGAATACAGTATTAACGTCAAAATGCTTAGCAGTGTGAAGGAATGGGGAGATGTTGGGTCCAAATTCATGGATCCTCACAGTTGCCATGCAGGATGATAGGTTATTAAGAAGGCGTATGGTGTATTTGCCTTTATTAATTGGGGGATTTAGTTCAAGAGCTGTGAGGTAATGTTGCAGCTCTATAAAACCCTGGTAAAACCACACTTGGAATATTCTGTTCAGTTCTGGTCGCCTCACTATAATAAGGATGTGGCAGCATTAGAGAGGGTGCCGAAGAGATGTACCAGGAAGCTGCCTGGATTAGAAATCAGGTCTTATGAAGAAATGTTGTGCAATCTAGGGATTTTCTCTTTGGAACCAAGGAAGATGAGACTTGATAGAAATGTACAAGATGATAAGAGGCATAGATCGAGTGAATAGCTGGATACTTTTTCCAAGGGCAGAAATGGCTAATATGAGGGGGCATAATTTTAAGTTGATTGGAGGGTATTATAGAGAGGATGTCACAGGTATGTTTTTTTACATAGAGTGGTAGTTACATGGAACACCCTTTTGGGGGTGGCAGTAGACACAGATATATTAGGGACATTTAAAAAACTTTTGGCTAGTATATACGTGATTGAAAATTGGAGGATAGGGTTAGGCGGGAAGGGTTAGATTAATCTTAGAGTAGGTTATAAGGTTGGGCCAACATCGTGCGCCAAAGGCCCTGCACAATGCTGCACTTCTCTGTGTTCTATGTTCAATATTAGGATTGAGCTCATGATTTTATGAATCATAGATGAGACATAAAATCTGAACAAACTCGAAATCCCAAAGTGACATTTGCAATGGAGGAAGATTAACAAAATAATGTAATAAATGAAAATTTAAAAAAGGTGACAATGCTGGAAGTCTGAAATAATAACGAAAATAATGAAATCATGAAGTTTATCCGGTTGAAATATTGACTCTATCACTCTCTACACAGATCGTACAACCTGACCTGCTAACTGTTTACAATGGTTTCTGTTATTATAAGACTTAATAAGCATCTTTGCAAAATTCAAGATCACAATGGCAGTAGAATGATACAACTAAGAGACATGCTATCAAGCAGTTCCAGAGATCTGGGTTCAATCCTGTGCTATTATGGTGGAGCAAACACGAGGAAATCTGCAGATGCTGGAAATTCAAACAACACACACAAAATGCTGGTGAAACACAGCAGGCCAGGCAGCATCTATAGGGAGAAGAACTGTCGACATCTCGGCCTGAAACGTCGACAGTGCTTCTCCCTGTAGATGCTGCCTGGCCTGGTCTGTTCCACCAGCATTTTGTGTGTGTTGCTATTATGGTGGATTCTGCATGTAACCCCTGTGACCACATGGGCTTCCCAATCAAAAGTTGTAAGATTGATAAGTTAATTTGCAAGAGTAATATACCTATTTTGGGCAATGAATGATGGAATCTAAATGGACTGTGGGATTTGCTGAGAATAGAAATTGATTTGGTGTATGATTAGTGTAACTATGATCTTCAGCACAGTCTTGGCTTGCTTGCATAACTCTATGGCAAAATGGATAGGGAAGGAATGGACACCGAACAAGCCAAGGAATAGGAAGATAGAAATCCAGGATTGTTCACTTTTAGACAAAAATAGGGTATACAATGAACTCCTTATTAGGACACTGCTTTTTTGATATAATGTATATAATCAAACTAGATTTGGTGATCAAAACATAGTTTCAAAGTGTGCAGATGACACTAGATTAGAAATGTAGGAAAGTTAAGTGGGACTTTAATAGACTTTAAAAAGTAAACGACAGATGTTAAAATGGGAAGCTCATGGGTAATGAAATGTAATAAGAGGCAATATGAGTTGGTAGGAGCCATAAGGACAGGGGAAATAGACAAGGTGGAAGGGTTTTAAATAGATTGCAAGTAAAGAGGAGCTTGAAGAGAAGTTGAGAAAACTGTTAAACTGTTAAAAGGAATAGTGTGTTACGTTTCATTCATGTGGATTGGGCGTTTAAAAGAGTTACCCTAAACCTCTTAAAAAGTGCTAACTTGACTTCAGATCTTTGTGCATCATCATGTACAGAGGGTGTGGGAAAGGACAAGATTCAAAAATTCAAAGATTCAGAATGCAATTATTATCAAACGTATTCAGTATACAACCCTAAGATTTGTCTTCTCCACAAACAGCCATGAAACAAAGAAATCCATGAAACTTGTTCAAAGAAAAATATTAAACCCCCGAAGCATAAACAAGGAATAAATTGCACAAATGGCCAAAAAAGAGAGAAAAACACTGAATATAAAACACCAAACCACAACATCATTGAAAGAATCCAACTGAATCCAAATTCAGTTCAATCTATTGCTGTGTTGTTCGCTATCTGCAAACCGCAGAGCAAGTCAAACTTGCACAAAATAGCAACAAAAAAGGAGCGACCAGAAATACATTATAACGTGAAATACAGAGTCCAATCCACCAATCATGTTGATTAAACTTTGTCCAAGACCCAGGACTCAGGCAGCATTGAGCGAGAGAGAGAGAGAGAGAAACCGGGTCCCACACAGATAGACGGTGCCGAACACTTGCCTGCCTTCCACTCTCATCCTCACTGATTTCAATTTTCCTTAATGCTTTAATCAGGGAAGTTTGTGGGAGATTGAGTCAGTCATGGGCTTGTGCCCAGACTCTAGGCTGCATCTTTGGTTCTAAACTTTACCAAACCCCCTCAGAGACAGCAAAGTGTTAAATCATTCGGTCAGCTTGAAAACACGCCATCAAAATATAAATCGCAGTATAGTAACTAGTATAGTGACAAAAAAGAGCTGAAAATTAAATCCGTGTAGTCTGGAAAAGCTTATTCCTTTTGTTGGAAAATGAGAAGAGATATGATTGAGATGCTCACAATCAAGGAAGAAAGTAAACATGAACTACCAGCTCTTATTGCGTAGCTATGCATTGTGCATTCACCTCTTCCAAAGACAATGAAGGAATGGATTATTGAATAGAAAAACTGAGGACGTGTGGAGAATAGTTGGAGAATCAGTTGGGTTCTGCATTTCAAGTTTTTAGAAGAAAAATGCACATTTGGACTACCTTGGTACTATGGAACTATGCAGTCTTCTTTTATTTCCTCTTCAATGTTGAAAAAATAGGGCCAGTCGTCTCACTTCCCATTTTCACTATCAGCTGGATTTCATCATAACTTCTAAACACATCTTCTCAGTGGCAGGTTTAAACAGATCTGATCTATCTATCTATCTTGATCTGATCAAGCCCATCAAGCTTAATGCAAAAATTTAATAAACCAAACCCACAGCACTATCACATATTCTGAATCTCACTAGTTCACAAAATCCTTTCAGTTAATTCTGGCATTTTGTATTTCTTTGTCTACGTTTCATTTTTAACAGTCAAGGGCTGGTTGTCACTCTTTCCATGCCTATTGCTTAAACATAATCATGGTTGTGTTTTTATTAAAAGAAGATTAGTGATAATGCAGTTAGAATAAGAATATGAATCCCTGCACAAAACTATCAGTAGCTTGGCCTACAGTGGCAGCAAAACATTATAAAGGGGCTTAAAGCTCCTAGCAGCCTAATATCCAAGAACAGAGTACAAAAAATATGTTGATACATTTTGTACAATGTATTTTAGAGAAGGGCAGTTGTCTTAAATGTGAATTTGTTCTTATTATATTTTGACAGATAGACAAATGTTCACTTGTTACAAAAATGGTTCTGTTTAAATAATCCAACTAATCTAAACCCAAGCATGGAGGATGGTCTTTAAAATTGGAAAAGATCATAAAATCATCATAAGGTGTTTCTCTTCAAGTTAATATTTTATTTCTAACTAATGAAGTACAAGGTTTGAAACAAAATTATGGAGTTCGGTTTTTAAAGGGATTGGGGAGCTAAATATTTGTTCACGCAATGGTTCACGCAATTGAGCAAAACTGTGCTCAACCCAAAGAACAGCAATTGTGTTTATTTTATGAGTACTCAGACTCAGAAGCATAGCATTGTTTTATATTGCATGAACTTTGTTGTTTTGCAGCTGTAGTACAGTGCAAATGCATACAAATACCGTAAAATGCAAAATAAATTTGTAGTGCAAAGCAAAAGGAATAATGAGGTCATGTTCATGGGTTGATGGAATGTTCAGAAATTGGATGGCAGTGGGGAAGAAGCTGTTCCTAAATTATTGAGTGTAGGTTCCGTACTTCCTCCCTGATGGTAGTTATGAGAAGAGGGCATGCCCCGGATGATGAGGGTCCTCAGTGAAGGAAGCTGCCTTCTTGTGACACCATACCTTGAAGATGTGCTCAATAGTGAGGATGATTGTGCCTATGATGGAGGTGGCTGAGATTACAACCTTCTGCATTCTCTTGTGACTCTGTGCACTAAGGCACACATTGTGAGGCTGTATTGCACTCTGTCAGAATGTAATCCACTGTACATCTGTAGGAATTTGCACAAGTCTCTAGTGATATGCCAAATTTCCTCAAACTGCTAAAGAAAGAGAGCTGCTTTTTCATGACTGTGTCAATATATTGGGTTCAGGACAGATTTGGAAATGTTGACACCCCAGAATTTAAACCAGCTCACTCTTTCCACTGCTGACCCCTCAATGATGATTAGAGCACGTTTTACTGATTTCCCCTTCCTGAAGTGCACAATCAATTCTTGCTGTATTGAGTGTGAGGTTGTTTTGATATCACTCAACTAACCAATCTATCTTAATCTTGTACCTTAATCTTGTACCTTAATCTTTAGCACCTGAGATTTTACCAACCAGAGTGGCATCATCTGCAAATTTATAAATGTCAGTTAAACTGTGCTTAGCCACATTGTCATAAGTTGGAGAGAGTAAAGCAGGGGGCTGAGCATGCATCCTTGAATTGCACCTGTATTGATTGTCACTGAAGAAGAGATGTTATTACTGATCTGCACTCACTGTCATCTCCTGATGAGGAAATTGAGGATCCATTTACAAAGGGAGATACAGAAACCCAGTTTTAGAAGCTTGGTTATTAATACCGAGGGGATGATAGTATTGAATGCAGAGTTGTAACTGACAAAGAGCAACCTGAGTATGTATCCAGGTGCTCCAAAGCAGATGGGAGAGACATTGGGATTGCTTCTCCTGTAGACCTGTTGCAGTTGCAGGCAAATTACTATGGACAGGAGCTGTAGTTCACTCTGCTGTAGCTCATTGCACAGGTAGGAACTAATTCTAGACATAACAAAATTTTCAAAGTACTTCTTCACAGTAGATGTGACTGCCACCAGGCAAGTTATGGAGGCAGCTCACTCGGCTCTCCTTTTGAAGAAGGTGAAACCTCAGCCACAGAAGTGAGAGGTTGAAGATGTCCTTGAATATTTCAGGCAGCTGGTTGGCGCAGGTTTTCAGTATCTGCCAGGTACACCATCAGGGCCTGATGTCTTGTGAGGATTCATCCAAATGAAGGATGCCTTGACTTTGGCCTCTGACAAAGGGCACAAGGCTTCCAGATGTTATGAGGATTTTCATAAGGATAGCATTATTCTTCTTTTGAAAGCATGCACCAAAGGCATTTAACTCATTGGAGAGTGAAGAATCACTGCTATTATTAATATTAGGTTTTGCCTTATAGGAAATATTGGCCTGCAAGCCCTGGCACAGCTGTCATGTATCAGATTGTGCATCTAACTTCACATTGAATTGCCTTTCCACTATCACTATGACCTTTCTCCACCTGTACTAATAAACCACTGGTCTTGAATGCCATAGGAAGCTTGGAACATTGTGGAGGTACACTCTCATCAGCACAGCTCTTGGTGAAGTTAGTGATGACAATGACATATTCATTGAGATCCAAAGATGAATTGGTGAATATGGTCCAATCCACCGACTCAATTCTATCTCAATCACAATTCTATTTCCTTTACCATAGCATTGGCGAGGGATAGGAATAGACAAGTTAGGGAGATGTGTAGTGGGAGTAAGGAGAAATATGAGGCTATCAGGCAGGAACTTGGAAGCATAAACTGGAAACAGATGTTCTCAGGGAAATGTATGGAAGAAATGTGGCAAATGTTCAGGGGATATTTGCGTGGGGTTCTGCGTACATACTTTCTAATGAGACAGGGAAAGGAAGGTAGGGTACAGGAACTGTGGTATACAAAGGCCATTGTAAATCTAGTCAAGAAGAAAAGAAGAGCTTGCAAAAGATTCAAAAAGCTAGGTAATGATTGAGATCTAGAAGATTATAAGGATAGCAGGTAGGGGTTTAAGAATGAAATTAGGAGAGCCAGAAGAGGCCATGAGAAGGACTTGGAGGAGAGGATTAAGGACAACCCCAAGGCATTCTACGAGTATGTGAAGAGCAAGAGGATAAGATGTGAGAGAATAGGGCCAATCATGTGTGACAGTGGAAAAGTGTGTATGGAACCAGAGGAGATACAGAGGTACTTAATGAATACTTTGCTTTAGTATTCACTATGGAAAAGGATCTTGGTGATTGTAGGTATTACTTGCAGCAGATTGAGAAGCTTGAACATGTTGATATTAAGAGAGAGGATGTGTTGGAGCTTTTGGAAAGCATCAAGTTGGATATGTCACCCAGACCAGACGGGATGTACCTCAGGCTACTGTGGGAAGTGAAGGAGGAGATTGCTGAGCCTCTGGTGATGATCTTTGCATCATAAATGAGGATGGGAGAGGTTCTGGAGGATTAGAGGGCTGCAGATGCTGTTCCCTTATTCAAGAAAGGGAGCAGAGATAGCCCAGGAAATTATAGACCAGTAAGTCTTATTTCAGTGGTTGGTAAGCTGCTGGAGAAGATCCTGAGAAGCAGGATTTATCAACATTTGGAGAGGCATAATATGGTTAGGAATAGTCAGCATGGCTTTGTCAAAGGCAGTTCGTGCCTTACAAGCCTGATTGAATTTTTTGAGGATGTGACTATACACATTATTGAAGGTAGAGTTGTAAATGTAGTTAATGTGGATTTCGGCAAGGCATTTGAAAAGTTACCCCATGCAAGGCTTATTGAGAAAGTAAGGAAACATGAGATCAACGGGCAGATTAGTTTATGGATCTGGAATTGGCTTGTCCACAGAAAGCAAAGAGTGGCTATAGACGGGTTGTATTCTCCATGGAGTTCGGTGACCAGTGGTGTGCCTCAAGGATCTGTTCTGGGACCCCTACTCTTTGTGATTTTTATAAATGACCTGGATGAGAAAATGGAGAGATTGATTAATAAGTTTGCTGATGACACAAAAGTTGGGGTGTTGTGGATAGTGTGGAGGGCTGTCAGACGTTACAACAGGACATTGATAGGATGTGAGTCTGGGCTGAAAGTGGCAGATGGAGTTCAACCCAGGTAAGTCTGAGGTGGTTCATTTTGGTAGCTCAAATATGATGGCATAATATAGCATTAATGGTAAGACTCTTGGCAGTGTGGAGGATCAGAGGTTATCTTGGGGTCTGAGTCCATAGGAAACTTAAAGTTGCTGCGTAGGTTGACTCTGTGGTTAAGAAAGCATACGGTGCATTGGCCTTCATTAATCATAGGACTGAGTTTAAGAGCTGGAAGGAAATGTTGCAGCTATATAGGACCCTGGTCAGACCCCATTCGAAGTACTGTGCTCATTTCTGGTCGCCTCACTACAGGAAGGATGGAAACAATAGAAAGGGTGCAGAGGAGATTTACAAAGATGTTGCCTGGATTGGGGAGCATGCCTTATGAGAACAGGTTAAGTGAACTTGGCTTTTTCTCCTTGGAGCGATGGAGGATGACAGGTGATCTGATAGAGGTGGACAAGATAATGAGTGGCATTGAACGTGTGGATAGTCAGAGACTTTTTCCCAGGGCTGAAATGGCTAACATGAGATGGCATAGTTTTAAGGTGCTGGGGAGTAGGTACAGAGGAGATGTCAGGGCTAAGTTTTTTACACAGAGAATGGTGAGTGTGTGGAATGGGTTGCCGACGGCTGTGGTGGAGGCGGAAACTATAGGGTCTTTTAAGAAACTCCTGGATAGGTGCATGGAGTTTAGAGAAATAGGAGGGCTATGGGTAACATTTGGTCATTTCTAAGGTAAGACTGTGTTCAGCACAGCTTTGTGGCAAACGGGCCTGTACTGTGCTGTAGGTTTTCTATGTTCTATGTTCAAAGCAGAACTATAAACGCTCTTCCGTTTCCCTTGACTATACCACTGATGCTGCAGACCTCATTTTCTAAATTTGTTTTGTTTTTACTGTGTACTGTACGAGCACTTATGGTTGAAACGACAGTGAAAGTGACTTGACTTGACTTGACTTGACCTGACTTAAAGCCAGGTGATTTGGCTTGCCAAAGTGTAGGTATGAGATGGCATGGTAAGCATTCTTGGTGGTGTTGTAGTGATCAACTGTGTTGGTTCATTTTGTTCTGCAGGTGATATATCGTTGGTAGTGTGTCAGAGACATTTTCAAGCTGGATGGGTTGAAGTCCTCACAATTATTAGGAAGGCATCATGTTTCACCGTCTCCTAACTGTTGATTATGGCATCCATCTTCTCTGGTGTCACTGTGGATATTTGCCAGGGATGGAATGTACACCCTTATCAGGAAGATGCTCCCACAGCAGATAGAAATGATGTTAGTTGATTTTCAGCTGTTCCACAACTGGAGCACAGGACTGAGACAGAACCTCCATGCCTGTGAACTGGGATGAGTTAATCATTAAGCAAACTCTGGCTTTATCTGATGCTGCCATCTGGTCCATTCATTACACTCATTAGGAAATACATTATTGTCCCATGTCGTATTTTCTGATTCCTTGGCACTTTTACTTCCAGTTTAAAATAATCCAAAGCATTCTCAGTCATTGACTTAGAAAATATGATGCACTGTTTTATGTTCAAACCTTGCCTTAAGCGCTCCTTCAGAAGCTCCAAACTATTTATTACCAGTCTGACCTATCGGCTTTGGTCCATGCACTTCCTGTTCTGAATCATCTAAATGCATGTGTCATTTTTTTATTGTCATGTCTAATCAATGCTCAACGATTACTTAATGACTGAAAATTGGATGAAAAGATCACTTTCAGGACTTTCTCGTTTGCCTTTCAACCTGATAAGGATTATATCAGGCTGTAAGTATTGATTTGTGCAGGAGTGGAATTGTCCCCACTGGGATATATTTTCTACATCCATCGCAGTTACTTTTTTCCAGCAGCCCTATATAAAGCATATGTGCACTGATATTCTCAGGCAACAGGTGCCTTGACCTTTGGCTTAAAGCTGCCACTGTTCAAACAATAAGGTGCCGGGGGGGGGGGGGGCGGGATACACACAACCTCCATCCATTTCCCGAGGGCTCTTTGAGAAAAAGTGTTGCACTGACATTGGCATTTGGTGAATAACATGTATCATGAAACTATGGTTTTGATATATGATGGTTATAAATGGTTTTATATTGATATTCAAACAAGAGGACATGAGTCGTTAAGGGGCAAAGGTTTAGGGGTAACGTGAGGGGGAACTTCTTTACTCAGAGAGTGGTAGCTGTGTGGAACGAGCTTCCAGTATAAGTGCTAAAGGCAGGTTCGATTTTGTCACTTAAAAAAAAATTAGATAGGTATATGGACAGGAAAGGAATGGATTGTTATGGGCTGAGTGCAGATAGGTGGACTAGGTGAGAGTAAGCATTCAGTACGGACTGAAAGGGCTGAGATGGCCTGTTTCTGTATTGTAATTGTTATAGGGTCTTCTACACTTGCCATATTTGTTAAGCCCTGGTGCCTTTTCTGTTTAATTTCATCAAGATAATTGTGGTTGGCATGGGTTTCCTGCGTTCTATAATTATTTAAAAGGAACTCTTGTTTAGCATTGACTCAGAGTCCTTGTGGGGAATGACTTACCTCGTGGTGTTGCTCAGCCATGCTGCCAGTATTCTGTTGGTAATACTATGTCCAATCATTTGCTTCTTTCTCTTCATGGGGAGTCTGCTTTTCCTCTGCTCTTGGGTCCAGTCCTGCCGGTGACCTCTGTGACAACAGAGTAGGTACCTGCTTCACTATGCAAATTGGGGTTTAAAGAGAGAAAGCTATGGCAATGCTTTCATAAAGATGTCCTACTTGGACGATTTTCTTTTTTGTTGTTGACTGCTTGCCACTTTGGTATCTGTGCCATGGAGTAAGCATGTTTAAAACACTGTGCAAGTGAGAAGTTCAACGTCCAAGCAAAAACGTCAACAGTAGCACAACAAACAAAGCTGTTTTGCACTGAGATGTGCATTGTAATTGGTCCAAAAGTATATCACTCTTACTGCCTCACAGAACAGCCAATCTAGCCACATCTCTTTCTGATGAAATCATGCAATATAATGCTCCAGTTGCATCCTTTGTTCTCAGTGACCTATTGCAACCTCAAGTGGAATGTTATAAGTATGACTGGACTGATTTGTCTGTGGATGCAAGGCTCTCAGTCACTCCCAGCTTCTTGGCACAGAAGAAGAGATGTGACCTTGTGTTACCAGGTTTGGATATGGCCCAAGTGCGGAGTAATAGACACTGAAGTGGATCGATAGTTCACAGACTTTAATGCGAACAGTGTTAAAGGTTGGGGGGGGGTGGGGGGGGGGTTGGCCAAACATGGCCACTAACTAAAACTCTCAAAGGGAAAAATGAAGCCTACACTGCGGCTGAAAAGAACAACTAAAATATGAAACAAATACTGCTAGTCTTCAGAGTCAGTTGACTCGACAGTCCAATTTCTCAGGCAAGGCTGAATGCAAACAGGCAGTGAGGCGTTGCTGTGCTATGTCCAAGTCTTGACAAGCACTACAACGACAAGTATGGAGTTAAATACTATCACAATTAAATATAATTAGCTGACACATGCATATTCACAAGTGCAATTGCTGTGACTGCTGCTGAATCCATGGACGTGACACCTTGGCGGTCAGCCATGGTCCTTTTGAATCACAAGGCAGGCTTGAGGCTTAGAGTAGTATTCTCATGTTTCTGTTTCATGTTCCGATTCCCTTCCTTGCCTCATTCCAGGCTGCTGACCTCTGCCCTGTGTCAGAGTTTGCTGCTCATTGCTTCATTGATGAGATCACCCAGCATTTATACCATAAAACCATAAAACGTAGCAGCAAAATTTGGTCATTCAGCCAATAAGTCTGCTCTGCCACTATTAGCAACATAGAGAACTACAGTGCAAAAAAAGGCCCTTCTGCCCAGCTTGTCTGTGACAAAATGTTATTCAACCTGCACCTGGACCATAGCCCTCTATGCCCCATGTATTATCCAAATTCCTCATTTTATCCTCATTCTCCCACATTCAAGGGAAAAAAAAAGTCCTGATCTATTCAATCTTTTCTGTATCATAGATCCTCAAGTCCTGGCAAATCCTTGTAAATTTTATAGGTACTCTTTCAATCTTATTAATATCTTCCCTTCAGGGAGGTGATCAGAATTGCAAACATCCTCCAAATTTAGCCTCACTAATGGCTTATACAACTAATAGGTAAAAACCCACCTCTGTAACTCAATACCCTGATTTATGAAAGGCAATGTCCAAAAGCTCACTTTATGATCCTACCTAGTTGCAATGCTACTTTCAAAGAATTGTGGACTGATACGCCTAGATCCCTTTGTTCTATGCTGTGTAAGTTCTGCACTCGTTTGTCCTCTCAAAGTTCAAATTAAGTTCATTATCAATGTACATACTGTATACTCTTCACATCTCACACTTCTCTGCATTCAATTGCAACTGTCAATTCTTCCACCAGGCCCAGATCCCAGTGCAAAATTTGATAGCTTTCCTTACAGTCCACTAACCACATTCCAGTCCCCAAACACCCCACAGATCTTGAAATCATCCATAAATTTGTGGGCGCAAGCCTGATGAAGGCTGATTTATTTTCCGTCTCAACTCCATTCGCTTGTCTTCTCACCATAAACTTTGATACTTTTATTCTTCAAGGTCCTATCGAGCTCCTTTTAAAATATACCCATTAGTCTGGCCTCCATTGCCATTCGTGGCAATGAATTCCACTGATTTGCCACCATTTGGTAAAATAAATTCTCTTCATCTCTGTTTTAAAGGGATGTCTTTTGATTCTGAGGGTGTGTCCTCAGGTCCTAGAATTGCCAGCTACAGGAAATATCCTCTCCACATTCACTCTATCTAGACCTTTCAATATTCAGTAGGTTCCAATGAGATTCACCCTCATCCTTTTATATTCAGAAGAGTACAGGCCCAGAACTATTAAATGCTCCTCGTACTTGAATCCCTTCAGCTATAGGATCATTCTTAGAAACCTCCTCTGGACAAACTCCAATGCCAGCATATCCTTTCATAGACCCAATATAGTCATATCTGGTCTGACCAACACCTTAAAAAGCCTCATCATCCCAATCTTGATTTTTTTTTAATTCTGGTACTTTCAAAATGAATGCTAACATTTCATTTGGGTTCCTTACTAAATACTCAACCTTTAATGAATCTTGCACTCTGACACCCAAGTTCAGTTGCACCTCTGATTTCACAAGGAAATGAGACCTCATCTGTTTTACCTTCATGTCACCGAGAAGTCAGAGCAGACATGGGCATTGGGTTGCATTGTATACCGACCAACTGTGCAAACATTCATAAATGGAATTCAAGTCATCACAGGTCCTTGTTAGCAATATCCTACGCGAAACACCTGCCTTGGAGAAGGTCTACTGCAAGCCTAATTTCCTATTAACGGTATGTGAGTTCATTCACATCAATCCATTCCACCATCAATACAGTATTGAGTCATTCAGTGACAACACATCCCTGCAGTATTACTTGTGCAATAGTGTAAACCTTAAGTGCTGGCTGAAAAGATTGAGCTTATTGGACTATGGACTGACCAGTGAAAGAATATGTAACGTTATAAAAAATTTGGCATGGCTGCTTTAACCCTCACCAATTTTTATCAATTTACCATAGAAAGCATCCTATCCAGATGCATTGCAGCTTGGTATGAAACTTGTAGATACAGCTCAGCACATCACAGTAACCAGCCTTACTTCCACAGACTCTGTCTACACTTTTTGCTGCCTTTGTTCAAAGTTAGTACGTTCAAAGTTCAAAAGTCAAAGTAAAATTTATTATCAGAGTGCATGCCTGTCATAACATGCAATCTTGAGATTCTTTTTTCTGCAGGTATACTTAGCAAATCTATAGAAACTTAACCATAAACATCAAGAACTGTAAACTGTAAACAAAACTGTGCAAATGAAGATATAAATAAATAGCAATAAATCACCAGCATGAAATGGCAAAATAACAGAGTCCTTAAATGAGTGTAGCTATCTTGTTTTGTTCAACGCCTGATGGTTGAGGTGTAGTAACTGGTGGTGCGGGTGTGACCTTGAACCTTATTGTCAGTCTGCACTGCCCTTTCTCTGTAACTGTAACACTTCATTCTGCATTCTGTTATTGTTTTCCCTTGTATGACCTTAATGCACTATTGTAATGATATGTTCTATATGGATGGCATGCAAAGCAGTTTTCCACTGTATTTAATTACGTGTCAATAATAAAGAAATTTTCTAATAGGGTACTTCTAGATGGAACCAACGATATTGATTTTAGTGAAGCATTACTAACATTATTGTTCTATAAGCCTTACAAATGAAGTTCATCAACTTTGTGTGTCTTGCCCCAACAGCACTTAAGTGTCCTTTGACCCTTTTTAAACAATGACATCCCTTGGATCTATTTTCAGACTGGGGTTTCTGAGGACTTAGTTTCAGCACAGGAACAAAAGAAAAATCAGCCAGTTTTAACCATGTTTTACTTTAACAAGGAAAAGCAAGTCAAGATTCTTAATGTGAAGATTACTGAGCAATATTCAACACTGAGGTCACATGGAGATGTCAGGATAGGAACCTGATCAATGAGAGGTGTGAAGAGTATTTTAAAGGAGGAAGGAGAAGTTGAAAATTTTTCAGAGTGAGTTACAGAGTTTGAGAACCTCATGTCCTTTGTACCTAAAGACACAGTGGGAAAATTAAATTCAAGGAAGCCACAATCTGGGGAGTATAAGAATGCTTAGAAAATGGAAACATTTGAGGGATGCAGGCAGACTTAGAGCTGAAGAAGACTGCAGAGATACACAAGGATCAATATAAAAGCTGAAACTTTATTTATCCGGGACTTAATGTCAATCATCAAACACTTAGGTAATGAATATGCAACCCTTTGATGGCCATAGTTTTATGGAGGGGAGGACAAGGAAATCCACACCTGAATAGTTGAGCCTTGACACAGAAATGTGTGGCTGAAAGTTTCAGCAGTTCCTCCATTGATTTCAAAGTGAATAGCTAGTCATTAGGTTGCTACAAATGATGCAGAGACTGGTAAATCAACAATGAAACAATCTGAAGGAAATGTGCTAAACAAGCCTTTTCTAAACAAGATGACATCTGACTACCGACGTAAAATCAAATAGAACAGGTGAAAACGATTGCTAGTTGGCTTACTCTGACGATTTGATGGATTACGTTTATCCTACCTCAATGTCACCTTCCTGCTGTCTACCCAGACCCTCTGATTTCCTTACAATTCAAATACCTAGCTATCTCCTTGGATATATATTCAATGACTTCTTCATAACTTACTGAGCGAGAGAATTACAAGGATTTTTGGACCTCTGAGGGAAGAAATTGTTCCTCATCTCTGTCTGAAATAGGTTACCTCTTCTTTAGAGACTATAGTACCTAGTTCTGGATACCCTCACTGGGAGTAGCACTTTATCAACATCAATCTTGTCAACCCACATGAAAATCTTATATTGTATATTCAATAAGATTATCTTTCACCACAGGACTCATATTTAGTCTAGAAGAATCCTGATGGAATGGAATATGCACAAAGATTAGCTGCAGAAAGCAGGCTTGGTAATTTCCCAGTTTCTGAAAGCAAGCACCTTGAACAGACAGCAATCTATAAGTGATAGACTTTATCTGTTAGTAGGGAACAGACACTTTGTACCAAAATGCCTCATGATACATTATGGTAAATGCAGCAATAAATGAATCCTGAGCTGCATGCACACATACCACAGCTTAATAAAAATGAAAACAATCTTAGTAGGTCATGCAGTCTGTCATGTTCTTTTGTGAAGAAAATAAAATATCTGATGTTCACAAGTTAACAATTATGGCTCTTTTCTTAAAAAATGGAATAAGTAAAGCTAATGGTATTTTATTCAATGCATGTGGTAGAAACAGGTTAAGTATCACTGCCATATGTCGTGAAATTTGTTGTTATGTAGCAGCAGTACATTGCAATATATAATAAAAACTGTAAATTATGTTAAGTAAATATAAATTAAAATGTTAAGTTAAATAAGTAGTGCAATAAGAGAAAAAAAATAGTGAGTAGTGTTCATGAGTTCAATGTCCATTCAGAAATCAGATGGCAGAGGGCAAGAAGCTATTCTTGAATCATTGAGTGTGTGCCTTCAGGTTCCTGTACCTCCTTCCTGGTGGTAGCAATGAGAAGGGGGTATGCCCTGGGTGATGAATGTCCTTAATGATGGATTCTGCCTTTTTGGGACATTGTTTCTTGCAGATGTCCTGAATTCTGGGGAGGCTGGTTCCCATGATGGAGCTGGCTGAGTTTACAACTTCCTGTAGCTTATTTTTATCTGTGCAATGGCACACACCCATACCAGGCAGTGATACAGTCAGTCAGAATGTTCTCCGTGGTACATTTGTGAGTGTCTTTGGTGACATATTTATCTCCTCAAACCTCTACTGAAATATAGATGCTGTTGTGACTTCTTTGTAACTGCATTGATATGTTGTGCACTAGATAGATCCGCAGAGATGTTGACACCCAGGAACTTGAAATGACTCACCCTTTCCACTTCTAATCCTTTGATGAGGATTGGTGTGTGTTTCCTCATCTTATCCTTTTTGAAGTCCACCATTAATTAGAACATTATAAACATTAGAACATTTTTAGCAAGAACAGGCCATTCCGCTCAACAAAGTTTGCCAAATTCTTATGTACATAGTGTGTTGAAATTGCTATCGAGTTTAGATTTGGAAGTCTCTAAGGTATTACTCTCAACTACACAAAAACTTAGTTAGTTCCATGTGTCCACAGCTCACCGTGTAAAGAAATTTTTCCTGATGTGAGTCTGAAATCTCCCCTTAACCAGTCTCCACATTTGGCTCTGTGCCCTTGATGACGGATTAATTTTGAATAGCTGCTGTCATCCACTTTTCGTATATCCCTAATGATTTTGAACATTTCTATCATGTCTCCTCTCATTCTACATCTACTTAGGCTAAAAAGATTTAATTATTTCAATCTTTGTTCATAGCTCATACCCTATAGACCTGGAATGAATCTAGTCACCCTTCTCTGGACTCTCTCCAGTGCCTTCACATTCTTCACAAAATATGGAGACCAAAATTGTACACAGTATTGAAAGTGTGGCCTTGCAAGTGCATCACAAAGCTTAAGGAGAACATCAATGAATGTATTGTATAGCCTAACATTCTATTAGCTTTCCTAATCACTTATGTGCATTGTCTAGATCAGGGGTGGGCAAACTTTTTTACTTGAGGGCCACAAAGGGTTCTAAAATTTGACAGGGGGGCCGGACCAGGAGCAGATGGATGGAGTGTTTTGGTAATACACCTCATAAGAGAAAATAAAATATCATGGGATATGTAGAAAACATGTGCTTTAATTTCAATTGAAAATGAACAAATGCATTACAACAAAATATCTGTCTTTGAAGTTCCATGGTATTTAGCTATTTATTGAAATGACTTTTAAAACACTGAAAATTAAATGAATAAAATACAGTTTTTTTTAATAGTAACAGTTATTATTTTAAAGCACTGAAAATTCTGTTATCCTTCAAGATATTATCATCATCACTCTCCTCCTGACCGTCTTTATTTCAAAAACGGTAGCAGATGCAGGTCTACTTGTCCTGCTCCTTCTTATTCAATTGTCCCCTGTGCCAAAACTCAACAACGACCCGCACAATGACAAAGCAGGGAGAGCGTGCCGGTATGCGGAGCTCTGTGCTCGCAAATCCCCACAGGCTATCTCTCTTAGCCGGAACGCTGGCTAATTGTGAGCCGGTTCGGATGTGCCAGGAAATGGGTCGCCACAAGGTCACAAAGTAAAGCGCAAATGTGGAGTAATACGCTGCACCTCAACAAAGGTCAATGTACATAGAGTGCGTCATCTATTGGGAAAACGCCAGAATTGCGGGGAGAAAACGTTAACAAGGTTTATTAATATAATTTCATCAAGTTCTGTGGGCCGGATTAAAAAGCTTAACGGGCTGCATATGGCCCCTGGGCTGTAGTTTGCCCATGCCTGGTCTAGATGTTGATAGTGATTAATCTATCAGGACACCCAAATCCTTCTCATACAGTACACTTCCTAATTCAAGACCACCCCATTGTATATTTATAAGTAATATTTCTGCTTCCTAAATGTAATATTTTACATCTGTCATTTCATCTACCCACATCTGGATTTTGTTTAGATTTAACTGTATTGGTTCTGCTGCCTGAATGTTATCAACCTGTTCCCTAATTTTATGTCATTGGCAAAATTTATTGTTTGATTGCAATGTAATTATCCAAATCATTCATGTAAATTAAAAACATCAGTGGCAATGAAACTGATCCCTGTGGAACCCCACTCTTAACATCTTCTATGTGTGAAAATGATCCTCTCACCATAACTCATTGTTCTAAGACATTCTACAGCCATTTGTACACTTTCCACTGAATCCCTATATCATGAAATTTGGATATTAACCTTTCAAGTATTCTTTGGGAAAAGCCTTCTGAAAAGTCCAAGTAAATGATATCAACTGCTCTATTTTTTCATAAATATTCATTGTCTCTTTATTGAACTCCAGGATATTAGTAAAATATGATTTCTCCTTTCTGAACCCATAGTGTCTTTCAGATAATATGTCTATTCTTATCATTTGCTCTTCTGCCATACTGTTTACTTATGTTTCCATTATCTTGCCAGCGATACACATTAAGCTCCTGGTCTATCATTACCAGGGTCAATGCAGTCACCCTTTTTTTAATATTGGGACACAGTTAGCCTAATATCAGTCCTTAGGGATTTCACCAGTCTTCAATAACTTAAAAAATACATGGTAGGGGTTTGTATATATAATTACAGACCTCCTTAAGTACTCCTGGATATATGTTGGTTAAGGCCTTTCCAACCCAGAACCCCTGGATCAACAGTTCCATTTGAGCAGCAAATGAAGCCTAAGGAGCTGGTGGTGGACCTGAAGAGGGCTAAGGCACCGGTGACCCCTGTTTCCATCAAAGGGGTCAGTGTGGACATGGTGGAGGATTACAAATAGCTGGGGATACGAATTGACAATAAACTGGACTGGTCAAAGAACACTGAGGCTGTCAACAAGAAGGGTCAGAGCCATCTCTACTTCCTGAGGAGACTGAGGTCCTTTAAAATCTGCCAGATGATGCTGAGGATATTCTATGAGTCTGTGGTGGTAGGTGATATCATGTTTGCTGTTGTGTGCTGGGGCAGCAGGTTGAGGGTAGCAGACACCAACAGAATCAACAAACTCATTCGTAAGGCCAGTGATGTTGTGGGGGTGGAACTGGACTCTCTGATGGTGGTGTCTGAAAAGAGGATGCTGTCCAAGTTGCATGCCATCTTGAACAATGTCTCCCATCCACTTCATAATGTACTGGTTAGGCACAGGAGTACATTCAGCCAGAGACTCATTCCACCAAGATGCAACACTGAGTGTCATAGGAAGTCATTCCTGCCTGTGGCCATCAAACTTTACAACTCCTCCCTTGGAGTGTCAGACACCCTGAGCCAATAGGCTAGTCCTGGACTTATTTCCACTTGGCATAATTTACTTATTATTCTTTAATTATTTATGGTTTTATATTGCTATATTTCTACACTATTCTTGGTTGGTGTGACTGTAATGAAACCCATTTTCCCTCGGGATGAATAAAGTATGTCTGTCTGTCTGACTGTTACCATGGAACACAGAGCTTATGTTGCTGGTAATCAGCAGGAGCTCAAGAAATGCAGCTACCATCTGTGTGAAGTCATAAAGGCAATGAAACAACAATACAGGGACAAGATTCAGATTCAGCTCTCCACCAACAACACACACAGCTTATGGCAAGATCTGCACACCATCGCAGATTTCAAAGCTAAACCCAGTGAGTTTCCAACATCGTCGCCTCTCTCCCAAATGAGCTAAATCTTTTATTATGCTTGATTCAATGTTGCCAACACTGAGCCCTCGGCCTTCACCCTGCCTTATGTAGCTGGGTCCTGGACTTCCTGTTAAATCGCCAGCATGTGGTCAGAGTGGGCTACCTCACCTCTGCCCCTCTGACCCTCAACACAGGTGCCCCTCAGGGCTATGTCCTTAGCCTCCTCCTTTACTCTCTGTAAACCCATGGCTGTATCACCACCCACAGCTCAAATCTGCTAATTAAGTTTGCTGATGACACTACACTGATTGGCCTAATCTTAAATAATAATGAGGCAGCCTACAGAGAAGAAGTCATCACCCTGACACAGTGGAGTCAAGAAAACAAGTTCTCCCTCAATATGCAAAAACAAAAGAGCTGGTTGTGGATTACAGGAGGAATGAAGACAGGCTTACCCCTATCATCATCAATGGGTCTGGCGTTGAGAGGGTGAACAGCTTTAAGTTCCTTGGCATAAACATCACCAAGGACCTCATGTGGTCTGTACATACAGGCTGCAAGGTGAAAAAGGCACAACAGCACCTCTTTCACTTCAGACGGTTGAAGCAGTTTGGTATGGGCCTCCATAACCTAAGAACTTTCTATTGGGGTACAATTGAGAGTATCCAGACTGGTTGCATCACTGCCTGGTATGGGAACTGTACTTCCCTCAATTGCAGGACTCTGCAGAGAGTGGTGTCCAGTGCATCTGTAGATGTGAACTTACCACTATTCAGGGTATTAACAAAGACAGATGTATAAGAAGGGCCTAAAAGATCATTGGTGTGGTGAACTATGTGTGCCTGTCTGGACACACCCCCTGCTGACTGCTCCTGTGGCTCCTCCCACAGACCCCGGTATAAAGGCGATCTTAACCTGGGCCTGGCCTCTCAGTCTCCAGGATGTAGTATGGTGGTCACTCA
Source organism: Hypanus sabinus (assembly GCF_030144855.1). Classification (NCBI taxonomy): domain Eukaryota; kingdom Metazoa; phylum Chordata; class Chondrichthyes; order Myliobatiformes; family Dasyatidae; genus Hypanus; species Hypanus sabinus. The sequence goes on from NC_082712.1 coordinate 70,344,323, forward strand.
CTGCTGGTTCCTTCTTCCAGTCAATAAAAGCCGATATCTCGCCTTTACAGCTCAGAGTGAGTTATTGATGGTGCATCAATTGGGGACACAAGTCACCCCAACTACAAACTGTTCCAGCTGCTACCATCTGGGAAATGGTACCATCTGCAGCATAAAAGCCAGGACCAACAGGCACCAGGACAGCTTCTCCCGCCAGGCCATCAGACTGCTTAATTCATGTTGACACAACTGTATTTCTATGTTATATTGTACATAGTATTTATTACAAATGACCTTAAATTGTGCATTGCACATTTAGACAGAGATGTAATGTAAAGATTTTTACTCCTTTTGTATACGAAGGATGTAAGTAATAGTCAATTCAATTCAGTTCAATGTCGTCAGGCCCTAGAGAGTTATTAACTTTCACCCTTTCTGCTGAAGCAGAACCTCACTTTCTAAGATCTCATAAAACAATCTTATTTTTCTCTACATTTACTGGCATATTGCTAACTCTTTGATATTACTGATGTTGAGTACAAGGTTGGTGCTCTCAATGTTGCTTCATGCAGGATTCTCTGGCAGAAATGTGGGCTCAATAATTACCCTGACTTACATTCCTCACAACTGATTCTTACCTGCTATCAAGCTGTGCCTTGTCCAGCACTTAGACATTTAGTTCAACTTTTCTATGAGTACATTGCAGAATTGTTGGTGATACTTGCTGCACATTTTAAATATGGATTTTCTAAAGTTAAAGCATATTTCATGAGGGTTCATATGTTTTCTTTTCATGTGGGTAGGGATGCCAAGCCATTCTGAGATGACTCTTCTGATAAGCCCTGAGCAGCCAACTGATTTACTAGATTGTGTTATAATTGCCTCAGAATGAAATCCAGATGGAAACTAAGAACTGAGATTTGCCATAACATATGTCATTTGTTTCTTCTATTTCCCTCATGTGACAAGATCATTAATGACTGCAAGAGCTTGATGGGTGTGTGTGCAGCCATGGAGACTGCTCTTTAACAGAGCTGATTCTCCTTGCTCATATCCACCATGCAAATAATTAGTGTATTGTTATATTGGTTTACTTTTGTCACGTGCATTGAGGTACAGTCAAAGACTTGTCTTGCATGCCTTTCATCCAGATCAATTGATTTCAGATTGCATTGAGTAAGTACAAGATAAATGATAACCAATTGCAGAATAAATTGTAACAGTTGCAAAGGAAGTGCAATGCCGATAGACAATAAGGTTCAACATCAATACAAGCCTGCGAGATTAAGATGCTATTTTATGGTCCAAGGACTGTTCAATAATCTTACAGCAGCAGGATAGGAGCTGGCTTTAAGGCTGGTGGGGCATACTTTTAGGATTTTATATCTTCTGCCCAGTGTGAGGGGACACGAGAAAGAATGTCCAGGGTGGGTAATGTCATCATGCTGGCTTCTTTTCAGAGGCTCAGAGAAGTGTGCACAGTCTATAGAAGGAACTGATGTGCTGGACAGTGTCGAGCACTTACTGCAGTTTCTTACGGTCATTGGCAGAACAGTCAGCATAACAAGCTGTGATGCATCCAGATCAATACAAATGGGTGAGGGTAAAAAGGGATATTCCAAAGTAGAGACACTAGTGAGCTCTCTTGGCCATGGCATCATTACGGTTGGACCTGGACAGGATTTTGGTGATACTTACTCGTGGGAATTGAGTCTCTCAGACCTCTTGAACAGAGCACCATGTGATGTGCACAGGAGAATGATCAGCACTTTTATTTAGCAGACATTAAGGGTAAGGTTGATCCATCTCTGCATCTCTCTCCTTTCCTATCATTATGTTATTTGAGATATTGCCCACTATAGCGCTATCATCTACAAAAATTGTAGATGGGGTTAGCTCAGAGTATAAAGGGAGTAGAGTAGAGGATGCAGCCTTGTTGAGAAAAATCATGGTGGAGGTGCTATTGCATATCCTTACTGACTGTAGTCTTTTGGTCAGAAAGTCACAGATCCAGTAATAAAGGAAGGATAAGTACCAGTTCTAGGAATATAAAAATGGGTTTCATTGGGATTATAGTACTGAAGACCAAGCTGTTGTCAAAAGCAATAATGTAGCATAGGTGCCTTTGCTGTCTGGATGCTCCAGAGATAAGTGCAGTGCCAGGTAGATAGTTCTTGCCTTAATCCCGTAGACCTGGTATATGGGACCAGGACTATCAGCAATCAAAGTGATTGAATTTGGTGCTTTATGCACAATATATGTAGTGTACAAAAGAAAGATTAAATCCAATACCTAGGCTTAAAGAGGAATTGCAGGAATACACTGTATTACATTGGTCTTTGTTTCTAAAGCTAATACCATTACAATCACATTTCACATGTGGAGTTCAATTCATACTGAAAGAGGTTAAACCTTCTGTCTAGTTAAGTTTTCTTGTGGGTTTCATAAGGGATTGAGTGAATGAATATTGTTCAGTTTCTCTTATTGATTTATAATGATGAAAACATTTACAATATAAATGTTTAAAAATAAAATACTGTATGCTTATGTCTAGAAACAATAGTTGTCAAATCTTCATAAAATCTGATGAATTAACTCTAAAACACAATTTTTAATAGACCATTCATCTTTTACAATAAGAATATCTACATTCCTATATCACTGTTTCTGTAATAATATCAGTTTAAATAATGGCCATGTTTTAAGCCTTCACCTTAACTAAACTACCAATTAAATCATTCACCTAGAGACAGTTAGTTACAGGAAACAAAGGCTTTACAGCTGATTCTTGTAAACCTAAAATGCTTAATCCTTGTATCTGTGATTAAATGTTCACTCTCACTGCTGTGCAGATATAAAACAATGTTTGCTTTCTTTATCCATGTCTCCAAGCTTCTTGACGTACCCAGAACTAGGCATAGCCTTAAAGAGGAATGCTGCAATAATATAACACCACTAAAATTGTTACATCTGAAATGTGGAGATGACCCTAGACATTAGTTTCTGGAGTAGTTAATCTGGGACTATTAATATAAAATAGATCAGCCATGTAAATAAACTGTATACATACAGGATCAGAATAAAATTTAATCTTATTTGGTTGAGATGTTTTGGTTTCTTTTTGTCATGTGGCTTGTGGTTTTGAAATAAAAATAGAATCTTGCTAATTTGCATCAAACTTTAAAGTGGGCTGAGTTAGGGCACAGTCTACCACTACATGAACAAAATGAGTGCTGGAGGAACTAGCAAGACAGGCAGCATCTATAGATGTTGTTCTTGATGTTATGGGCAAGAACAATTTATCTATTTTGTCTGGTTTCTATTTTGTTTTAGGACAAGTGCTTCAGGCTTATTGATACCTTTACATTGCCGCACTGTGTGACAACATAGCCAAGACATCTTTGCAATAGGAAGTACAACAAAGCAGAATGGAATTGGATTTTGCATGGTCTAGGGTTTCACCTTCCCAGCTCCGAATGAAGCATCTCAGATAATTTTTGTGCACAGTGAACCATGAAGATAAATGTTCCTTGACAAATTTCAGAGAGATCAAGAGCGGATTGTTTAATGTTATATTCAGTGAAAAACTCCTTTTTTTTCTTTTGACCCTACACTTAAATAAATTTCAGATTTCAAAGATTGGGTCCACAGAATTATTTTCTTGATGATGCTTGATATTTCTATAAGGCAACACCAAACTAAAACTTGCGACTCAATTTCCTCTTTTACAACTTTTAACTGTGATTGCACTGAACAGACAGAAGCAAACAGTAAACACATAATATGAATCCATGCTTTCTGATTGACCACATAACAACATTCTTTGTTGGAATAATTAACTTTCCTATCTTGGTATTCAATAAAATTGTAGGTGTGAATGTAATAATATCACATTTATGTTCTTTGGGCTAAAAGCAATAATGTGGAGTCCTGAGGAATGTAGATGTTTTCAATTATCTCCTTAAAAACATAATGCCTATAAATTAAACTGTTTATTATTGACAGGAGGGTTCATGTGCACAAGAAAGAGAAAAGTTAGAAGTGTTTGCCAGCCACATGAAACACAACTATCTCTTTGAAAAAATCCACTGTTCCTTCAGGCTTCAAGGCAGTCACCATCATTCAGGTGCACATGAGTGCAATGATAACTGGCCTAAATGATTACCGCCCAGTGGCACTGACTTCGACAATCATGAAGTACTTTGAGTGGTGGTAATGGATCATAATAAATCCCACCTTCCAGCTACATTGAACCCTTTCAAGTTTGCCTACTGCTCAAACTGTTTCACTGATGATGCGATAGCCCCACTCAGTCCTGTCCCATCTATAAAACAATGGCCAATAAGCCAAGATTATGTTCATCAACTTCAGCTCAGCATTTAACCTGATCATCCTCAGAGGCTGGAGGGTAAATAGGTCCTGTTGGGACTCAACACCCCTCCCTGTAACTGGATCTTGGACTTCTTTACAGAAAGACCGCAATGTGAGATGGCAGCAACATCTCAAACTCCATCACGCTGAGCACTGGTGTCCCCCAGGGTTGTGTTTTAAGTCTGTTGCTGAATCAAGACAGCACTGCCAGATTCAGCTTAAACCTCATCACAGATTACACGACAGTGGTTGGCCTCATCAGCAACTATGATGGCTGGGCATACAGAGAGGAGGCAGAGAAACTCGTCAAATGGTGTGAGAACAACAACCTGAATCTCAACATGGACAAGACATTTGGTCCTGACTGGAAAGGTACCGCTGTTCCTTCATTGTCACTGGGTCAAAATCATGGAATTCCCTTCCTAACAGCACTGTGGTGTACCTATGCCTCAGGGACTGCAGCCGTTTAAGAAGGCAGTTTATCACCACCTTCTCAGGGGCAACTAGTGACGGGCAAACATGCTGGCTTAGCTGGGGACACCCGCATCCCATAAATGAATAAATTTAAATATTTATTTATAGTATAATTTAGTTGATGTGCTGTGTGTGATACTTGATGTATGAGTACACCAGGGTCTAAAGCAAGGTTGTTCCATTTGGTTGCATATATGTACAGACAGATGACAATAAACTTGAACTTGAATAATTTGCTACAAACAACAATAATCAGGAAGCCTATTCTAGGAATACTTGTTGAAGAAAAAGTAGTCAGTATGGCTTTGTCAAGTGCAGGTTGCGCCTTACGAGCATGATGGAATACTTTGAGGATATGAATAAACACATTGATGATGGGAGAGCAGTAGATGTAGTGTATATGAATTTCAGCAAGGCATTTGATAAGGTACTCCATGCAAGGCTTATTGAGAAAGTAAGGAGATAAGAGATCCAAGAGGACATTGCTTTGTGGATCCAGAACTGGCTTGCACACAGAAAGCAAAGAGTGGTTGTAGACGGGTCATATTCAGCATAGAGGTCGGTTATCTGTGGAGTGCCGCAGGGATCTGTTCTGGGACCCTTACTCTTCGTGATTTTTATAAATGACCTGGATGAGGAAGTGGAGGGATGGGTTAGTAAGTTTGCTGGTGACACAAAGGTTGGAGTTGTTGTGATTAGTGTGGAGGGCTGTCAGAGGTTACAGCAAGACATTGATAGGATGCAAAACTGGGCTGAGAAGTGGCAGAAGGAGTTCAAGCAAGATAAGTGTGAAGTGTTTCATTTTGGTGGGTCAAATATGATGGCAGAATATAGTATTAATGGTAAGACTCTTGGCCGTGTGGAGGATCAGAGGGATCTTGGGGTCCGAGTCCATCGGACGCTCAAAGCAGCTACGCAGGTTGACTCTGTGGTTAAGAGGGCGTACGGTGTACTGGCTTTCATCAATCGTGGAATTGAATTTAGGCACCAAGATGTAATGTCGCAGCTATATAGGACCCTGGTCAGACCCCACTTGGAGTACTGTGCTCAGCTCTGGTCGCCTCACTACAGGAAGGATATGGAAGCCATAGAAAGGGTGCAGAGGAGATTTACAAGGATGTTGCCTGGATTGGGGAGCATGCCTTATGAGAATAGGTTGAGCAAACTCAGCCTTTTCTCCTTGGAGTGAAGGAGGTTGAGAGGTGACCTGATAGAGGTGTATAAGATGATGAGAGACATTGATTGTATGGATAGTCAGAGGCTTTTTTCCAGGGCTGAAATGGTTGCCACAAGAGAACACAGGTTTAAGGTGCTGAGGAGTAGGTACAGAGGATATGTCAGGGGTAAGTTTTTTACTCAGAGAGTGGTGAGTGCGTGGAATGATCTGCTGGCTATGGTAGTGGAGGCGGATATGATAGGGTCTTTTAAGAGGCTTTTAGATAGGTACATGGAGCTTAGTAAAATAGAGGGCTATAGGTAAGCCTAGAATTTTCTAAGGTAGGGACATGTTCAGCATAACTTTGTGGGCCGAAGGGCCTGTATTGTGCTTAGGTTTTCTATATTTCTATTGATAGCTCTTCATCAGTAAATTTTCTATACCTTTTAACACATGTGGGCTTTCCTAGCAGCCAAGCAACTCGTACCTATATTTAACTTCTCATATCAACTCCAGAGTTGAATACTTTTATGTTTTGCATTCAGTAGCAGCAATCTGACACTTGTCTTTTATTCCTTAACCCAGTGGCATTCAGAACAATTTAAAAAATCTTAATGTAGTCCTCATCATGCATTAATCCAGCAAAGTTATAGATCTTTCAATGACAGGCACCATACAAAGGACCTGGAATATGGATGAACAAATTTTAAGGAATGTGCAGGCTATATTACCTGTGCTCAACTATTCCAGCATTACCTCAGTTCACCATATTTGGTCTTGGGTCATTTAAAAGTTTCCATTTGCTCTATTTCCCCTGCATTTCCCTAACCCCACTCTGGTAGATGCTCATTCTCCTTTACCACTATGCTGATATGTTTTTCAATGTCCGATGGCCATGTTTAACACAAAACTTCATGGGTCTTTGCATCAGATTCAAAATCAGAATCAGGTTTTAATCTTGGACGTAATATATGTCATAAAAATTTGTTGTGGCAGCAGTACTGTGCAAGACATTAACATTGCTATAAAATACCAAATGAATAAATAGTGCAAAATACAAAATAGCAACAAAGTGTTGATTGGTTCAAGGACCATTCAAGAATCTGATGGTGCAAAGGAAGAAGATTTTCTTAAAACATTGATGTGGTTCGTTGGGCTCCTGACCCTTTTTCCCTAAGGTAGTGATGTGAAGAGGGCATGTCCCACATGGTGATGATCATTGATGATGGATGCCTCCTCCTTGAGGCACTGCCTCCAGGAGATGTCCTCAGTGATAGGGAGGATTGTCCCCACGATGGGATCATCTGAGTCCATTACCCTCTACAGCTTCTTGTGATCTTGTGCATTGGAGTCTCCATGCCAGGCTGTGAATCAACTAGTTACAATGCTTTCCATCAAATATCTATAGAAATTTGCAAATGTCTCTGGTAGTAGACAAAATCTCCTCAAACTCCTAAAGAACTAGAGCTGCTGCCATGCCTTGTTCATGATTACATCACTGTGTTGGACCCAGGATAGATCCTCTGAGATGCTGATTCCCAGCAACTTGAAGCTGCTCACCCTTTCCACCGCTGAGTCCTCAATAAAGACTGATATGTGCTCTCTTGACTTCCTTTTCCTGAAGTCCCCTTGCTGATATTGGGAGCAAGATTGCTGTTGCAGCACCATTCAACCAGCTAACCTATCTCACTCCTGTACACCTTCTCATTGCCATCTGAGATTCTGCAAGTAACAGTGGCATCACTAGCAAAATTATCAATGGCATTTGAGCTTTGCCTATCCACACAGTCATGAGCATAGACAAGGCAGAACAGTGGACAAAGCTCACATTCGTGAAGTCTATGCCTGTGTTGCTTGTCAGCAAGAAGGATATGTGATTACTGACCAACACAGACTCTAGTTTCCTGATAAAGATGTTGAATATCTAGATTTAGAGGGAAGTACAGAGACAAAGGTTTTGAAGCTTATTGATTAATACAGGGGGATGATAGTATTGAATTCAAGCTGGAATTGATAAGCAGAAGCTTGATATATGTTTTGCTGTTGTCTTGGTGTTCCAAAGCTGAATGGAGAGTCCGGGTGATTGCATCTGCTGGAGATCTGTTGTGGTGGTAAGCTAACTGCAATGTGTCCAGATCATTGCTCAGGCAAGAGTTAATTCTAGGCATGACCAATCTCTCAAAGTAATTCTTAACAGTAGATGTGAGTACCATGAGGTAATACTGTAGTCATTGAGAAAGCTTATTATGCTGTTTGGCCAGTGATATGGCTGATGACCTTTTGAAGCATCCGGCTGCAGCTGTGAGAGTTTGAAGAAGTCATTTAACACCCCAGCCAGTCAGTCAATTAACCTTGGCTGAAGTCAATGAATTTACAGTAGTTCAGGCAACGAACAGCCTGGTCTAATCTACTACATCAGGACAATCTTTTACCCACCAGACTTTTGGTTAAGGTCCAAACCAAGCATTTAATGACTAGTACAACACTGCAACATGTTTCTTCTAATTGAATTCATACTCATTTGTTAATTGATTCTTACAACTGAAACACATTGACAGAAACAGAGAGAAGTGAAGCCACTGTGGAACATTGAGGGAAGAAATTTGTATTCAAACATACCTTTCAAGTTGGACTTTTGTCTTACCACTCCACCATCTCCATAGGCTCTGTAAATCCACACTAGAATGAAGATTAGGCATTTCTTTCATCTAAATTTTATTATAATATTCACATACATCATTTAATAACCACTGACTGTGAAAGTGAAAGTGGGACCTCATCTCTATCATTTTTAATTATTTTCCACTTCTCTTGATAGAGCAAGGTGAATTGCATGCACAAACCGAGCACTGTGACTAGCTGAAACACATAAACTTACATCTTATGTGTTTATATTCGAGCCTGTATGTGCATGTGGTGTGTGTGTGTGTGTGTGTGTGTGTGTGTATATACACACATGCATCCATGCTTGCACGTGTGTGCATGCCGAAGTGTACAGATATGTATGTGTGTGTTTAGCGGTGATTAGCTGGAGAGTAGACTAAAACTCATTACAGAAGCTGCGATCTGTTCAAGTTCTTATTTTTGGCTTTTGTAATAAACAAAATCTGTCTGAGTCTTGCAGGGGTCTTGAAGGGCCGTCTGGCCCTTCAGTGATTTTTAATCCCAGTGTCGGTATCCTGCATTGACAAATGACAATTGCCATTAATTAATCCAGCAGAATTAAGAACAGCTTCCAAGTGTGCAATAGTGTCCATAAGTATAATGTGAGCTCAGTTATCCTCAGTGACTTGGCTCAGGCAGCCAAACAATCCTTTCGCCTGTTATTGTAGGTAGAGAGTTTGAATACAGATGGCATAATCAGTTGATTTTATTCTGGCACCTGCCTTGAAATGATTTCAAATTGATGTCAGTTCTCTCAGAGATTCATTCTCTGATGGGCAAGATAATTTTCAACTAACATTTCATATTCCTTTTTTGACAGTTGCATCGCTATGTCCATGTCCAACAAGAGTCTAACATCTTGCTCTTGACATTCAGTAGTGTTAACATCACCAAATCAATCCCCCAACCAACTACACTCCCCACCCTCAATCAATAGGAAGTCATGATTTCCCGAATCAGAACAAATCAGAAACTGTTTTATTGTGCTGAGTTACCTCCTGAGATGGCAAAGCACAGATCAAGGGCTTGAAAGAATTCTCTCCTCTTGTGTGAATGAGTGAAATAACAATAACTCTGAAGCAGCTCCACACCATCCAGGAATAAGCAGCTTTCTCGATTGATATTTCATCCATTGCTCTAAACTGTCACTCAAGTTTCTGTTCCTCACAAAACTCATGATTTCTGTCATCAATGAGGATAAGAATGGCAAGTGACTGGGAACACCACCTAATTTATGTGCATCCTGATTTAGAAACGATTGCCTGTCCTTTAGTAAGTGATATGTCTCAATACTGCAACTCTGTCCCAACAGCCCTGTGGGAATATATTCACCAAAGGACTGATGTAGTTCAGGAAGGTACTTCATCTCCACACTCTTATGAGCAGCTGATACAATATTCTCCTCTTGCCTTTCTTTTTTCTTTCAATAACTCAGGGTAAAATCATCATGCACTTTAATGTTCTTCAAAAGCCAATATACCACCTCCTTCTTGACACCAACACATGCTAGAATATCTGCACTGTCTTTCCCTGATTTTGCTAATCTATATGTCTTTCTCTATAGTTATTACCAAGGCAAAATATTCGTTTAGTACTTTACCCATTTCATCTGACTCCAAGCATAATTTCCTCTTCTGCTGCCTTCCTGCTTTCTTAAAGAGTGGAGTAGAATTTGCAATTTTCCGGTCCTCTGGCACAATGCCAGAGACCTATTTTTTTTTTTTGAAAGATCATTGCTAATGCATCCACAATCTCTACTGTTACCTCTTTCAGTATGCAGTACATCTGGTTCGGGTGACCTGTGTACCCATAGGTCTTTCAGATTTTTGAGCACCTTCTCCATTGTAATAGTAATTGCACTCACTTCTCTTCCCTCATACCCTTCAACATCTGGCACACTGATCATGTCTTCACAATAATGAATGATGCAAAATACTCATTTCGCTCATCTGCCATCTTCTTGTCCCCTGCTATTATTTCTTCAGCCTCATTTTCTAGCAGTCCTATATCCACTCTTGGCTAGAGTTTCCAAGAAAGTATGCGGGAGACTCTGAAGTCAGCTGAAAGACGTTTTTATGGTCTGATTAAACTAAAATTGAGCTTTTTGGCCATCAAACTAAAGACTAATTTTGTCATAACCCAAACACCACACATTGTCAAAAACACTGTTCCTAACATGAAGCACAGTGATGCCTTCACTGCAGCATGCCCTGGAAAGCTTGATAAAGTAGAGGGTAAAATTAATGCATCAAAACACAGGGAAATCCTGGAGGAAAACCTGACACAGTCTGCAAGAGAACTGCAACTTAGGAGGATTGTTTTCCAGCAGGACAATAATTCCAAGCCAAAGCTACACAGGAACAACTTAAAACAACAAAATTAATGTCCTGGTTTGGCCAAGTCAGAGTTCAGACCTCAATGCATCTGAGAATTTGTGGCTGGACTAGAAAAAGACTGTTCACTTATGATCCCCATACAATCTGAAGAAGAATGGAGAAAAATTGCAGCATTCAGACTTGCAAAGCTGATAGACTTATTCACATAGGCTCAAGGCTGTTATTGCTGCCAAAAGTGCATCTACTATATACTGACATGAAAGGGGTGAATACTTTGCAACTAATTATTGTGTGTTTTATATTTGTAGCTAATTTAGATCACATTGCAGAGATTAGTTTTCACTTTGACACAAAAGAGACTATTTCTGGTGATCAGAGTCAAAAAAGCCAAATTAAATCTACTATGATTCAATATTGTAAAACAATAAAACTGAAAAGTTTCAGGGAGGGTGAATGTTTTTATAGGCACTGTAGCTTGAAATATGTTTAATCATGTAAGGTATCCAAACTTTGCCACCCTTCTCTTCCTTACTGCTTATGCTTGTCCTAAATGACCAGGTGGACTTTAAATAACTTCTACATATCAGGCATGAATTTATCCAATAACAGCCCTTCCCTGTCTATTCTTTCCAGCCCGTGCCTGATACTGTCACTTCCCCAATTAGCAGTTTCCCCTAAAATCTAGATTTATCCTTATCCATTAAGAGCATATCTGAAAACTTATGGGGTGAGGATTACTCTCCCAAAATGAAATGCCTATCACCTGACCAGGCTCACTTCTGACTGAATACAAGGTAAATGGCCCCTCCCTGGTTGGATTATTGCCAAGTAAATCTTCTCAGGTGCACCTAACAAATTTTGCCCCATCAAATCTCCTGGCATTCAGGAAGTCCCAATCAACATTAGGGAAGTTGAAGTCTTTCACTTTATCATCTACACTGTTGCGTTTAATCCTTCCATTATCTGCTTTTATATCTGTTCTATTTCCCACTGACCATTGGGAGGACTATAATATAATCTCATCATAGTGATTGCATCTTTCTTATTCCTGAGCTCTATCTTTCTTGCCTCATTAATGAACCTTCAAGGTGCCACTGTGAGAATTTCCCTAATCAATTGTACGATTCTCTCACCTCTATGATATTCCTCACTATTGAATCAGACATATTTGAAGACTGGAACATTGATCTACTGGCCCTACCCTTCTCTCAATCATTTCTCTGTCAGAAAAGGCTGAATGACACAAGTGTTTGTTAAGCTGACTGTGAGATTGCAGTATGTGTGTGTCTACTGGAGCTGCAACTGCCAAGATGCTGGAGAGGTCTGAACTACCAGCTGAAGACAGAGAGAAAAAATGAATGCTGGAAATATGTGATTAACTTTGAAATTGATTGCATGTTTTTGACTGACACAAATATTTAATCTTTTGATAGCTATGATAGAAAAAGAGGAAATGAGGAAATGTGTTGTGACTTTCCTGTGTGTCAATGTATTTTTCATCTGTTTTAAAGCCAGAGCATGTTCTGTTTCTCAGCACCTGTGTCCCCTATCTCCTCCCCCGATCCCTGAAAAATATATGTAGTCAAGTCGCTTTTATTGTCATTTCAACCAAGTTTGAAGTTAATAACTCATCTCCTTCTACCTTAAGCCACAAACTTATCAATCACGGTGTGTGTGTGTGTGTGTGTGTGTGTGTGACTCTAGGAATTGAGGAATCTGATGGCTTGGGGGAAGAAACTGTTATACATTCTGGTCGTGAGAGCCTGAATGCTTCAGTATCTTTTGCCAGATGGCAGGAGGGAGAAAAGTTTGTATGAGGGTGTGTGGGGTCCTTCACAATGCTGTTAGCTTTGCAGAAGCAGCATGTGGTATAAATGTCTGTAGTGGCTGGAAGAGAGACCCCGATGATCTCTTCAGCTGACCTCACTATCCACTGCAGGGTCTTACAATCTGATACGGTGAAATTTCCGAACAAGGCAGTAATGCAGCTGCTCAGGATACTCTCAATACACCCTCTGTAGATTGTGGTGAGGATGGGGGGGTGGGGGGTGGGGTGGGAGATGAACTTTTCTCAGCCTGAGCAGAAAGTAGAGATGTTTCTGAACTTTCTTGTCTATGGAGCTGGTGTTATGGGACCAGGTGAGATTCTCCACCAGATGAACACAAAGAAATTTGGTGCTCTTAACGACCTCTGTGGATCTCTATGTAGAAACATGTACACAGAGATACACATATGATCATCTTCCTGCCATAACAAACAGATAAGGCAACTCAATCAAAGTGTGGATATCAATCTCAAACAAGGTAGCTCATGTTGATCACAAAATCTGGAAAAATAAATTCTATACTTTTTGCAGTTTTCCACCCAACAATGATTCACAAAATATGACATTGAGTCAAGTGAAATTTCAATGCAGAGGTTAAAAGAATGCAAGGATAAAAATCAAATGAAAATCGAGGCCAGTCAAAGCAGACAAATGGAGGGTTGCTTGAAGGTTTAGTCAAAATAGTGGACTCCCAGAAGAGCATGAAATAATGGTGAAACAAAGGATTTCAGTGAAGAATTCCATAGACAAAAGAAAGTCACGTTGCAAATACTTTGAGATGGAAAGAATGTGAACAGAGTCAAACACTGTGTCACCAGGGCAAACATTCTGCCGCAAGTTGAGATGATGGGATGAAGGAAGATTTTGAATCAGTGGGAATGATACAGATTTCTTAAAAGAGGAAATAAAGGAGAAGACATCATACTTTCTATTCTTTAATTAGAGTATAGTATAACTGGTTATCAGAGTAGTGATAGAACAATATTGAGGAAAGAGATGGGTTCAAAATGATAGCGAGGTGAAAGGCAACCAATGGAATAGATACAATGTGCTTTAAGAAAGACAGAATATCATTCCTATAAGGGCTTAAACAAATACAAATTTACAACTGCTGAGAATTCTTTTTCTATATAGTCAAAGGGAAAAGCAGAAAAAGACAATATGCACACATCATGTTTTTACTTGTGCAAAACAAAAGCACTGTAGTTGATGGTTATCTAAGAGAAAAATCAATAAGTGCTGGTAACAGGTACTTAGTGGATTAGTAACTGCCCCTGGAGAGAGAAATAAAGTCAATGTTTCAGGCTAATAACCTTACGGCAGAATTTTTGAAAATATGTATTTGTATAAGATGATTTATGCTTTTCTTGTAAATATTGTGTATCTGATACTATGTCCTTTTGATGCTGTTAGAAGCAAGTTTTTAATTGCATCTGTGTTACATGTATACAGCATATACTGTATGACAAGGAACTTCACTTTGATTTTGTCTGTATTGTACAATGGGCCATAAGTATAGGCTAGGGCTTGCCTGTTCTTCTACACAGTGTTTGAAATGGGATGTCTTACTTCATCCTCAACACAAATTGAACTTTCAATTAACATAAGGCATAACCTCCAGTGCTGCAGAACTCAAGCTCTTGTGTACTAGAGCCCAAACCAAGAGAAATGCACATAATCCTCATAGATGAAATTCCAGATATAACCTTTTATCTCAAAGTCAAGAGTACTACCAATTGGGGAACTCTTGATAGTGCCACTCAAAGTCAAGCATGTTTAGGCAAGTATTAATTTCTAGAAGGTTGTTTAAAATTGTGAAAACAAAACCCAGGTAGAAATATTAAAAATCTTGTGAACATTTTGCAAAATTAAATTGTTACTAAATGCATTTTAGATGACTATCAACAGAGTGATTCTTTTGAGTCCTTGAAAATTCTAAAAAACCTTCCCCTGAAACCACTTCCTCAATTATGACTTGGCTAATTGGATTGTCTTGAAGCGTAGAATCACTTGAAAGGACATACACTAATGAATCCTGATTTCTATTCATAATCAGCCAGAAGACAGAAAATTACAATGTTTAATTTAATATACCTGACTGGACTGCTGAGTAAACTATAGACACATTTTAAATAGCTTATGTTATACTTTACCGCGGTATGATTACCACGGCTAGCCTACGTAACAATTCAGAAGTCATTTCATTTTCTACAGAGAACGTATATTGGAAACCATCTTCCAGATTTACTCTTGACATTAACTGCTATAGAACAACACGATGGGAGTAACATTCCCCCATGACCTCAGTGGTTCAAAGAGATTTATCATTTTCCTTTTAAGTGTGAAGAACTATGGGCAATATATTGTATGCCACCTTTACTGTTTGCCTCAATGTTTTTTGATCAACTTAAAAGAAAATTTCCAGCTTTTATTTAACTGTGTACAGTAGAGTGACCACATAGGAAGTCCAGCTGTCCTACAAATTCAGTGATCTGGCTTCAATTCTGACCTTTGCTGCTGTTTGTGGTGAATGTGAATATTCCCCTTGTGATTGCTTGGATATCCTTTGGCTGCTCTGGTGTCCTGCCTCACCCCAAGTTCATTCCAATGAGAAGGAAGGATTCAAAGAGGGGGAAGGGGCCACAGTGGTTGACAAAGGAAGTCAGAGATTGTATAGCATTAAAGAAAAGAAGTATGACAGGGCTAAGATGAGTGGGAATACAGATGATTGGGAATGTTTTAAGGAGCAGCAGATCTTAACTAAAAAAGCAATACGGAGAGAAAAAATCAGGTATGAGCTCAGTCTAGCCAGGAATATAAAAGGGGATAGCAAAAGCTTTTTTAGCTATGTGAAGAGAAAGAAGATAGTTAAGAACAATGTTGGCCCCTTGAAGAATGAATTGGGAGAAATTGTTATGGGAAACAGGGAAATGGCAACAGAATTTAATGCGTACTTTAGATCTGTCTTCACCAGGGAGGACACAAGCAATCTCCCAGATGTATGGATGGGCCAGGGTCATAAGATATCAGAGGAATTGAGACAGATTGACATTAGGAAAGAAACTGTGATGAGTAGACTGGTAGGACTGAAGGCTAATAAATTCCCGGGTCCAGATGGTCTGCATCCGAGGGTTCTAAAAGAGGTGGCTCAGGAAATTGCGGATGCATTGGTAATCATTTTCCAATGTTCCTTAGCTTCAGGATCAGTTCCTGAAGATTGGAGAGTGACTAATGTTATCCCACTTTTCAAGAAGGGAGGGAAGGAGAAAACGGAGAACTATCGCCCTGTTAGCCTAACGTCAGTCGTGGGGAAGATGCTTGAGTCCATTATTAAGGACGAAATAGTGGCACATCTAGATGGCAGAAATAGGATTAGGCTGAGCCAGCATGGATTTACCAAGGGCAAATCATGCTTGACTAATCTGTTGGAGTTTTTTGAGGGTGTAACAAGGATGTTAGACGAGGGTAAGCCAGTGGATGTTGTATACCTAGATTTTCAGAAGGCATTCGATAAGGTGCCACATAGGAGATTGGTGAGTAAAATCAGAGCTCATGGCATTGGGGGCAGGGTTTCAACATAGATAGAAAACTGGTTGGCAGATAGAAAGCAAAGGGTAGCAGTGAATGGGTGTTTCTCGGACTGGCTGGAGGTGACTAGTGGGGTACCACAGGGCTCTGTATTGGGACCACAGCTATTTACGATTTATGTCAATGATTTAGATGAGGGCATTGAAAACTATATCAGCAAGTTTGCTGACGATACTAAACTGGGTGGCAGTGTGACATGCGAAGAGGACGTTAGGAGAATACAGGGAGACTTGGATAGGCTGGGTAAGTGGGCAGATACTTGGCAGATGTCATTCAATGTGAATAAATGTGAAGTTATCCACTTTGGAAGCAGGAACAAGAGGGCAGAGTATTGTCTGAACGGTGTAGAGTTAGGTAAGGGAGAAATGCAAAGAGACCTAGGAGTCCTAGTTCACCAGTCAATGAAGGTGAATGAGCAAGTGCAACAGGCAGTGAAGAGGGCAAATGAAATGTTGGCCTTTGTTACAAGGGGAATTGAATACAAGAGCAAGGATGTCCTTTTGCATTTGTACAGGGCCCTGGTGAGACCACACCTGGAATATTGTGTACAGTTTTGGTCTCCAGGTTTAAGGAAGGACATTCTGGCAGTTGAGGAAGTGCAGCATAGATTCACTAGGTTGATTTCTGGGATGGCAGGGCTGTCTTACGCAGAGAGATTGGAGAGATTGGGCTTGTACACGCTGGAATTGAGGAGATTGAGAGGGGATCTGATTGAAACGTTTAAAATAATTAAAGGATTTGATAGGATTGAGGCAGGAAATATGTTCCAGATGTTGGGAGAGTCCAGTACCAGAGGGCATGGATTGAGAATAAGAGGTCAGTTATTTAAAACAGAGTTGAGGAAGAGCTTCTTCTCCCAGAGAGTTGTGCAGGAGTGGAATGCACTACCTCGGAAAACGGTGGAGGCCAATTCTCTGGATGCTTTCAAGAAGGAGCTAGATAGATATCTGATGGATAGGGGAATCAAGGGATATGGGGACAAGGCAGGGACTGGGTATTGATAGTGAATGATCAGCCATGATCTCAGAATGGCGGTGCAGACTCGAGGGGCCGAATGGTCTACTTCTGCACCTATTGTCTATTGTCTATTGTCTAAGTATAGTCGATTGGTTGACAACTGCAAATAACACCATATGGTGGGTGAATCAGCTGGAGTTGATATCAAGGTGAGAGAGATTCAAAATCAGAAAAAGAATCAAGTTTACTATCACTAAAATATGTTGTGAAATGTTCTAACCTTATGATTGCAGTACAATGAAATACATGATGAATAAATATATAGAAAAAAAGAACTGAATTGCAGTAAATATATACAAGGGGTGATTGATAAGTTTGTGGCCTGAGGTAGAAGGAGTCAATTTTAGAAAACCTAGTACATTTATTTTTCGACATAGTCCCCTCCTGCATTTACATATTTAGTCCAGCGGTCATGGAGCATACAGATCTTGGACCTCCAGAAGGTGTCTACGGCTGGGGTGATTGATAAGTTTGTGGCCTCAGGTAGAAGGAGATGAGTTATATAGCTCTCGTTACATGCACACGCAGTTCAAGTCTTTGTGATTATGCAGAAAGTTTGAAGTTAATAACATCTCCTTCTACCTTAGGCCACAAACTTATCAATCACTAGGTGGGTGTGTGTGTGTGTGTGTGTAATAGTTAATTTAAAATAAGTTTAGAAAAAAAGCAAATTAAAATGAGGTGAGGTTGTGTTCATGCACTCAATATCCATTTAGAAATCTGATGGCAGAGGGGAAGAAGCTGTTTCTGAATCACTGAGTGTGTGTCTGCAGTCTTTTGTACTTCCTTCCCTATGGTAACAATAAGAAGAGGGTATGTTTGGGTGGTGGGGATTCTTAATGATGGATGCCAACTTCCTAAGGCAAAGTTCCTTGAAGATTCTATGGAGCTTAGTACTCATGATGGAGCTGACAAATCTTAAAGTTGGGTCTTGTCCAGTAGCCCTCACCCTTACTAGATGCTGATGTAGCCAATGAGAATGCTCTCCACAGTACAGTTGCAGAAGTTTCCAGTGTTTCAGTTGACAAACCAAATCTCCTTAAACTCCTAATGAACTATAACTGCTGTCCTGCCTTCTTCATAAAGTTATGTCCAGGTTAAGTTGTCAGAAATATTGACACCCAGGAACTTGAAATTGCTCACTCTCTCCACTTCTGATCACTCTATGAGGTTAACAGGCAATCACAAACAAGAAACAAATCCAGGGAACACACACAACATGCTGGAGGAACTCAGCAGGTCAGGCAGCATCTACAGAAAAGAGCAAATAATCAATGTTTCACGCTGAGACCTGCTGAGTTCCTCCACATTTTGTTGTGTTGTTGAGGTTAAAGGGAAATAAACAGGAGAATAGAGTTGTTTGGATTTCTTAGCATACTAGTATAAACTTGATGGACTGAATATCCTCCACCAAAATTATTATGAAATCGGATTGATAAATGCATTAGGCCAGGAAATGAGCAAAGGAGACAAATATTACAGCTTCTGGACCACAGGCCAAAGTGCTGAAATAATAGTGTTAATTAAACGTCTTAAACAATATAGTCATTCCAAGAGGGCTTTAGTTTCTCTTCTGAACAGATCTGGGACTGTAAATGACAGCAGAATGTTATTGAAAGAATTAAAAGCTACTGAAAGCCAAGGAAGAATTACTCAGATCAGTCCTAATGGGGACGGTTCTTCCTGCCTAGTACTTCCCTTTGTTTCAGACATGAAGGGACTCAGATTGATCAGGGTTGACAGGCCAAGAAAGCCTTACATACCCTGATCTAGTTTCTATCTTGAGGGAGGTGAAGAGTTTTGATGTGTTCTATAAATGAAGATTAATGACGAACCGATTGAGCAAGAAATGCCACAATCAGGGCCAAAGGGCATTTTCTATTAACATTTCCCATTGTGATGCTCGGCATAATTCCATGAGATTTTTCTAATACTGTACAGATGTGGTGAACAACACAATGTGAATTTTAATGCTGGGAATGCATAATTTAATATCTTGGATGATGTTGAATAGCCCAGAGGGATTAGCAGAGATGAGATATTATAAATACATTTACCTCGAGCTTGGATTCATAGTGTGCAAACCTCCTGTTGCACTTCCTTTAAATTGGGTCCCTCAGAGTAATAATGAACTGGTAAAAACATATGTGAGATGGCACTTAGATATTTCATCCCCAGAAATGCACTAAACAGATATTTGCACAATTCCTGCCGTGCCTTTTGACTTTTGTATCAGAGAAGGACAGTCAGACTCCAGGAATAGATGCCATGAAGTGTCCTTAGATCCAGCAAAAGAGATTGGCAGTCTCAGTGATGAGATACCTGCCACAAGGAAGATCTTTTGTGCTAAAGGTTAGCAGAGCTGTTTTGGTACATATGGGAAGAGCCTGGCAGCATGTGACTTCTGCTTCACCTCTAGCTGTTTCCACCCAATCAGACAAAATACTATCTCAACACAGAAAATACTGAAACCTGTTGTAGTGAGCTATTTTAATAAGTTGATCAGGGATTCCCTTATTGTTGTGTAATGATCAATACAGGTTGGTCCTGCAAAGAAAATTGAAGAGTATTATGTTTCATCTAAGTTTGCTTTGGTGCTTGCTGTTGCTAATGCTAAAAATTAGAATAAAGCATAATGGTGTCTGTAATGAGGGATATGATTGTCAATCTTCTCTGTGAAAACTGTCTCACTGAAGGAGTACTCTAAAGTTGTGTATTCAATAACTCCCTCTTCTTCTGGCAGCAAAAGAAGCTGTTACAGATTTACTGAGATCTCCAGTAATCCTTCACCTCTGTTCTTACTAATCCTCCTACTTTTCACTCTTCAACCATTCATGGAGACCATGTGCAGGATTACCAGAGGTTGCAGAGCATTGTAGGCTTAGCCAGTTCTACATGGGAAGAATCCTCCACATCATCAAGGATACCTTTACAAGGTAATGGCACAGGAAGGTGACATCCATCACTAAAGACCCTCACCACCTTGGACACTACCATGGGGGAGGAGGGACGAGTCTGAAGATCCACAGTCAAATTTTCAGGACCAGCTCCTTCCTCTCCACCATCAAATTTGTGAATAGTCTATGAACCCATGAACACTGATTTGTTAATCCTTTTTTGCACTATTTATCTTCCTAAGTAACTTAAATTAAATTTTATCTCTTGCATTATATTGCTACCTCAAAACAACACATTTCATGGCATACGTCAGTAATAATAAGCCTGATTCTAATTCTCATTCTTACCTTCTATCCCTCAGCCTCTGGGTCTACATACTGATCTTTATCTGGCATCCACAGCTATACTTGGATCATGACAACACTAAAAAACTCTTGCTAGAGCAGCCATAGAAGTAAAAGATAGCCCTATTCCTTTTGGATTCATCCTGTCAAGACACAAAAATGTCCAGCAGTTACATCTTTCCGAAGGTAAATGCATAACGTTATCATGAAGAGCTTCAGATGATCCATAAACCTTAACAGTTAATGGAATTTTTTGCATAATTAAAAGGAATTCCTCATTGACCCACAAGTACAGACAATGTCTGTCTGCCCTCAAGGGAATTCAGCTGACATATCCTTATGACTGAGGTGCCCTTTATTCTCCAATGAAATCACTGGAGGTAAATTTTCTCCACAAATACAGTGCCTGGGTGAATGGTCTGGTATTACAATGAGAACGAAACCACAGGAGGCATGGTAGAGATCTGTTTGAACAGATCCTGTGATAAGGAAGTTGTGGGTCAATGTAACTTTAATCGAGAGAGTGAGAGAGCAATTCAATTATTAAACTGTGGCCAGCAGTGTTTCCACAAGGTGTTGCACGTCAGAGTGAAGAAAGCTTAGAAAACCTAGGCCTATTAAGTAGTTCATCAAGGAGTTCCAGGAAAGATAAAGCACCGCTGATCAGAACAAGAGGACATGGCTTTAGGGTAAGGGGAGGGAAGTTCAAGGGGGATAGGGGGATATTAGAGGAAGGTTTTTCACTCAGAGAGTGGTTGGTGCGTGGAATGCACTGCCTGAGTCAATGGTGGAGGCAGATACACTAGTGAAGATTAAGAGTCTACTAGACAGATATATGGAGGAATTTAAGGTGGGGGGTTATGTGGGAGGCAGGGTTTGAGTGTCGGCACAACATTGTAGGCCGAGGGGCCTGTAATGTGTTGTACTGTTCTATGTTCTATCATTCTGTAGCTTTTTATTAGATGGCTAAGTTTTTGTCTCCCATTCATACAACCTATTTGTCTAATCATTTTCACCAAAGAAGCCTTCAGTAATGATTGCTACCAACAGTATCAACTGTGAAGGCACTTGCTGTACAATCATACTGGGAGACAGTTGCTGGAGAAAGCATTTTCTGTTTCTAGTTTTACATTTTGTGGACAGCACAGTAATGGAGGTTGCCGACTCAGCAAGGCATTATGTTAAATTATGACTAATGCAATATAATGGTCTGATGTCTGCTGTGGCTGTTCAATAATTGCCAAAGGCTCAAGTTATATCATTAAGTGTAAAGCATTATGCAAAGTTGGAAGTCTTTGGATGTGCATCTGAACCAGAAGAAAGTGTTAGATGTGCTAACAGGATCAGAAGTGTTTGGAGCAACGTAACCTAGGTTAAACTAGTTTTCAGTGGGATTAGTGCAAAAGGCATTCTAGCTAATTGATCCAGTTTCTGGGTACTATCAATATAATTCCCAAAATGTACAATATCATGTCAAGAGTTTGTCAACAGTACATCATAATCTTTTAAAGTTCAGTCATTTGCAAGCTTCCCTCTCAATTACACACTATCCTCACTCAGAAATACATTCTTTCTTTGTAAAGGTATCAAAACCCTGGAACTCCCTACCCAATATTAACATAGGAACACCTTCAATGAAACCTTCTAGATGACCACAACCTTGTCCTGGTTTGGAGGCTTGCATGCCTCAATGACTTGGAAACATCATTGGCCGGAGTTACAGCTTCATGCTTTGGCTCTTGGTAGGATTCATCCATGCCAAACAGGTCAAAGGGCAGAGGTCAGACTAAGAGTGGTCCACTGATCTTTCAGGTTCAAGGGTTCAGCTCCAGGTTAACAACACTGACTTGTCAAACAAATCTATTACAAAAACAGCACTGAAAAATCCTTCTACATTTGTGTGCGACGGTATTCCTGAGTCTCTACCCAGTACTGGGATGACTGACGTCAAACCGAGAAGAAGCTGCTGAAACAATGAAGGAAGCTGTGAATGCCACCAGAGATGGTGGACCTTCATTGCTTCACTAAACGCCAGGCAAAAGATGAGGACATTCTCTGGAAGGACTGCAGGAGTTGAAAAACGTGACCCACCAACCACTCTCTCAACAGCAGTTATGGACAATAGAGAGGAATAAAATATAATTTGGAAAATAAATACAAGAGCATGTTCAGTGAATCAGAATGCAATATTGAAATAATTCACATTATTCTATGTACAAACGTTTCAGTAATTTGTTCGAAAATTTGTAAATATCAAAAGACAACAGGGCTATTCATGCTAATTTATATGAAGTACAAACTTTGCAGTTGCAGAACCATTTTCAGCCACATCCTGTTGTGAATTTGTCTGATACCCAATGTATCACTCCTGTGCTTTGTCATTTCCATGTACAAAACAACACTATCATGTAGATTGGAGACATTTCAGTCCACACTTCTGAGGCCCACCTTTGGTCGGAGTTGACAATGGAAGTTGCATCTTAGCTGTCTATGACGACAAACCAGTACACAAGTCAGGACAGTGTGATATGGAGAGTAAACTTTTACCCATGCAGCAGGCTTCCCCTCACCAAATGATGAATCCAAAGGAACAGCAAAGACCAATACAATTTGCACCACGGCATCACCTCGTCGTTTACTCCCAAAGCTTTCTGCATGAGTGGGTACAGACCCAAGGCAGCAGACATTTGTGATCAGAGATTTCCTTCTCCTAGATGAGCTGCCAATCACAGCTGATGAGCCCCATCTGCCCGAAGCAACTGGTATTAAGGCACCTGTAACCTACCTTTGCCCCTTCTCTTGTCAGTAGAAATGGTTCCACCGGGCTTACTAGCGAAGCCATACATGAAGGCCAGGAGTAGGACTTGGTTGTCAGAGGTTGTCAGGGGCTTAAGAGCCATTAAGAGCATTAAGAGCACTTAATAGATAGTAGGAGCTTAACTCCACTAATCCCCCCCACCCCGTCTATGACAACCCTAAGAAACCACTCCACACTTAAAAACACCTAAAGCCATGCATTGTGGCATAGCTGACTGTAAAGTCTACCAAAGACTATGTACGCCTATGAACCAGGTTCTGGACTTGGTTCATAGATATTCAAACGTCAACCATCAAGCTCTTGAACCAGAGAGGATAAGTTCACTCGACTTCACCTGCCCCGTCGCTATAACATTTCCACAACCTATGGACTCACTTTCAAGGAGTCATCCTCTCACTTTCACAATATTTATTGCTTATTTATTTATCTTATTTTGCATTTACACAGTTTGCTGTATTTTTCACACTGATTGTTTGCTGTCCTGTTGGGTTCAGTCTTTTATTGATCCTATTATGTTTCTTGGATTTACTGTGCATGCCTACAGGAAACTGAATCTCAAGGTTGTATATGGTGACATATTATTGTCAAGATCAGACCAGGGTACCCACCCATGAGACTTGCTAGGAAGATAGAAGTCAAGACCATGGTCGGAAGCAGAATGGCCCCATTCTGGCCGGTGACCACCCCTGAGTTCAGACTCAGAACAAGATGGGGTTTGGAAGTAGGGGCTTGGGAGCTCTGATTAAAAGATGGAATTAAAATGAGGTACTATATAGGTATTTATATAATAAAGTTACTTTCAGCTTTTGAACTTAGAATTTCTAACTATTAAAAAGTATCAACAAGCAATATTAAACATTGTGACATTGAAAATGAACTTACCACTGTTTTTGCAGGCAAAGGTCCAAGTTTAAAAACAGAGGAAATGCAGCATTCATACTCCACTGCTGGACAAAGAAAGAGGTTCGATGAGCAAATATTCGGTTTGCACTTGCTGGGAAAAGCCTATGGCTCTACAGAGTACTCTGGCCCTTCTCTGGGTTTTCTGTTCCAGCATTAGAGTGCAATTGGACAACTGGCAGTGAAGAATGCTTACCCTGATCATGGCTTCCATGCCTGTATGTGAATCCACAACATGATCTGGAAACTAGCTGGAATTACATGTGAGCCTGCAGGCACTTCCCAGCAACATCCAGACAAATATTTGCTGATACAAAATTATCAATCATCACAGGAAAAAGAAACATGTTTTCTTATTATGAGAAAACTATGACAAAAATATGATTGTGGTTTCTGATTTGACAGATGTCTAATATCTTATCGATCCATGTAAATCCCAAGTTTGTCCTAATCAATTTAGACAATTCCATTGAATGCCATTGGTGTAGATAAATACATTTTTGAGGATAATTACATTGGCTCCATTTAATAGGTAATTCTATGTTACACTACATGTTTCACAGACATTTTTCTGTGAAATTCTCAACAGAATGTGGTGAAAATGGTTCTACATTGAAAAGTTTGAACTTAACATAAATTATCATAAACAGCCCTGTTGTCTTTTGATACTTATTTCTGTTGTTAAAGCCAAAAAAAATTTCAAACTATTTGATGTAGTCAAATCAGAATTTACTCTCCTCAATAGGTGACCATCTATTAACTACAAAAGAGCTTCAATGACTTCTGTTAACTGCTTGTAACCAGAAGAACTCTTTGTCAATTAAATCTTATTTATCATTGGAAACACCTTTAAGCTATGAATTTTCTGTTCTTATTCTTTTTCTCTTTCTTTAGAGAAAATGGTTTTGACTTTGTCTCTGCATTGTTTAAAATATTGCATCACCTTTGCTAATTCCGTCATGAGACTGAATTTCATAAACCTTAGATTTCAATGATGTTTAGCTTTCCATTGAACTCAAGGCAACTGCACCCAGTTAGCTGTTACATCTGATGGGGATGAAGTTGCTTTTTTGTGTAATGGCATTGATGCAACACAGTTATAACCTGATGTGTCAAAGGATGAACACTGTCTGACTATTTTATGAGGAACCGCCTATATCTGATAAAGTGGTCACTAAATGTATGTTTGTTGCCCTCTGCTACAGTAGCCTATCCACTTCCAGGTTCAACTTGTTATGCATTCAGATATGCTATTCTTCACACCACTGTTGTGATGGGTGGTTATCTGAGTTACTGTCACCTCCCTGTCACCTTGAAACAGTCTGGTGATTCTCCTCTAGCCTCTCACATTAACAAGGATTTTTTGCTGACAGAACTGTCAATCACTGTATTTTCTTTTACTTTTCACACCATTCCTTGTAACCTCTAGAGACTATTATGCATAGAAATCCCAGGAGATTTGCAGTTCTGAGATATTCATACTACCCTGTCTGGCACCAGCAATCATTCCACGTTCACAGTCACTTAGATCACATTTCTTTCCTATTCTGATATTTGTTCTGAACAACAATTAAATCTCTTGAAAATGCCTACGTGCTTTAATATATTGAGTTGCAACTGCATGACTGGCTAATTATATATTTGAATGAATGAACAGGTGTACGGATGTACCTAAGGAAGTGGCCAATTAATGTATATTATTTCCATTGGATAAGGCTACAAGAGTATTAATGATCTGACCAGTAACTCCAAGCACCACTGTTCATAGTTGGCTGAAGGTCATATTCTCATCCCTGAGTCAGATCGTTATGCAATTACCTCAGAGGCTGAAGCACAAATATCTGGGTTGGCACTCCTGTGCAGTGCTGTGAGAGAGCTGAATCATAGAAAGTGTCATTTGATGGATGATTCTATGAAGGTGAAACACCTTCTCTGCTCACTCAAGTGGATATAAAACATTCCTTGAGGATGCTTGGGGAATTCCACGGATGTCCTGAATTTTATGTAATGCTTAACCAACATCACACAAAATAAAATAGATGACCTATTATTATCAAATAACTCCTTGTGAGAGATCTTGAACTCTAAAGCTCTGATTCTCTTGACTGTCACTTTACAACTGTAATTAATCTCAAAGGCATTTCATTGACTCATGAAACTTTGTGATACCTCAAAGTCCTAAATAAAGCTATAGAGTGCGAGTTTTTTTAAGCAGAGTTTAAGACTTAAAATCGAGAAGGCTGAGTGGTGATAAGGCGCTTCAAAATTAATGGACTGCATAGTGTTATTTATAAAATTGTTGTTGGCTTTTCCGTGGTGATGTAAGTGCCAGAGTTGATAGCAAAGCCCTTTTACTTTTATGCATGTTAAAGTTATATAGATCATTATTGAAGCAAGAACCTCCCTTGTTTGTGCATCTCATTATCAAGCAAAGTAAGGCTTCTATTAGCAACACACACAAAATGCTGGATGAACTCAGCAGGTCAAGCAGCACTTATGGAAATGAACAAGCAGTCGTTGTTACGGGCTGAGACTCTTCTTCAGGACTCAGACTTCTATTAACTTGGATAATAGGCAAAAACTGCAGCGCAGTTTAAGTCTAGCTATTCAATGTAACCATAAATTATATTTATTATTCTAATAAAGTGCTAAAGCTCTTTTGGAACCTGCAGTAAACAAATAACACATGGCCAGGTTTTTTCTGCTATTTTGGGGTATGTTTTAGGCAAGAGAGCTGACATTTCCTTCACAGATAGTGAATGGTAGTGAGTGGAATGTCTTTCCATCTGCAGGGTACTGGTCTAAAAGTAGGAACCAGAGCGCTTCCTATTTTGACTAGAGACAACATCAAATGAAAGGTTACCTTAAATTTCATTCATGCTGGATGCCAATAAAGATTTAATCCACATATATTAATGGGATGTTCTCTTATTCAGACATTTACTCTATTACATTCAATAGAATGAAGGCAAGATAGAGTGTGTTGATTGAGTTCACTGAGCACCAATACCTTGCACAGAGGTTTTATTTCTATGGAAGTATATTAATTCATAACATGTTATCCCTATAAGTCCTGGGCAATTTTTGTTTTTGCTTGGGTGGTACTGGACTAGATTTTCCAATGTATTTTTTTTCATTTATTGGTCTCAAACTATTTGTGCCTCTCCCATACAATTTGATGGCTCTGGGAGTAGTGGTGGGAGTTGGGTTAATGGGGTCTGTGAAAGAATAGAAGGCATCTTCATCATAATGCTCTGATGCTTCTGGAATAGGACAAGATGGATGGAGGAGCTGGCCTTTTCCTGTGCATTAATAATGTATGTTTGCATTACTAGAGAAGGGCGATATATAAGATAAAATAATCACAATGTCAAGCATTAGGATAATGTCAAGCATTGCTAATAATCTAATTGGTCAGAATATTATTGGTTATGCACTATTAACCTAATGCTTGTGCCTGCCTGCCAGAATCTGCAGATATGTTGCTGTGTCCTAGATCTGATTTAAGATCCCCCGGTGTAATGAAGGCCTTTATCAAAGACTCCAGTCACCGTCTTCTTATTCACTTTCTATCAATCCTTCATCATCAACTTCTGAATATCCTAACTTCTTCCCACTCTTTCCTTGTCAGAGCACAGCTTCACTTTGAAAGGAAGGCAAAGGAGAACATTTGTAAGTGCTGCTCTTTTGTAATTGAATAGACAGAAACAATTATACCACAAATAAATTCAGTGAAAACAGTAGCAAGGTAGTCGATGTTCCTTGGTACGAATGAATCCTTCACAGGCTTCACATTTCAGTTCTGTTTTCATAATTCCTAATCACATCTGCCAGGTTCTGATTTGCATTAAAATATTCTAAGTTAGCCTTCATCACTGAGCAGTAAATCCAATCTAAATGTAATTCTGTTAACTGCTTCATTCACCAGATATTTGTAAACTATGGTTTCTTGCCCTATCGGTGTGTTCAATGCAGTTTTCCACTCATCACCGTCCTTTAAGCAGAAGAGACTGAATGCAAGTCGAGCTTCAAGAAAACTCTTGCTCGAAGGCAGTGTTTATGAGTGGTCGTTATACGATTCAGCTCTATAATCAATCCATGGCCACAGGTTCCTGTCCTTTTTCTGTACAAAGAAGAAGCCTGTGCAGGCTAGTGAGGAGGTGGGCTGAATGAATCCCATGGCAAGAGCCTCCATTATGTACTCCTCCATAGTGCTTCTCTTCAGGCTCAAGAGCAAGTCTAATCAACCCCATGAAGGGCAAGTGCATGGCAGTAGATCTATAGAACAGTCATAGGTCTTTCCGTTGTCGAAGACCTCTACCAAACACTTGAAATCTGAAGGGATTTCGATTGACTTGGGTGTTGCAATGAACCCTGAGACTCCTGTGGGGGTAACTTAGAACACCACAGAGTTTCTTCCATAAACTCACTGGAGTCTTTATTTGAAACAGAGACCAAATCAAAGTCCAAATCTTTATCTGTATCATCAGACAACAGGCTGCGAATGATTATAAATGCTCTTTGAGCTGCTGGCACAAAGGCTTCAAGGTTCCACATTTTGGAGCGTTTCCCTTATACAAGACCTAGGGACTTGATATCCCCGACTTGGCTGCTAGAAAACCAGACTGCTTGGGCACTTCCTTGGCTTGCATCTGAACTAGAGACCCTCTCTCTAGTTCTAGTGCACCCTCGACTAGACAGGATCGCAGCTCACATGGTCCTATTGGAGCTCACATGGTCACATGGAGCTGGCTGCCTGCTCTTAGAGACAGGGCTGGGTCTCCCAAAGGCTCCAGGTTATCCCAAACTAATGTCTGCCTCCTTGTTGACTGCTGGTCTCAGGAGTGTCTGGGGATTGGAACACCAAACCAAAAACATACCCTCCTGCAATGATTTGACCACGCTCTCACCTTCCTTCCAGTTCACAGAAGGGTTATACTGAGAGAGCCAAGGATGCCTGAGGATCAGGGGTATATGAAGAGAATCACTGATAAAGAAACTAATGTCTTCTACTTGCTCCTCTGTCCTCATCCACAGAACTGATGTCTGCCCGGAAGTAAGAGGATGACCATGAAGAGCTGCTGCGGGTATTTGCTGTCTCAAGTCCTGCAGAGATATGTTGAGCTGATGGGTGGTCCCCAAGTCCAGGAAATTACCAGCTGCTCCAGAGTCCACAAAGGCATTCACCTCTCAATGCTTCCTACCATAGAAAATCTCAGCCTTCAGCGTGACACCGGAACTAGTAGGGGCGGGAACAGTGGTTGCTACAGTCACAATTCTTCCAGCTTTGGACATTTGACCTGTGTTGAGGCCATGCTCAGGCTAGCCTGCTTCGACCTCCTGAGGTGGTCCCACTCTCACTTTGCCAAGCGATTATCGAGGTGAATGGACTGCTCAATGAGAGCCACTAAGCACTCTACTGGCTTTCCCAAGGCAAGTGCCTCCTTTAGTTTGCCTCAGACTCCTTGGTAGTACAGAGTGGACAAGTCCTCGCTGTTCAAGCCACTCTTCTCAGCTAAAGTTTGAAATTCAATAGCATGTTCAGCTGCTGACTACCCTGAGACACCTGCATCAAAAGGTCCAAGTTTCAGTTTGCTCCAGCAGGTTGATGGAACACCCTTTTCATGCTGGCCATAAATTCCACTGCACTTGAACAAACTTCTGACCTTTACTCCCACTGCATGGTGGCCCAGGCCAGGGCTCTCCTGATCAGGAGAGAGATCATGAAGGCCACCTTGCCACATTCCATGGGGAACTGGGATGGAGAGTTAGAGCGACTAAACACCAGAGACTGGCATGATCAGGTGTGTGTTGTAACTAAAGGGTGCTGCATGCAGCTCAATGTGGATAGATATAAATAATCAGTTTGGAGCCACAATATTAAATGAGGTTGAATGCTGTACAATAAAGTTAATATTTCAGTGGACACATTTAGTCATTGGTATAGTGTTTGGACATCAGACAGAAACTGGAAAGCGGTGATTTTGGCAGAGGAGAAGGATATAATTTTGAAGAACTTGGCTGTTGTTCTCACTACTGGTCAAGTCCCAGTACTGAGTCTGTAATTGAAGCAATATCACGTTCCTTATTTTTACTAGGCTGAGAAACTATTGTGAAAGTGGCTATAAGGTCATTAGAATATGAGGTCAAGTTAAGAAACTTTTTGTTTTCTGTGGTTAGGATTTGTTAATTGTTTATGTAGATTTTATTGCCCATCCACAATACATTTTGAACTTAGTAGTATACATTACCCTTTCAGAGGGCAGTTATTCATTTGCATTTCTAGAGTCTGGAGTCACATATACACCAAACCAGTTGAATGAAGCATTTATGCATCCCTAAAGAATGTTAAGGAAGGAGTTGGATGCTTATGATGATTCAGTAGTTTTTAGATTATTCCATTTTTTCATTACAATATCCCCTGCTACCTGATAAAGAATCTTGTCTGAAGTCCTCTGTGTATTGGTCTGGTAATGTAATCTGAATGCTAGGGTCCTCCATTCTTCTGTTGTGAATTCAATCTAGTCAGTGAGATGCATTGTAAATTGGCGGCACTGCTTCATCGAGCCTCTCTAATACATCCGCCACAAGTGGAATTTCCTGGTGGCCAAATGTTTAAATTCCAAGTCCCATTCCTGTTCCAACATGTTGATTCATGGCTTCCTCTTGTGCCAAGATGAGGCCACCCTCAGGGTAGAGGAGCAATATTCTGTCTGGGTAGCCCCCAGAAGATGGCATGAATATTGATTTCTCCTTCCTGTAACCCCCCCCCCCATTCCCCATTCCCTACTCTGACTTACTACTCTTCTTAACTGCCTATTACTTCCCTTGGGTCCCTCCCTCCTGCCCTTTGTCCTATGGTCCACTCTCCTCTCCTATCACATTTCATTTTCTCTATGACTTTGATTGATTCAGTTTTAGACAAATTTCCTAAGTCATAGGAAACCAGGCAGCTGAAGAGTTTTGAGGACAACTTTAGAGAAGAAGGCAGATGCTTTCACAGAGTTCTTGTAGGCCAAAGGAGCAACAGTTCTTTTCTGATAATCCCAATCTTGGGCAACAAGTTCACTTTCATTGATTCATTACCCTTCTTTCTAGGAATTTTGTTTTGAGGGATCAATCTCTCCTTGAGATTGGAGTTCACTCTCTCCATCATAACCACCTCATAGTAGACGCATGAACAGAATTGGGCCATTCAACCCATCTAGTCTGCTTCATTCCATGATGGCTGATTTATTATCATTTTGATCACCATTCTCCTGGCTTCTCTCTGTAACCTTTGACACCTGACTAATTAAAAACATATCACAATGCTCTTTAAATGTACCAATCACCTGGACCCCACAGCTGTCTGTGGCAATGAATTCCCCAGATTCCCCAACCACTGGCTAAAGAAATTCCTCATCATCTCTGTTTCAAAAACATCTTTGTATTCTGAGTCTGTGCCCTCTGGTCCTAGAATCTCCCACTACTGGAAATATCCTCTTCACTTCTGCTCTGACTAGGCCTTTCAATATTCAATAGGTTTCAATGTGATTAGCTTCCCCCCTCCATTCTTCTAAACTCCAACAAGTACAGGCCTAGAGCCATCAAACACCCCTATACATTAACTCTTATTCTATACATAAAACCCATGAATCTTCTGGATCACATCACAGCTGTATCCCACTCCCAGGAATGCGTTACTCTATGTATAAACCCCACAAATTGCTGGATCAGATCGCAGCCTGCAACCCACTCCAAGGGATCTATTATTCTATATATAAACATCAGGAATCCATGGATCAGATTTCAGCATGTAACTCTGTCCAAGGGATCTGTTATTCTATACATAAACCCTACAGAACCAATATATTCTGGCCATACCTTACTAATTCAAGCTCCTCTGAGAAGCTTTTGAAACCAATCTATTTACTCATTGCAACTTCAGTATATAGTTTGCCCTCTCAAACACTGACTATGGGCTACAAATCTGCTTAAGTTACTCTCAGTAATTCTGTGCAGAATCCATCTGGTCTGTTGTGTACCTACATTAATTTCAAGAGTCAATATGATTATCTGTCAGAGTTGAGTATGTATGTAGCTCTAAAATGTAAAACAGTAAAAATGGGTCAACTATGAGGATAATTTGAATAGCTTTGCAAATTATGTGCATGAAAGAGGAAAGTGCTTAAAAATTTATAGCATGTTATTCCACTTGCTGAACTTGTACTGTGCTGAAATTAGTACACAGTTCATCTTTCTTCTTAGCTAAGTCAGTTCAACTGTGGAATTCCATGTGTCTCACAGCCAGCCCTTTCTTTCAGATCCTTTTGAAACCATCCTCATTACTTGCTGTTTTTGGATAATTTGTCTTCCTGGTTACACTTTCTAATCTTGCTTCCCTTCCAATGCCCACTCTGCACTTGTGCTTTCTTCCCCAAATATCTCTTTATTTAACAACCATCCACCCCAACTTCTGCCCCTTTTCCAACCTTGTCCATCTCCCCCCCTCCCCCATTACCTGCAAAACTTCAGAAATTACTTCAACAGTTATCATTCATATAAAAAGAGAATGGCATCAAAATACAACAGTTGAATCTTCACATGAATTTCTAATGAGCTCGCAATGATTCATACTATCACATTAAAGTTTATGAGGCTCTGTATATGCCTCATTTTTTAAACTGTCTCTTGCTTCACTTGCATAATATATAGTATACCTTCTCACTAGTTTCTTCCTGGTGACTATTGCATACTTTTCTAGTAACTAATTACACAGCATCTGCTGCATTTTGTCATTTAGTCTGCTATTGGTTATTTATACTCTTCATAAATGCAAATTCAGTTTTTTTAAAATTTAGAATCAATGGTTGTTCATTTATATTTTCACTAGTTATCAAGCATCACACCTTTCTTCACATTTCAATCCATCAGACAGGTACCTCAGACAAAAGAAGCAATGCACGTGTGACAAACGGATTAGCTGCATGCCAGTCTCCTTTAGTTGTGTCTTTCTTAATCTGAATTAACTTGACCTAGTGAGTATCTGCTATAGGGAATCATGATTCAGTAACAGATTCTGAAGTAGTGAGTTTCTCCTTTGATAGATTTGTCATCCATAAACAACCCACTGCAAGAATCAGCTAATTTCACGCAACAACACTTTTAAGAATTGCTGTGGTCCTTGCGAATTATGCTTAGAAATTCAGCGATCAAGCTTTTATTTGATTGCTCAGATAGCTTGGAGACTGTAACTGTAGCAAGTTCTTTTTATTAGACTTTCTTTCTTCCAAGGAGGCAACTCTGAATATATTAGCTATGTGGTCACATTCATTCAGCTATCTCTACCTTCTTTTCCTTCAAATGGAGAAAGCAACACCTCACCTGTTATCATTACACACCTTAGCAGAGCAAGTCAGTAGGTGATGAGTTCCAAGTATCCCTCAGGTGCTTCTCCCCTTCCTGACTGCAAACACTGCAATTGTTTATTGTAATTGAATCAAGGTAGAGAAATAGAGAGGTTAAGAGCCAGAGCTGGTCATTTACTTGTACCTGTTCCACTAGTTAACGCAATCATGGCTGATCAGACTCTTCAGGGTGCTATAGGAAACATGATATTTAATTTATATACAGTATACTCCCAAGGATAGCAATGATCAATGTCCGCTTCTCAGTTATGCTGTGGGATAATATTAACCATGACACCAGAGAAAATGATAGTGTGGAACTTTTCTTTCCCCACCTGAGGAAGCAGGAAGTCTATGGTTTCAGATGGTATCTGAATGACAACATCTCCAACAGTGTGACAGGATGTTTATGATGAGTGATAGAGATTATAACTGATATAGACAAGACATTCCTACAGCATTTAACTGAATGGGAATCATGGAACTTTGGTAAAATGAAAATCAATGGTCATGAAATGGAAAACACTCCAGAGGTTGTCATATTGCATACAAAAAAAAATGGTTGTGGTTGTACTTCCCAGCTCAAGGGCACCATTGCAGGAGCTCTTTAGGACAATGTCCTAGACCTAACCATCTTTAGTTACTACATAATCATAAGGTCAGTCACCAATGACTCCATCACCCTGCTTAGCAAACAAACAGCATTAAGTTGTGGACAGATAAGTGGCACATAGCATTTTTGTCTCAAATGTGCCAGGTAATGACTATCTCTAACAAAAGTCTTTCTCAGTATCCACTGTTGATATCCTTATGCACCTCCATGAACATTCTGGTAGTCATTATTGACTGGAAACACAATTGAAGTAGTCAGACAATTCTGTGGCTGTACAGTAGATCGGAAGTGAATGACTCGCCTCCTGGTATCATCCAGGACAAAGCAGCTACTTCATTAGACTCCTTACAATCATTCCATCAGCAACATTCAGAGTGGCCAGGTTGTGTATGATCTACCAAAGGCATTGTTGCACTCACCTAGCCTACTCCAACTGCGTCTCAAACCCTTCAAGAAGGACAAGGCCAGCAGATGCATGGAATCACTACCCTCCAGGTTCCCCTCCAAATCATACTTTAGCCTACCTTGGAAAAAGAAATATCATTGCTCGGTCTAAATCCTGGAACTGCTTTCCCAATAGCACCATCAAAAGAAAAAATGCAGATCTCCATCAACGAATGATGGACACCACCTTCCTGAGGCCGTAAATGTGATTGTTTTGTGACACAACTGCATTCAGTCAGTAAGAAAGATTCCGAGTTCTTTTCCCTCTCACTTTTAATTATCCCACTCCAACCCTGACCTATTGCTCTGTGGCTCCTGTACTGTTCCAATGAAGCCCAACATAAGCATGAGGGACAGCACCTTACCTTTGTTTGTGCACCATTCTGGACTTAATACTGAATTTTACAACTTCAGATAATCAAACATCTGTTTGTATCAGTCTGTGAAATTTGCTCATCTGCTTTTTTTTTGTGTCCTTATTTTTTGCTTTTCTTTCCTCTATGAATCGAGGATATCCCCAGCCTGATCTTCCAGGCACGTCATCCAGCTCTGCACTTCTCAATTTCTGAATGATTTTGCCTAAGTTCTCACTTTTTAAATACACCTGTTTACTCATTGACCAGATAACCTTGTTTACAGCTTATCCTCATGGTCATCTTAGTTTTGCCCTGTCAGAGTTATCACCTACCCCGCCCTACATGTATCTCAAGAAGCTTTATGGCCTCCTACCCAGTTCTGATGGAAAGTCACAAACATGAGAAAATCTGCAGGTGCTGGAAATCCAAAAGACCTCACAGAAAATGCTGAAGGAACTCAGCAGGCCAGTCAGCATCAATGGAAAAGAGTAAGCAGTCAATGTTTTGGGCAGAGACCTTTCATCAGGACCCAGATTGGATGGAAAGTATTTGATCTGAAACATCATCTCTTTTTCTTTTCATATTAATGCCCTACTGAATATTTTGAGCATTTTCAGTTTTTTTTGACCTTACAACATTGACAGCTCTTATTTTTGATTTTCACTTATTTGATTTTAACAGTGCAGACTTAATAGCAACTCAGGTGGGTTTTCCAGGTCCGATCATTAACCAATTCAAAATTTGGGAAATCATTAACTTGAAACTGGGATAACCAACTTTGAAGGAGAACTATTACCAAAGAAAAATAGAGAAAAACAGAGAAAAATAACTAATCAATTTTGTTGAGAAATAATTAAGAATTTCAGAGGATGGGAAGTGCTTAAGCAGATATTGAAAATCAAAGTAGTTAACTGAAAGATAGGAAACATCCTGAACTGAGCAGTCAAAATTGTTCACTGGAGACAAATTTAGATGAATCAGTGTTGACCCGCACCATTGAAGGAGGAACAGTTGAAAAGGCATGTGCCAGAGATTGATACCACACAGCTCTACCTTAAAGAACAACAACAACAGGGAAGTACAGATTAGACTACAGAAAAGTACACTAAGATCCAGCAAACCTCTGTTTGGCCACAAATGTGTGTTGCCTGGTCTTGAGGCTCACAGAAAAAGGGTGAGTTTAACACATTCCTAGTACCTGAGAACCCATGTGAGGAGCTGGATTACAATGCCTTCAGGAAAAGTCTGAGCAGATTCACATTGAGGTGCTGACCCAAGATCAAATGCAGGAGATGACTGGGTGCACGCAAGCTCCCAGCCTCAAGCTCTTGCAAGATGCTGAATGGAGCCAGAGTGCCCTGATCTCTGTGAACTATTCCGGAGGCCTTGATCACAGCACAATCCCTTCATTCAATGACTTCTAGTTCAAGGAGCATTGCTGTGGAGCCACAGGAAGAGGTCACTTAGAGTTTGTCTCTGTACAGCTGCATCCTCATTCTACCTACTTGCATGCCCACCTTCTTCCAAGCAGAAGATTGGAGCTCTTCATCATCAGGGAGCAGCTTGATGTTGTAATGGAACAAGATATCACACTCATGAGCAGGTCCCTGCTCTCAATAGACACAGAAATACCTCTCATGAGTGGCTTACTGTTCTCAAAGCAAAGGTACGCTACCCATCACCAGGAGCTTTTCTCCATGAACGGAGAAATGAAGACCTGCTTCATCAGTGGTGAAGGAGGTAATGCATGACACTGCTTGAGAGCCATTGGCTCCCCTACAAAAGTAGTGATATAACAGGAAGGAACTGAAACTCACTCCACCCCACTGCAAGAGCAGAGTCGTCCCTGCCAACATTGCCTACGCAAAGAAATACCAGCCATCGTCATTTAATGTTTATGCAAATTAATGTTGCTGCATTAGTATTGTTGAAGTGCATTCCAGTTGTATGTTAGTTACAGAATTCTGAATTGCATAGAGAAGTATCATACTTGTATAACAGCTACTAATGTCACTATGTACCCTGTTATACTACAGTTAAGTACGTTGGGAAGTCATGTATTTCACATGAACGTACACACGCCTAACCTTGACTAGAATCACACTTTGCCCTTAAGTTGATAACAACCTTCTGTTTCATCTCCAATCATGTATTTACTATGATCACTTGCTAGTGAGGGCCAACTAAGAAAGGCAGTCAACTATGACTCTGCAGTTTCTTGTGGTCATGGACAGAGAAGTTGGCATATCAAGCCATGATACATCCAAATAAGATGCTTTCTACGGTGCATAGATAAATAGATAAATTTTGATTAAGGGTCAAAGGGGACAGGTCAAATTTATTTCGATCCTGAGGACACAGAGGGGCTGGTGAACTTTCTTGGCATCTACTTGGTTGGAGCAAGACCGGCCTTTGGTTATTTGTTTTAATTCTAGGAACTTGAAGACTTCAGTGCTGTTTTCCTCAGCACTGTTGATGTAAACAGGAGTGTGAGCACCATGCCTCCTTCTTAGTCCATGATCTGCTCTTTTGTTTTGTTGACATTGAAGGAAATTTTATCATGGCACCATTTCACGCAACTCTCTATCTTATTCTCATATTCTAATGCTTCATTATGAGTGATGTCTTGTAGCTGGAGTTAGAGCAGAGTACGTACAGGCCATCATGGTTGCAAAGAGAGTAGAGTACGGGTCTGAGGATGCAGCCATGTGGGGCAGCAGTGCTGAAGATAATTGTAGATCAGGTTTCAACACACATCCTTACTGATTTTCATCTGATGACCCGAAATTGAAGGATCCATTTGTCAAAAGAGGTGTCGAGTCTCAGGTCTAGGAGTTTGGTGTGCAGTGTGTATCTGTTTACATAGGTTGAGGTTGACTGGGAGGCTGGAGTTAAGGTGTGCCATGTCCATCCTTTCAAAGCACTTCATGATGGTGGGCATTTGAACACTGAGTGGTAGTCATTAAGGCATGATATTTTAGTTTTGTTATTTACCAGGATGATGATGATAATCTCAAAGTAGGTGGGAAATACAGATCATTATAGCAAGAGGTTAAAAATATTTACAAATACTCCTGCCACCTAATCTGCACGGGAGCTAAGGACACAGCCAGGGACACCACTGGGACCAAATGCTTTCCGCTGGATCTCGCCCAGAAGACTGCTCAGACATCTGCAACAGCGACTGTGAGTTCAGGTGCTTTGGAGGCATTCAGGGTGGGTGATGACATTTCCATTCCCTTCTGTTCAAAGCATTCAAAGATTGTGTGAAGGTTATAAACTGATGTTGGTGATGCTGATTGACTTCATTTTCTAGCCTGTTATTGCACGTGAGCCCTCTCAAAACTGATGGATAATCTGGGACTTGATTTTGGATTAATATTTTCTCTTGGCATTCCTGATAACTTTATGGAGGTCATATATCGATTTCCTGTATAGGTCATTGTCAGCTGATTTGAAATTCAGTAGGAAGTGGAAGATTTCCAGTTTGGGAACACGTAATTTGCTCTCTTTAATACACAGGCCTATCCACACTTTCTGATAGAGTCTGTAACAGTAATGATGTACTCAACCAGGCTGGCTGCTGAGTCTTTGAATATGGACCAGCCTAACAACGTTGGCTGAAGTCAATGTAGGTCCCTTGGAAGACAAGAAGGGGACCTTGATATTGGATGATAAGGAAATGGCTGAGGCATTGTGTTGGTCTTCACGGTGGAGGACACGTCGAATCTGCCAAAGAAGGATGCAATGGACGAAATGGGAGGTGATGGCCTTCATTGCTTGAGGAATTGAATTCAAGAGCAGGGAGGTCATGCTGCAACTATACAGGGTACTGGTGAGGCCACACCTGGAGTACTGAGTGCAGTTCTAGTCTCCATACTTGAGGAAGGATATACTGGCTTTGGAGACAATGCAGATCAGGTTCACCAGGTTGATTCCAGGAATGAAGGGATTAACCTATGAGGAGAGATTGATTTGCCTGGGACTATACCCTCTGGAATTGAGTAGAATGAGAGGGGATCTTATAGCAACATACTTTACTTTTACTTTACTTTACTTAACTTTATTGTCACCAAACAATTGATACTAGAGCGTACAATCATCACGGCGATAGTTGTTTCTGCGCTTCGCGCTCCCTGGAGTACAAATCGAAGTAAATATAATAAAAAATTAAATTATACATCATAATTAGAAAATAGAAAAGGGAAAGTAAGGTAGTGCAAGATTTTGAAAGGGGTAGATAAGATAGAAATAGGAAAGTTGTTTCCATTGGTAGGTGAGACTAGAACTACGGGACATTGCCTCAAGATTCAGAGGAGAAGATTTAGGACAGAGATGAGGAGAAACTGTTTTTACCAGAGAGTGGTGAATCTGTGGAATTCTCTGCTCAGGGAAGTAGTTGAGGCTTCTTCACTAAATTTATTTCAGATACAGTCAGATAGATTTTGACATAGTTGGGGAATTGAGGGTTATGGGGAAAAGGCAGGTAGATGGAGCTGAGTTTATGGACAGATCAGCCATGATCTTATCAAATGGTGGGGCTGGTTCAATGGGTTGGATGGCCTACTCCTGCTCCTATTTCTTATCTTCTTATGTAACATCTCAAAGCTATTGTATTACTGCTCATCAATTTACCGAGTCAAGCACTTAAGACTTTCTTTACTGGATCCTTATGGTTTACTTGTAG
Organism: Hypanus sabinus; assembly: GCF_030144855.1. Taxonomy (NCBI): domain Eukaryota; kingdom Metazoa; phylum Chordata; class Chondrichthyes; order Myliobatiformes; family Dasyatidae; genus Hypanus; species Hypanus sabinus. The sequence goes on from NC_082712.1 coordinate 70,384,183, forward strand.
TGTGTCTGTTGAGAAAAGTAGCACAGCCAGGTGGTCTGATTTACCAAAGTGTGGGCAGAGTAGCAACATAAAGTGGTGCAGTAAAAGGGGTGACTTTTTGTGTGCGGCTCCCAAGGGGAGCATCAAATGCTCCCGTTCAGAACTTCTACAACTGAAGGCTATGAGAAACATTGCCTCAAACTATTTAAGCAAGCTAACAAAGTAAATTTTCATCGCAAGTTCACAAAATGGAAGTTGCAGAACAGTTTCACAAAATGGCAACCTCCATTCCTTACACATATTGCAAGAACAAAGACATTTGGTTTAGCGACTTCCATTGCCCTTGACTCACTCCAGTTAGATGTTTTCTTCCATATGTTCATTCCCTCACAGCCAATAAGATGGTAATGAAGAGGTGAAAAAGAATGAGATACAATAGCTGGTTGAGTGATGTGAGAACAACAAACTTACACTCAAGGTCAGCAAGCCCAAGACAAGGGGATGTTAGAAGAATACATGCTAGTCTCATTGAAGGACCAACAGTGGAAAGGATGAGCAACTTCACATTCCTCTCAGAGGATCTATCCTGGGCCCAACACATTGAAGCAATCATGAGGATGGCTCTACTCGATTGGGAGTTGGCAGAATTTTGGTGTATTATCAAAGACTTTCTCTAGATGTATGGAGGAGGCATGTTGACTGGTGTGGAGGCTTCATTGCACAGCATCAGACTGTAGAGACTTGTAGGCTTAACTTACTCCAACAGGGACACAATCTTCCCCACCATCATGGAAATCTTCAAGAGGCATTGTCTCAAGAAGACAGCATCCATCATTAAGCATTCTCACCTTCTGGGATGTGTCCTCTTCTGATTACTAACATCAGGGAGGACGTACTTGTGCCTGAAATCCCACGCAAAATGATTCAGAAACACCCACTGGATTACAGACTGTCCATGAACCACGAATACTACCTCATTATTCCTTTCTCATTGCACTTTTTTTAGTTCTATAATTTATATTTATTTTATGTCTGTGCACAATGATGCTGCTTCAAAAATTTCATGTTACATAAAACAGTGATAATAAACCTGATTCTGATTGATGGTTGTTTAGCCATGGTCAGAATCAGAATCAGATTTAACATGACTGATTAATGTCATAAAAATTGTTGACTTTGTGTCAACAGTACACAGCAATACATAACAACAGAGATTTTAAAAAACTTTGAATTGCAGTGTGTGTGTATATATATATATATATATATATATATATATATATATATATATATATATATATATATATATAATATTTAAATAAGTAGTGCAAAAATAGGAAATAAAAAAGTAGATCATGGCTTCAATGTCCATTCAGAAATTAGTTGGCAGAGAGGAAGAAGCTGTTCCTGAATAATTGATTGTGTGCCTTTAGGCTTCTGTATCTCCGTCCTGTTGGTAACAATGAGAAGAGGTCATGTCTTGAGTGATATGGCGTCCTTACCAATGGATGTCACTTTTCTGGGGCAGCGCTCCTTGAAGATGTCCTAGTTACTGTGGAAGCTAGTGCTCATGAAGGAGCTGACTGATTTTACAACTTTCTGTAGCTTACTTCATTCTTGTATTGTAGCCACCCCAATACCAGGCGATGATGCAGCCAGTCAGAATGCTCTCCATGGTACATCTGTAGAAATTTGCAAGAATTTTGGTGACATACCATATCAAGGGTTTCTGAGTCCCAGATGGGAGAGGAGATGTGCTGGTAGTGTTTTGGTTACTCATTATTGAAGTTGGCCTGGTTGAACACATAGGCAGTGAGGAGTAGGCCTTGAAGTGTCCTACTTCAACATCACAGAGATTAGCTCAGTGTAAACAAACTTCACAGCTGCCTGAGGTGGGGCATAGACTTCCAACCAAAAAGTGAAGTGACCTCCTAAGCTAAATAATTTGGCTGACACTTCACCTTTAGATATTCCATACCAGCTGAGCAAACTTCCATCAGGTCGATCATGGCTGAGCACTAAGTGGAGCTGATTAGGAAGCAGACCCCTGCTTCACCCAAGGATGCCGTATGGTTTCACCAGTACAACGACAAGCTGGTTAGTTAACCCTCAGTGATAGCAAAGCTCTTACCGGCAAAATCAAAGCTAAACAAATAACTGGCACATGGAGAAGTTTGAATGGATAAGGAGAACTAATACTGAGCAAGTAAAGGCAAATTTGGTTTAACAAACCTTGTTGAATATATTGATAACATTGTTGAGCAGCTTGAGTGAAGTTTTCTTTAAGTATTTTAGAAGGCATTTTGGGAATAAATAACAATATGGATTAGAAACCATCCTAGAATGGTAAATCATTGCTTTTGGACAGGAAGAACATTGATATAAGAGATACCTGCAATTCTCATTGCACATTAATGACTTGATTTAGGTATTCAAAGCAAAGTTTCAAAGTCTGCAGACATGCTGTGGGGGCTTCAAGAAACAAAGGATCCAATTTTAAAATGAAGGTCCAAAGATTCAGGTGGTGAGGAATGAGAAGCTTTTTTAACATAAAATCTGCATCCTTAGACCAGGGCAACATGTCTCAGCAACGGACGTCCTGTCACACTCACCTCAATAATAAGCAAATGCTTTGAGAGGCTGGTCAAGGACTACATCTGCAGCAGGCTGACACCCACACTGGACCCCCTACAGTTCACCTGCTGACACAACTGATCAACAGACGACGCAATAGCTGCAGATTTACACGCCGTCGTTACACCTCTGGAGAAGAAGGATCCTTTTGTGAGACTGCAGTTCTTGGACTTCAGTTCAGCATTCAACACCATAATTCCCTCCCTCCAGGCTTGACAAGAAGCTGAGAGACCTCAGCCTTCACCCTGCCTTGTGTAGCTGGATCCTGGACTTCCTGTCAGATTGATGACAGGTGGCAAGTGTGCACTCCCTCACCTCTGCCCCTCTGATCCTCAACACAGGTGTCCCTCAGGGCTGTGTACTAAGCCCCTCCTTTACGTTCTGTATACCCATGACTGTGTCGCCACCCACAGCTCCAATCGGCTAATTAAATTTGCTGACGACACTACACTAATTGGCCTAATCTCAAATAATAATGAGACAGCCTACAGAGAAAAAGTCTCACCCTGACACGGTGGTGTCGAGAAAACAGACTAACTCCTATAGACATCAATGGATCTGGGGTTGAGAGGGTAAACAGCTTTTAATTCCTCAGCATAAGCATCACTAAGGTTCTCACGTGGTCTGTACGTACTGGCTGTGTGGTGAAAAAAGCACAACAGCGCCTCTTTCATCTCAGACAGTTGAAGAAGTTTGTTATGGCCCCCCCACATTCTAAGAACTTTCCATAGGGAACAATTGAGAGCATCCTGCCTGGCTGAATCACTGCCTGGTATGGAAACTGTACTTCTTTCAATTGCAGGACTTTGAAGAGAGTGGTGCGGACAGCCCAGCACATCTGTAGATGTGAACTTCCCACTATTCAGGAGATTTACAAAGACAGGTGTGCAAAAAGAGCCTGAAGGATCATTGGAGACCCGAGTCACCCCAAGCACAAACTGCTTCAGCTGCCACCATCTGGGAAATGGAACTGCAGCATTGAAGTCAGGACCAACAGAATCCAGGACAGCTTCTTCCACCAGGCCATCAGACTGCTTGATTCATGCTGATGCTACTGTATTTCTATTTTATAAGGATTATCCTGTTGTGCATATATTTATTATAAATTACTATAATTGCACATTGCACATTTGAACAGAGATGTAACATAAAGATTTTAGCTCCTCATGTATTTGAAGGATGTAAGTAATAAAGTCAATTCAATTTAATTCCTCTGGAACTCGGAGGATCTCCAACAGGATCCCTCCACCAAGCGCATCTTTCCCTCCTCCCTACTTATTGCTTTCCTACACAACTCCTTGTCCATTTGTCCCTCCCCACTGATCTCCCTCCTGGCACTTATACTTGTGTGGTGAACTACATATACCTGTCTGGACACGCCCCCTGCGGACTGCTCCTGTGGCTCCTCCCACAGACCCCTGTATAAAGGCGGTCAAGGCCTGAGCCCGGTCTCTCTGTCTCCAGGATGTAGTATGGTGGTCAACCACTGCTTGCTCCTTCTTCCAGTCAATAAAAGCCGATATCTCGCCTTTACGTCTCAGTGAGTTATTGATGGTGCATCAACTTGCAAGCGGAATCAATGCTGCACCTGGACCTACACCTCCTCCCTCACTACCATTCAGGGGCCCAAACAGTCCTTCCAGGTGAGACGACACTTCTCCTGCGAGTCTGGGGTCATCTACTGCATCCAGTGTTCCTGCTGTTGCATTCTGTATATTGATGAGACAAGATGTAGAATAGGAGACCACTTCACCGAAATCCTTCGCTCCATCTTCCACAAAAAACACCCATTTAACTTTTATTCCCTAATAACATTTTGACATGTCAGTTCATGGCCTCCTCTACTGCCACACTCAGGTTGGAGGAGGGAGCAGCACCTTATATTCCTTCCCTTCCCTTCTAACTTGCCCATTACCTCCCCTCTCCCGGTTTCATCTATCGCCTGCCATCATGACTTCTTCCTCCCTCCTCCCCCCTTCTTACACTGACTTCTTGCCTTCCTTGCCAGTCCGAAAGAAGGGTCTTAGAATTTCTAGAAGCAATTCAGGAGGCACAGGATATATAAATCCCAAATAGGAAGAAGAATTCTAAGGGAAAGATGACAATGCAATGGATAACAAGGGAAGTCAAAGAAAACATAAAAGCCAAAGAGAGGGCATATATTACAGCAAAAATTAGTTGAAAGTTAGTGGATTAGGAAGCTTTCAAATACCAACAGAAGGCATCTCAAAATAACATTAAGAAGATAAAGGTGGAATATGAAAGTAAGTTAGATAATAATATTAGAGAGGATACCAAACGCTTCTTCAAATACATAAAATGTAAAAGAGGAGTGAGAGTGGATTTTGGATCATTGGAAAATGATGCTGGAGAGGTAGTAATGGGGAATGGCAAACAGCAGATTAACAGAATAAGTATTTTGCATCACTCTTCACTGTGGAAGACACTAGCAGTATGGTGGAGGTTCCAGATGTCAGGGGGCATGAAGTGGGTGAAGTTATCATAACTAAAGAAAAGGTTCTTGGGAAAGATCTGAAGGTAAATAAGTTACTGGACCAGATAGTGTACACCAGCATTCTGAAAGAAATGGCTGAATAGATTGTGGAGGCATTAGTAATGATCTTTCAAGAATCACTGGATTCTGGAAAAATTATGGAAAATTGAAAATATCACTCCACTCTTCAGAAAGGGAGAAAGGCAGAAGAAAGGAAACTGTAGGTCAGTTAGTCTGACCTCAGTGGTTGGGAAGATATTGAATTTGATTATTAATAATGAGGTCTCACGGTACTTGGAGGCACATGATAAAATAGACTGTAGTCATCATTTTTTTCCTCAAGGAAAAATCTTGTCTGTTAAATCTATTGGAGTTATTTGAAAACATAACAAGCAGGCTAGGCAATGGAGAATTGATTAATGTTGTGCTCTTGGCTTTTCAGAAGGCCTTTGACAAGATGCCACATATGAGGCTGCCCATGGTATTACAGGAAAGATTCTAGTATGGATAAAGCAGCGACTGATTGGCAGGAAGCAAAGAGTGGGAATAAAGGGACACTTTTCTAGTTAGCTGCTGGTGACTAGTAGTCTTTGTTGGGACCCATTCTTTTTACGTTATATGGTCAATGAGTTGGATGATGAAATTGATGGCTTCGTTGCAAATTTTGCACACTATGTTAAGATAGGTGGAATGGCTACAGAAGGACTTAGACAGATTAGGGGAATGGGCAAAGAAATGGCAGATGGAATGCAGTGTCAGGAAGTGTATGGTCATGCACTTTGGTCGCAGAAAGGAAAGGGTTGACTATTTTCAAAGGAAAGAAAATACAAAAAAACTGAGACTCAAAGGGACTTAGGAGTCCTTGTGCAGGATTCCCTAAAGGTTAATTTGCAGGTTGAGTCTATGGTGAGAAAGGCAAATTTTCAAGTAGCATTCATTTCAAGAGGACTAGAATATAAAAGCAACAATGAAACATTGAAATTATATAAAGCACTGGTGAAGTCTCACTTGGAGTATTGTGAGCAGGTTTGGGGTCCCCTCTCCTTTAAAGCATGTGCTAAAACTGAAGAATGTGCAAAGGAGGTTCACAAAAAATGATTCCAGGGCTTGAGAAGTTGATAGATTCCTGATTGGTCAGAGTGTGAAGAGATACAGGAAGAAGGCAGGAGATGGAGGCTGAGAGGAAAATTGGATCAGCCATAATGAAATGGTAGAGCATACTTGATGGTCCAAATGACTTAATTCTGCTCCTATATCTTACAGTCTTAAGGCCTGAAACTTCAACCATTCACTCTCTTCCATGGATTCTGCCTGACCTGCTAGGTTCCTCCAGCATTTTGGGTGTGTTGTTTTAGATCAATAGAGAACCAGAATGAGCTTGATGGTGTATACAGTATATTCTGAATGATTCTGTCATTCAATGATTTCGTTCAATTTTTCATAGTTCAGATGCCAGCAAATATCTATCTAAAGAGTGGCTACTGAATCATTCAGAAAACTCAAATAGTTTAACATTTGTTTTCTTGGAAAGCTGCTGACGGTTTAAATTAAGGGTGAAAACCAAGAAATAGGATTTCACTGTTCACTGGTGCACAGGACAGGTGCAGTGTGTACTGCTATCATATAACCAGATCTCCTGCAAAAACCTGTGCAAATGGGCACCAGTAAGGTAAAAACAGTGTTATGGGAGTTTGTGCACAAATGTTGCTTTAGAATGGGGCTTTTCACCATTCCCATCGGAACCTTTATGATGAGGCACAATTGTGTTGGTAATAGACCTTCTGCCTCACTGCTCCACTGATCTCCGGTACTCTCTGTGTCAAATTAGTACCTTCTTTAAATGTTCAAAAACAAAGATTCAAAGGTTCATTTATTATCAAAGTAGGTAATGCAATATACAACTCTGAGATGTGTCTTCTCCAGATAGCCACAAACTAAATAAAAGAAGCATGGAGTGTCATTGAAAGAAAAACTTGTAACCGATCACCCCATGCACAAAAAAATGGCAACATGATCCTCAACCCCCATAACACCTCTCCCCCCACACAATACACTACAAGAACATTAACCCTCAAACCCCGTACCTCGGGTTTGTTCTCTCACCCCAGAGGCATGTTGGTGGGTAAGTTAATTGGCTACAGTAAATTGCCCTGAGTTTTAGTGAGTGGCAGAATCATAAAAAAAGTGATATATACATAATACAATATGATTTGTATAAAATTAGTGTAAATGGATCTGTGCTGTCTGTCCTGGTGAGTTAAGTTCCCTGCTTCTTTGCTGTATGACTCTGTAACTTTACAAGTTCATAGCAGTTACAAGTGAGTCCTACTCTGGCAACTGAAAAACAGCTACGTAAATTGACTGTGAAGATGTATGTAGAAGCAGACAGACAAAGCAACATTCTGTGTGACTACATTCACCATGGTGTAGTCTGTCCTGGTTTAATTCTGTGCTACAAGTTGCACCGTGCTTCTGCAAAGTATGGGCTGATTAAGGGGAAAGCGATTTGTTTATCTACTCAGAAATGAGCAAATTCAGCACCATTCATATTGCTTCCATTGCCCTGAGGTTGAAGGTGGTGGATACCATGTACATGGCATCAATGTCATCGCAAATTCACGTTGACATTTGTTGTAGGTGCACTCCTCTTTTTATTGTGAATGATTAACAATTTGGATCACTCTAGATCATTCAATTTCTGTCAGTAATGGAGGGAAAGAGCAGTGCAAGAATAGTAATGTTGATGTCCAATTTCCCAAAGGGCCTAATTTCATCAGAAAATTAGAAATAGAAGCTACTCTACAGCTCAATTGTATCATGGCTAATGCTTTAGTTCAGCACAGTTTTCTTGTATTAACCTTCTATCCCTCAATTCTCTATAACATCCAACAATTTTTGTATATCAGACCAATTAACTCGTTTGATTGGTTGAAAGAATATTATGCTCCTGTATTGTTGAGGTTTATTGCAAATCTTTCTTCCCTATATTATAAAAATATAGCTCTGTCCGCTTGTTGATGCAGGTCTTTCCTACAAACACTGAGACTGTTTTATCTTAATGATAGTTACTTGTAGGTTTGTGAACTCTCTCCTCTGCAAATATTTGATTTTCAACTACTAATGTAATGAAAGTACTTTGATGAGGAAACATTTTAGCTGGGCACTGTGCCGTAGTGTATGAAAATCTTGTGAAATTTTGGGTGAAAGTCTAAACAGCTCCAAATGACACTTTAACCCCTTGTAAGCTCACAGCATGTAAGGTTACAGGTGTCTTTACAAGTTAAACACTGTTAAACATTGTTAATGTCTAATGTTTGCTAATAGCAGCTGGAGTCATCATTGGCCTCAAGGCACAAGTGGTATGAGGATGTCTCTCAATCAACATGAGTTGTCTGAATGAAAGAAAGCACACTGACTTAGTGGCATGGGGAAAAAAAAACCAAAGAATTTATCTGTCTCTCAATGCTTGTGGATTGAACCTCTCTATATTGAGACATTTTCCCCTCAGTCCTTGAAATTTCACCTAGACCAAAGAATCTTGATTGATAGTGGCCTGGGACAGACCCAGGGTAAATTCACAAGTGGGAATTCAGAGTTCCCCTGACTACAGCAATTATCAAGTATCAGCTGAGAATCGTGAGCCCTAAAATCTTTGTGGATATCTTTGTAACTTACTACATAGTACTTTGTGCATTTTATTTGTATTTTCCACTTTATGGTAATAAATTAGCTGTAGTTACTTTGTTGTGCTTGTAGGTTTATTTGCCACATTTTCTGGACACTCAGATTGGATTGGGTCTTTTGGATTTGATCAACCCAGCCTCTTACAGATTGCATTCTGAAAATTTAGTGAATGGATTTTACTCTGGTTCTGGTTCTGGTTCTGATGTTTGCCTACCATCCTTGAAATTCATTAAGCAAAGTCTGGCAACAGCTTTGTTAATTTTCTGTTTATTTATGAATCTTTGTCAAGGGCTACCTACACCACAAGGGTACAACGAAGAGCATTGTGATTAGTTCCCATCACCTTGTCCTTTGGTTTTGAATGAAAAGCTTCTTTACCATTTACCTCAGTTCAAAACTGTTTGACATCACATAACGCCTCAGTTTAACACTTCACGTAGGGTAGATGGTGTGGTCAGTTTTGAGTCCCTGTTGCCTTCTAGTGAGTTAAGGAGCACTTTGGTGACTGACCACAGTTTATCTAGGATGTTTTTGAAGCATTTGTTCTGAACATAAAGAAAATATATACTTGTACAACTTTAAAATTTGTTTTCATTTTAATTACAAATCTGTAGCAGTTGTTACTGAGGAAGCAATGGGTAATATAATAAGATGTATTTCATTTCAAGTAGTTTATTTCTACTGAATTATAAAGTGATTTGATAAACCCCTTTCAGTAAAATAATACATCTGAAATTTGAAGATGCAAAGTTCAGAACAGGGCAGAGCAGTTCACCAAACTTCAAGGATGGCTCTATAGTTTTCTGATATACCTTCTCTCAGAAACTGTTACATTCCCTCAATGCAGTTGCTTTTATCATCCCACACGGACAGACTACTGGCTTTCTGACTGCTCAGTGATATTAACCCCAATGTCATATAGAAGTAATGGACTATGAAAAATATCCTAGATAAATTATTGCTCAAGCTTAGACATTTCTGTTCTATTACACACAGCTCATATGTGCTATATAATATATTTTCTATTTAAAAAACTATTAAATGTAGATGAGGATTTGCCATGTATCTCACCAAGTACACAATATTCATTCAGTGACCTCAGGGACATTGATTCCATGAGATTCCCTCTGACCAGTTGTAGCACAGGTAACTATTTTAGAATTATAGTGTGGCAAGCATTTGGTACATAATGACAGACAAGGAAGCCTTTTAACTCAACAACTTTTTTTTTTCTTTTTTTTTTCTTTAATACTTTATTCAGAAATATTATGAAATAAAGTTATTTACATAGAAAAAAGCATTTGTTAAATCTGAGTCCTTATACAATAAATAAAGTTATTTACAATAAATTATGCGTTGACACTCTGTTCCTATTCAAATTAAAGATGTTTACAATAAAACATTCATTGACGCTCAAACTTTAGCCAAGGATTAAAGACTTATTTACAATAAAATAAAATCATTGACGATAAACATGCAGGCATTGACTCTCATTCCTTTACCAAAGTTCCTTTACTGTCTATACATTTCCAGCCACTCCTGGGGCACCATGTTGACTCATCTATCCACACCGCTGGTGAGAAGTATTCTCCTCCCCACCCAACCCCTCCCACTCCCGTGGGTGATTAATCTTAAACTGTGGTCCTTCCCCAACGAGCCTTCGTGGTGGCTGCACCAAGTTTGAGTGAATTCCTCAGCACATACTCCTGCAGCTGAGAATGTGCCAGCTGGCAGCAGTCAGCCACGGACATCTCCATGTGTTGGTAGACCACCAAGTTACGGGCTGACCAAAGAGTGTCCTTCACCGAGTTGATGATCTGCCAGCAGCACCAGATGTTGGTCTCGGTGTGCGTCCCCGGGGACAGCCCGTAAATCAGGAAGTCCTCAGTTAAGCAGCTGCTGGGCATGAATCTTGACACCATTCCTTCCATCCTCCACCACACCTTTTCCATGAACCCACAGTGTGCAAAGAGGTGAGTCACTGACTCCGCCTCATTGCAGTCCTCCCGTGGGCAGCGGGGTGTGGAGACGACATTCTGGGCATACAGGAAGAATCTGACTGGGAGGGCCCCTCTCACTGCCAGCCAGGCGAGGTCTTAGTGCTTGTTGGTGAGGTCTGGCGATGAAGCACTTTGCCAGATAAACTGGACAGTCTGCTCAGGGAACCACCCCACTGAGTCCATCTTGTCCTTCTCCTGCAGTGCCTGCAGGACATTATGTGCCAACCACTGTCTAATAGCCTGACTCATCAACTGTTTTTTTTTAAACAAAATATACTTTATTCAAAAACAAAATTATGTAGAATAACCCATTCAATGACTCTCAATCCTTTACAAATATTTCCATTACGGTCTTTACATTTCCACACTTTTTACCACCCAGGTGGCACTCCATTATTCCATATTTACATTCCTTTGTTGAAGGTTATACACTCCCTCCCCACCCCTCAACTCCCGCAGGAGAAGAACCCTAAACTGTGGTCCTTTCCCACCGGGCTCTTGCGGTGGCTGCACCAAGTTTCAGTGTGTCCCTCAGCACGTACACCGCAGCCGGGAATGTGCCAGTCGGCAGCATTCTCCCACGGACATCTTCTTGTGCTGGTAGACTCAACAACAGTTTTATTGTGATAGACACCATGACACGGAGAGTGAAACCAACCAGTCTCACACCGACAGGGGAGGTGACCATCACACACCCCGGTTACAGTTAGGGTAACTCACAAATACACAAGCAAATTACTATATAACCCGAGCTAAAATGTAACAATAAATGAACTGGAACTTCCCACCATAATCCCACAAAAGCATTTTAACACAAGACCAATAAACAGTACTGGTCATTAAAATTCCAGGGGCGGGCTGTCGACCATGCCCCTACCCATAACGTCACAATAATATCACAGAGCATATAGTAAAGAGGGAATATTTGGAGGAATTGTTACCTCTTTAAGCAGGCTGAATGAACAGTTGAGAATTAGCAGTACAAAGAATAGACAGTAAGGTATTATCTCAATGGACTAAGTTACAACATTGTATTCCAGTATCAAGAAACAGGTTTAATGAAAGTTCTCAGCACAAAACATCAGCTGTTCATCCCCCTTCATAGATGTTGTGTGACTTATTAGTTTCCTCAGCATGTTGTGTGTGATGCTTAAGATTTCAAGTACCTGTAGAATTCCTTGTGTTTCTAAAAAGAAACGGGTAACTGGCAAGGTATGAGATGAGATTTGATATGGATAGAGATTTTGTGCAGGGCTTGTTATTAGTGGAGTTTGTTGGAGGGGGTTTGTGGGAAAAGCAATAATGGAACATCCAAAAGTGACATGGTGAAATGACAATTAAATAAAAACTGAAGATGTTGAAAATATGAAATAAAAAAGAATACTGTGCTGAAAGCATTCAGCACAACAGGCAGCATCTATGGAAACAGAAACAAGTCACACTTCAGATCCAAAAACTTTCATCAGAAGTGGGACAGGGAAAAAAAATGAGCTGGTATTTAATGGCAAAGTGGGGGTGGAGGGGTAAGTTTCACTCTGCCTGCTCTAATGAAAAGATTCAAAATGTGTCCTGGAATTGAAAACATGTAAAACATGAAAGGAAAACACGATATAGAGTAAAACTCAAATCATGCAGAAATCTTAAATGCAGTATCCAACTCATTGAGACCTGTTTTCCATGCTCTTAATAATCGTAATAAAAGACAGGTTTACTACATTCCCTTTAGTCTCATTAGGTTCACTGGGAAATCTTCTACGGTAATACAACATCATTAAAAAAATAAATTCACAAAAATACAAGCAATTTTACAGCTGCTGGAAATCATCAGAAACACACACAAAATACATTAGGAACTCAGCAAGTCAGGAAGCATGGAGGGGAATAAACAGTCAATGTTTTGTGCCAGTATCCTCCTTTAGGACTGGAAAGAAGATGGGATGAAACCAAAATAAGAAGGTTGGAGAAGGAAAAGGTGTACAATCTGGCAGGTGATCGATGAAGCCAGGTGAGGGAGAAAGGGGGATGAAGTAAGGAGCTGAGGGGTGATAGGTGAATGAGGAGAAGCACTGAGGAAGAGGGAATCCAGTAGGAGAAGACAGTGACCCATGGAAGAAAGGGAAGGAAAAGGAGAACCAGAGGTAGATACTGAGCAAATGAGAAGAGACGAGATGAGAGGGGAATCATAATGGCGAATGAGGAAAAGGAATGGGGAGGAGATATGAATTACTAGAAGTTAGAGAAATCAATGTTATACCATCAGCAAGTGGGTACCCAGATGAAAAATGAAATGTTGCTCCTCCAACTTAAGTGTGGCTTCATCGTAGCAGTAAAAGGGGCCATTATTAAAGGAGACATTTTAGAATGGGAATAGAAGTTAAGTTGGAGTGGGTCATCAGTGGAAAATGTCTCCTTTTGTGGCAGATAGAGCTAAGGTCCTTGACGAAGGAGTACTCACTCTAATCCATGTCAGTCGCTTGTCAATGTATCGAAGGCCACACTGGGAGCACACAGGGATGACTCTGACTGACTCACAGGTGAAGTATTGCGTCACCTGGAAGGACTATTTGGGGCCCTGAATGATGGTGAGGACAGAGGTTTAGAGGCAGCTATAGCACTTGTTCTGCTAGCAAGGATAAGTCCCAGGAGGGAGATGAGTGGGAGGGAAGAATGGGCAGGAGAGTCACATAGAGAGCAATCCTTTTGGAAAGAGGAAGGTGGGGGTTGGTGAGGGAAGGTTATGCTTAGTTGTAGGATCCATTACAGATGGCAGGATTATGGACAATGAAGTAAATTAACTGAGTGTAGTTATTAATACGAGCAATATCCAATGGTTCAGAAAGTCTCGTGCCGCCACAACCAAAGCCTTAAGGTGTCAGATTACTGGAGTTTAACTGTAATTTAACCCTAAGACAATGGTATTTAGTAAACAAGTCGGGAAATTATACTAAGCTTTTCTTAAAGCCAGTTGCATCCAACTTCATGAAGGATGCCAAAGCCATGTGAATGGGCTACAAATTCAGAAGAAAGCGGCTTTTACAATCCAGCAAATTAACACTTCAATAATATGGAGATGTTCTCCTTCAACCTTTGGAAATGAAGGCAAACTTGACATAAATATGTAAATTTTAGAAGGGCTTTAAAGTGTAAACTATGGAGAAAGCAAGCAGATTTAAGATAATTAGCAAATTGATCAGAATTAAAAACAGGAGAAAAAAGTATGAAATGAATAGTTATTCTTTGGTAAGGATTGCCTGAAAGGGTGATGGAAGCACAGAATGCTTTGTGTCTTCTGACTTTGGCCTTATTATCACTATGCTTTACCAAAAATACATTGATTACCTGGTGATGTATGGATCAAGTTATACACTGCTGAGTACAAAGCAAATCTCCAAGCATGTAAACCAAATTGCATGCTGAATGTGAGACACTCCTAATGAAGCACCTACGGAGAGATTTAATGCTTCAGGTCAATGAACTTTTTAAACTGGTTACACTTGTCCAATGCTACTCAACAGACCCAACAAGTCATTTACTCACCTTACAGCTAGGTCCTTTACTTTTCTTTTAAATATAGTACTAAGTTCAATGATCTTGTATGTGAAGAGCATATTCAACATTATCAGATGAGCTGAAATTAGAATATTTTTACTTTGGTATTTCAGCAAATGATTCTTTTATTTCCCTATACATCATCCCAGGATTAAACTTTTTCATCTGTCTCATAGCCATTTCTGATCTCCATCCTCTCACTCACCCTTCCTTTTGGTCTCCATTCCCGGCCCCTTTCTCTGTATGCCCTTGTTGCGTTTTGTACATTTTTTTGTGTGTGGGGAGAGGGGTATTTGGGGGCTGATGTTCTTGTTGCATTCCGTTAAGGGAGGGGCTTTAGGAGTTAATGATAGTGTTGCGATTCTTTTTTTTACTTTCTTAGTTTCATGGCTCTCTGGAAAAGAAGAATCTCAGATTTGTATACTTTGATAATAAATAACTCATCCTTTGAATAAACCATGATAAAACCCTTCATTTCAAAGGATGTACTGCAGAGGCTTTATAAGGCATTAGTCAGACTGCACTTGGAGTATTATGAACTGTTTTTCGCCCTTTATTTAAGAAAATGTGTTGGAATTGGAGAGAGTCCAAAGGATATTTACAAGAATAATTCTGGAAATTGAAAGGTATGAGGAATATTTGCTGGCTCTAGTCCTGTACTCATTGGAGTTTAGAAGAATGATGGGGGTCTTATTGAAACCTGTTGAATATTGAAGTGCTTAGATAGAGTGAATTTGGAGTGGGAGAATTGAGGACCAGCGGGCGCAGATTCAGAATAGGATGTCTATTTAGAACACAGATGAGGAGGAATTTCTTTAGGTAGAGGGGAGTGATTCTGTTGAACTCATTGACACAGATGGCATTGGGGCCCATGTCATTGGGCATTTAAAGCAGTCATTGATATGTTCTTGATCAGTTAGGGTTTCAAAAGTTACAGGAAGAAGACAGGAGAATAGGGTTGAGAGGGATACTAAATCAGCCATGGTGAAATGTCGCAGTAGATGCAATGGGCCAACTAGCCTAATTTTGCTAATATGCCTTATGGACTTCACAGTTCTGATGGAATGTCATTGATATGAAGTGAAAAAACTGTTTCAATTCTATTTCCATCTCCTTGACAACTGGCCAGTCATTCTGCATGCTCTTTGATTTTTTTTATTTTTATTCCACTTTTCAACAAAAATATATTAGTAAGTTAAATCAAAGAAAGCACTAAGATGCTCTATAATCATGTGAAAGTACAAGAGGCAAGAAGGAATTTTGGAGAGGTAGTAGTGGGGGACAAAGAAATGATGAAAAAAATTAATAACTATTTTATGTCATTCTTCACTGTGGAAGACACCATCAGTATGCCTGAAATTGGAGTGTGTAGGGGGCAGATGTGAGTGTATTTGCTATTACAAAGAAGAAAGCACTTGTGATGCTGAAAGCTCT
Source organism: Hypanus sabinus (assembly GCF_030144855.1). Classification (NCBI taxonomy): domain Eukaryota; kingdom Metazoa; phylum Chordata; class Chondrichthyes; order Myliobatiformes; family Dasyatidae; genus Hypanus; species Hypanus sabinus. The sequence goes on from NC_082712.1 coordinate 70,399,954, forward strand.
GAAGACAGATAAGTCAGCTGGACTACATCACCAGGATTTTGAAAGAGATAGCTGAAGAGATTGTGGAGGCATTAGTAGTGACTTTTCAAGAATCACTAGATTCTGGAATGGTTCTAGAGGATGTCGGAAGACATCATGGCAGTGCTCCGTCAAGACTGGAGAACTCAACCAGTGAGGCACCATGGGTGGAACTGAGAAATAAGAAAGGTATGACCATATTAAAGGGGTTATATTATAGACCACCCAGATCACAGCTGTTTCAAATAACATTGTTATTATAGGTGATTTTAACTTTCCACATATTGACTGGGAATCCCATACTGCAAAAATGCCAGGTGGGATAGAGTTTGTCAAATGTAGTCAGGAAAGTTTCCTTCTTCAATATGTAGAAGTCCTAAAAAGGCAGCATGCAATACTGGATCTGCTATTAGGTAATGATACAGGGCGCATGAAAAAATTGTGTAAATTTGTATTCAGTGACAACAATGCAATTAGTTTTAAAGTAAATATGCAAAGAGATAGGTCTGGTCTGTGGTTTGAGATTCTAAATTGGAGAAATGCCAATTTTGATGGTATCAGAAATGATCTGGCAAGTGTGGATTGGGACAGATTGTTTTCTGGCAAAAATATTCTTGGAAAGCGGGAGGTCTTCAAAAATGAAATTTTGAGTGTAGAAAGCTTGTAGTAATCTGTCAGAATAAAAGGTAGAAGTAACAACTTTAAGGAATCCTGATTTTAAAGATATTGTGGCCTTGGTTAAGAGAAAAAAGGAGGTACATAGCAGGTATATGCAAGTAGGAACAAATAAGGTGCATATGGAGTTCAAGAATTGCAGTACTTAAAGTAAGAAATCAAGAAGGCTAAACATGAAGTCGCTCTAGCAGATAAGGTGAAGAAGAATTCCAAGGGATTCTACAGGTATGTTAAGAGCAAGAGGATTGCTCGGGTCCTCTGGAAGACCCGAGGACCTAGGTAATCTATGTGTGCAGCCAAAACAGATGAAGGAGACTTTAAACGCATTCTTTGCATCTGTATTTACTCGGGAAATGGATACAGAGTCAATAGAAGTGAGGCAAAGTGGTATCAACTTCTTGGACCCTATATAGATCACCGAGGAGGAGGTGTTTGCTATCCTGAGACAAATCAGGGTGAATAACTCCCCAGGGCCTGACTAGTAGTTTCCTCCAATCCTATGTGAGGCAAGTGCAGAAATTGCTGGGGCCCTAGCAGAGATATTGAAAACATCCTTAGCAACAGGAGATGTACCAGAGGATTGGAGGATAGTCAATGTTGTTCCACTGTTTAAAAATTACTCTAAACTGAAACCAGATAATTATAGGCCAGTGAGTATGTCATCAGTTTCAAAGGTACATTTAATGTTAGAGATATGTGTACAATATACATCCTGAAATGCTAGAACCACGAAGTCCCCCCCCCAAGTTTCCCCTCCTCCCATGTGTAAGCGGCAGTAAGCACCAATACCCCTCCTCCTCCCACCAGCAGTAAAAGCATTGGCACCCGCCATCGAGCACTCAGGAGTGAGCAAGGCAACAACAAAGACGCATACTTGCAGTGCTCCAAAGACTACATTGTTCACTCAGCATTCGACATACCACAGGCTCTCTCCCTCCCTAATAAGGGAGAAAGTGGTGTCTCTGCCTCACAGTAAGAGGGGAGACATAACAAACAACCTGCTGGTTTATGATTCTAAAAGTCCATTGCGTCACTTTTCTAGATTTCTGTGCCCAAAGCTCTCGTGTCCCTGAGCTCACAGCCAGAGATCTTCCATCTCCAACAACATACCAATCTCCTGCAGAGGTATCAACCTCTGATCCTCCTGTCCCCAGAGCCATGAGATCCCGGGCCTCCAAAGGTGAGTGGAGCTCTTCAGATGAGCACTTGGTGTGGTGAACAGCGGCCAGTTGTGAAACCCCAAGAGTGGGTCCCATTCCCACAAAGAACTATCATCAGCATGTACCTCCCGGTCAGGACCTTCAAAAGAACCCTGAAAGGGTAAAATTGGAGATATTAAAGATGGAAGTAGAGCTGTTTCTGAAGGTACAAGCAAAGGAGTCGCTGTTAGGCACCATTAACCCTCTTAAGATCAGTTGTGGGAAAGTCATCAGTGGGTATTCTGAGGCACTGGATATGTAAATATTTTGATAGACGTGGACTGATTAAAAATAGTCAACATGGCTTTGTCATGGTAGATAATGTCTAACCAATCTTATAGAGCTTTTGAGAAACTTATCAGGAAAGTGGATGAAGGCAAGGTACTGGATGTTGTCTACATGGCATTCGACGAGGTCCCATATGGGAGGCTGATCAAGAAGATTCCATCACTTGGCATTCAGGATGAGGTAATAAATTGGGCAAAATATGACATTGTGGGAGAAGCCAGAGGATGGTAGTAGATGGGTGCCTCTCTGATTGAAGGCCTGCGATTAGTGGGGTGCCGCAGGGAGTGATGCTGGGTCCGTTGTTGTTTTTCATTGTATCAATGATCTGGATAATAATGTGGTTAACTGGATCAGCAAATTCGCAGGTGATACTAAGATTGGGGGTGCAGTGGTCTATCATGACTTGCAGAGGGAGCTGCATCAAGTGTGAAAATGGGCTGAAAAATGACAGATAGAATTGAATGCAGACAAGCTCAAGGTTTTTCACTCTGCTAAGACCATCCAGGATAAATCTTACACATGGAATGGTAGGCACTGAGGAGTGTGGTATAACAAATGGATCTGGGAATAAAAGTACATAATTTATTGAAAGTGGCATCCTAGGTAGATAGGGTTGTAAAAAAACTTTAGGCACATTGGCCGACTTAAATCAATGTATTGAGTACAGAAGATGGGATGTAATGTTGAAGTTGTATGAGACATTGTGTGAGGCCTAATTTGGAGTATTGGGTACAGTTTTGCTCACTGACCTACGGGAAAGATGTAAACAAGTTTGAAAGCGTGCAGAGAAAGCTTACGGGGTACTGCCAGGTCTGGAGAACCTGAGTTTTGAGGAAAGATTGAATAGGTTAAGACTGAATTCTTTAGAATGTAGAAGATTGAGAGAAGAATTGATAGAGGTTTACCAAATTGTGAGGAGTGCAGATAAGGTAAACGCAAGCAGGCTTTTTCACTGAGGTTCGGTCAGTCTACAACCAGAGGTTATGGCTCAAGAGTGAAAGATGTGAATTTTAAGCGGGATGGAGAACTTCTTCACTCAGAGGGTTGTGAGAGTGTGGAATGAGCTGCCAGTGTAACTGGTCCGTGCAAGCTCAATCTCAATGTTGAAGAGAAGTCTGGATATGTACATGGATAGTAGGGAATATGGAGGACCATAATCCCAGTGCATGTCATTGTGAATAGGCTGTTTAAATGGTTTTCAGCATGGACTAGAAGAGTCAAAAGGCCTGTTTCTGTGACTGGAAAATTGCCAATGTTACTCCACACTTTAAGAAGGGACAAAAGCAAAAGAAAAGAATTATAAGCCATATAGCCTGACTTCAGTGGTTTGGAGTCCATTTTTAAGGATGAGGTTTCAAGTCAAAATCAGCATAGTTTCCTCTTGGGCAAAACTTGCCTGAGAAATCTGTTAGAATTCTTTGAGCAAATAGAGGGAAGAATAGATAAAGAGTGAGAGGATGTTGTTTACTTGGATTTTCAGAAGGCCTTTGACAAGGTGCCATGCAAGAGGTTGTTAAAGAAGATAAAGGGACCATGATATTACAGGAAAGCTGTTTGCACAGACAGAAAATTGACTGGCTGCCAGGAGGTAGAGAGTGAGAATATAGGGGGCCTTTTCTAGTTGGCTGCCCGTGACTAGTGGGTTTCCATGGGGGTTGGTTTCTTTTCACATTATATGGAAATGATTTCATGATTTTATGGCCAAATTTGCAGACAATATGAAGATGTAAGGGCAGATTGTGCTGAGGAAGCAGAGAGTCTTTAGAAGGACTTAGATAGATTAAGAGAATGGGCAAAGAAGTGGTAGAAGGAATATAGTGTAGGGAAATGTATGGTCACGCACTTGTTAGAAGGAATAAATGTATAGAGTATTTTCTACACACTGAGCAAGTTCAGAAATCAGAGATGAAAGGGGAGTTTTCTTGCAGGATTTCATAAAAGTTAAGTTGCAGGTTGTGTAAGATTTTGTGTAAAGGAAGACAAATGCAATATTAGCATTCATTTTGAGAGGACTCGAATATAAAAACAAGATGTAATACTAAGGCTTCATGATGCATTGGCCAGACCACTCTTGGAGAATTATGAGGAGTTTTAGACACCTTGACTAAGAAATGATGTGCTAGCATAGGAGAACTTTCAGAGTAGGTTCATGAAAATAATACGAAAATGGTTTTAACCTATGGAGAATATTTGATGGTTTTGGGCCTGTACTCAATATACTTTAAAAGATTAAGGGGGGGATCATGTTGAAATATATTGAATATTGTAAGGCCTAGATAGAGTTAATTTGGGGGGATATTTCCTATAGTAGGACAGTTTAGGTCCAGAAAGCACAGCCTCAGAATAGAATAAGTATCCCTTCAGAACAGAGATGAGGAGGAATTTCTTTAGCCAGGGGATGATGAATTATTGCCACTGACAGCTGCAGAGTATTGGGTATATTTAAACCAGAGGTTATTAGGCTTTTGATACGTATGATCATCAAGGTTTTGAGAAAAAGGCAGTTGAGAGGGATAATAAATCAGCCATGATGGAATGGCAGAACAGATTCAATTGGCCTATTCCTGTTCCTATTTCTTGTGGTGTTAGAGAGGAAAATTTGTTGTTTTACAGACTGAAATGGTTTCCTGAGTGTGGATACAGTACAAATGCAAAGGCTTGAGAGAATCATTTGCATTCATCTTTGCAGAAGAGGAGGTGATATTCACATTGGCTAATTAGAAGAATATGTTGAAAAGTACTAAAAATAATGAATGGAGGAACAGGGGACCTATTAAGGTGGATACATCATCAGGGGCCTCTTTGCTGTCTCCTAGTGTCAGAAATAGGGAGGAAGTAGCACATTATAACATTAGAAAATACAGTTTTCTATTGCCCTTTCGATACAGGTCTAGTGCCAAAGGACTGGAAAGTTACTAGCATAAAAACACTGCTTAAGAAGAGTAAAGAGGACTAAGTAAGGTCAGTATAACTTCAGCAATGAGAAATTGTTGTAAAAAAAAGTTCTGATAGCATAAAACATCACTCGGGGGAAGCACAAGCTAAGTGTAGTTATCATGGAATTGGTAAGAATAAACTATGTCTTGACTAACATTTGAAATTTTAATATAGTTAATGTGGAATGCCAATGAGATTAGATCATTAAATTTAGTAAGCATAGATCTTAGCAAAAACATTTTACAAGATCTCATGAAGAAGGTAAATAAAGGTATTGAAGATGAATCAAAAAGCAAGAGGAAAGCTAGATTAAGAACTTGCACAACAACAGAAGGTGATTGTTGATGGATGGTGGAGTATCTGATGGGCCCTAGACTGTAGATTTCCAAAGGGAATACAACATAGCCTTAGAGTTTTGTGCTTATGTATGTAAATGTTTGTACCAGTTATAAACTCAAGAATTTAAACAAAAATCACTGTTATCAAAATTGGCAGTGAATTGATTTTGAGGCAGAGAGTTCTTGGCTCAAGAAGATGTACAGGCTAGCATAACAGAGAGAAATGTACTTAAGGAGGACAAACAATTGATTTTGAGAAACAGAGAAACTGCTGCCCATGTTAAAATAACAGAAGGGTTTTGGAGTGTAGCTTGACAAGTAGATAATGTGGTTAAGAAGGCAAGATTGGAATCAGGTTTACTATCACTAGCATAGGTAATAAAATTTATTGTCTATGTGGCAGCAGCACAATGCAATACATAACAATAGAAAAAAACATGAATTATAGTAAGTATATGTATATTAGAAAGTTAAATTTAAAAAATAGTGCAAAAATAGTAATAAAAACATAGTGAGGTAGTGTTCATGGCTTCAATATCCACACAGAAATCAGATGGCAGTGGGGAAGAAGCTATTCCTGAATCACTGAGTGTGTGCCTTCAGGTTCCTGTACCTCTTTCATGATGGTAGCAATCACAAGGCATGACCTGCATGATGGGGGTTCTTAATGATGAGTGCTGACTTTTTGAGGCATTACTACTTGAAGATGTCCTGGATACTACAGAGATGAGTGCCCATGATGGAACTGACTAAGTTTACTACTCTCTGCAGCTTCTTTCAACCCTTTGCAGTAGCCACCTCCTCCCACCCCCCAATACCAGACAATGTTGCAATTAGTTAAAATGTTCTCCACATTACATCTGTAGAAATCTGTGAGTGTCTTTGGTAACATACCAAATCACCCAAAATCCTAATGAAATATAGCCTCTGTATGTTGGGTCCAAGATAGATCTTCAGAGGTTTTGACACCCAGGAACCTAAAATTGCTCACGCTTTCCATTTCTGATCCCTTTATGAGGAGTGGAGTATGTTCCCTCATCTTACCCTTTCTGAAGCACAACCAGTTCTTTGGTCTTACTAATGTTGAGTGCAAGGTTGTTGCTGCAAAACCACTCAACTAGCTGATATAAGTCACTCCAGTATGCCTGATGCACCATCAATAACTCACTCTGAGACGTAAAGGCGAGATATCGGCTTTTATTGACTGGAAGAAGGAGCAAGCAGTGGTTGACCACCATACTACATCCTGGAGACAGAGAGACCGGGCTCAGGCCTCAATCGCCTTTATACAGGGGTCTGTGGGAGGAGCCACAGGAGCAGTCAGCAGGGGACGTGTCCAGACAGGTATATGTAGTTCACCACATTGTTTTAAAATGTTTTAAAATGTCTCTTTGTTTTAAAAAGAGTCCCCATGTGGCAAAGTTTCTTACAAGTATATTTACAGGTTAAGTCTATCAGGTGGTCGAATCTGTCGCTGCGATCTACGTAGCACCAGCTGTGATTGCACAGGTGCCGGTGGTGCTTGCACCGGAGATGGAGGTTGTGCTGGTTCCGGCCTAACTGGAGGTGTCAGCCCACTAGGCGTTAGTGATCCCTCTCGCGTGTGCGAGGCACCTGGTATATACGTGTATGAGACGCCCAGTATCTGAGTGTCGTGAGGAGTCTGTGTAGGGCTTGGTGTGCGCGGTGTCACCTCGGGTACAGGGTTCATAGTTACCGGGGAGAGGTCGGGGTAGTGGTCTGCTGCTCCTGCGGGCGCCAGGTCGCGGACCGAGACCGTGTCCTCCCGCCCATCAGGTAAGACCACGTAGGAATACTGGGGGTTTGCATGTAGAAGGTGAACCCCCTCGACCAGCGGGGAGTATTTATTACTCCTCACATGTTTCCGGAGCAGCACTGGCCCTGGGGACGTCAGCCAAACTGGTAGAGTGGTCCCAGTGACAGACTTACTGGGAAAAGAGAATAGGCATGAGGGGTGGCATTGGTGGACGTACGTAACAGGGAACGGATAGAGTGGAGTGCCTCAGGGAGGACCTCCTGCCATCGAGAGACCAACAACCCTTTTGACTTAAGGGCTAAATGTGTGGCCTTCTACTCTGTGGCATTCTCCCTCTCCACCTGTCCATTTCCCCGGGGTTTATAACTCGTGGTCCGACTAGTAGCAATGCCCCTAGCTAACAGGTACTGGCGCAGCTCGTCACTCATAAAGGAGGACCCTCTATCGCTGTGGATATAGCAGGGATATCCAAACAGAGTGAAGAGCTGGCGCAGGGCTTTTATGACGGACGTGGTAGTGGTGTCGGGGCAGGGGATGGCAAAGGGGAACCGCGAGTACTCGTCGATATTATTGAGAAAATAGACATTGCGGTCAGTGGAGAGAATGGGGCCCTTAATGTCAACACTCAGTCATTCAAAAAGGCGGGTGGCCTTGACAAGTTGCACCGTTTCAGGATGGTAGAAGTGCGGTTTGCACTCAGCACAGATTTGGCAGACCCTGGTCATCGTCCTGATGTCCTCCAGGGAGTACAGCAGGTTCCGGGCTTTCACGAGATGGTAAAATCAGGTGACCCCCGGATGGCAAAGATGTGCATGAAGGGTGTACAGCTGGTCGAGCTGTGCGCTGGGATAGGGCATCAGGGGGCTCATTGAGTCTGCCAGGCCGGTACAGGATATCATAGTTGTAGGTGGAGAGTTCTATTCTCCACTGCAAAATTTTATCATTTTTGATTTTGCCCCACTGTTGGTTGCTGAACATGAACGCAACCGAGCGCTGGTCGGTCAGCAAGGTGAACCTTTTGCCAGCGAGATAGTGCCTCCAGTGCCTAATAGCTTCCACTATGGCCTGGGTTTCTTTCTCCACCGCGGAGTGCCGAATTTCAGAGCCTTGAAGGGTACGAGAAAAGAATGCTACTGGCCTGCCTTCCTGATTGAGGGTAGCAGCCAGAGCGAAATCGGAGGCGTCACTCTCTACTTGGAAGGGAATGGTCTCGTCCACCGCATGCATCATTGCTTTGGCAATGTCCCCTTTAATGCAGCTGAAGGCCGCGCAGGCCTCAGCAGAGAGGGGAAAAGTGGTAGACTTGACCAAGGGGTGGGCCTTGTCTGCTTAGTTGGGGACCCATTGGGTGTAATAGGAAAAAAAAACCAGGCACCGTCTGAGGGCTTCGAGAGTGGTGAGAAGAGGGAGTTCTAACAGGGGGTGCATACGGTCGGGATCAGGGCCAATTACCCTGTTTTCCACGACATACCCAAGGATAGCAAGGCGGGTGATTCCGAACACCACTTGTCCCTGTTATAAGTAAGGTTCAGAGCTTCGGCCACTTGGAAAAATCGTTTGAGGTTGGCGTTGTGACCCGGCCAGTCGTGACCACAGATGGTGATGTTATCCAGATAGGGAAATGTGGCCTTCAGTTGGCACTGGTCCACCATCCGGTCCATTTCCCTCTGGAAGACAGAGACACCATTTGTGGCACCAAATGGGATGCGCAGGAAGTGATAGAGCCTGCCGCCCGCCTCGAAGGCGGTGTAAGGGCGGTACTCCGGGCGGATGGGGAGCTGGTGATAAGCGGATTTCAGATCTATTGTCGAGTACACGTTGTACTGAGCTATCTGGTTGACCATATCCGTGATGCAGGGTAGGGGGTACGCATCAAACTGCGTGAACCTATTGATGGTCTGGCTATAGTCCACGACCATCCTATTTTTCTGCCCAGTCCGAACAACAACCACCTGGGACCGCCAGGGGCTTGTGCTTGGCTCAATGATCCCCTCCCTGAGCAGCCGCTGCACCTCTGACTGAATGAAGGCCCTGTCCCCCGCGCTGTACCTCCTGCTTTTAGTTGCCACAGGTTTACAGTCGGGGGTCAGGTTGGCGAACAGCGATGGGGGAGGGATCTTGAGGGTGGAGAGGCTGCAAGTGGTGTCAGTGGCACAGCTGTCGGCATGGTGCTGGGTGGGATGTGTGGTTCAGTGTGTGTGTGTGTGGTCAGTAGCGGGGTATATGGCGAAGTCCCACCAAACTGAGGATTCCTGACAGTGAGTGGTGGGAGGGGCCCGTCATATGCCATAGTCACACTTTTGAGATGGATCTGGAAGTCCACCCCCAATAGCACAGGTGCGCACAGTTGAGGCATGACCAGTAGCGCAAAGTTCCGATATTCTGTGCCCTGCACCACCAATGTCGCTACACAACCCACCCGGATGTCTGTGGAATGCGAACCAGAATTCATGGTGACCCTCTGACTCACCGGCTATGTCACGAGTCCACAGCATTGCACTGTGTCTGGGTCAATAAAACTCTCAGTGCTGCCCATGTCAAACAGGCAGTTAGTCCTGTGCCCCTCCACCAGGATGTCCATCATTGACCTTGCAAGCTGGTGTGGGGCGCTTTGGTCGAGGGTTACAGTGGCCAGAGTTGAACTGTCGTCTTGGTGCCCAGTAAACACCGGTGGGTCGGGGGCAGGGCATGTTGACGCCGACAAAGATGGCCGCCCACATCAAGGCATGCAAGATGGCGGCCCCCAAGTTTCACACGGGTAGGGGGCGGGGCATGGTGACACCGACAAAGATGGCCGCCCACATCCGGGCATGCAAGATGGCGGCCCCCACGCCTCGCACGCAGTGCTGCTCGACCCTGCTCATGGTTTAGACTTACAGACCTTGGTGAAATGGCCCTTCTTCCCGCAGCTGGAGCAGGTCGCTTCTCAGGCCGGGTGGCGTTTTCGGGGGAGCTTTTCAAGTCCGCAGAAGTAACACAGCTCGGCCTTTCGCCTGGCCGCAGCTGTGGTTGGGTTCGGGGAGTTTGTGGAATCACGACTGGCAGCGGCATTGGAGAATTCGCTCGCGGGAACCGGCGGCGGCGGGGTCTGAGGTGTCCATGGAATCGGCGGGGAATCGCGTGGCTGGACAGCAACAGCATTGTGCAGAGCAGCCTCCAGCATGTCGGCCATCTCGATCGCCGAGCGTAAGGTAAGATCGGCATTTTCCAGCAGCCACTGGCGCACATACACTGACCTAATTCCTGTAACAAAGGCGTCACGTACTAGCAGCTCCACATGCTGTCCATGAGCGTTCTACGGTCACAAGTTTGGACGAGTGTCTGTAGGGCTCAGAGAAACTCGGCACTTGACTCTGCAGGCCGCTGTCATCGTGTAGCTAAGCGATGTCTTGTGTAGACGGTGTTCACCGGCCACAGGTACTGTCTTTTGAGGGCATCCAGTGCCCCTTCATAGGTCGGCAGATCCCTGATAAATGAATAAACTTTTGGGGTGACCCTCGAGAGGAGAATACTGTGCATAACAGTGGGGTCAGTTGCATGAACCTCCTCCAAGTATGATTGGAAGCATGCAAACCAGAGTTCAAAGGCAAGAGCTGCTTCAGGGTCTTGGGGGTCCAATTCCAATCTTTCTGGACGTAAAACGGTTTCCACGTTTTAAAACTTCCAGTCATTAAAATTGATGCACCATCAAAAACTCACTCTGAGGCATAAAGGCGAGTTATCGGCTTTTATTGACTAGAAGAAGGAACAAGCAGTGGTTGACCACCATACTACATCCTGGAGACAGAGAGGCCGGGCTCAGACCTCAATTGCCTTTATACAGGGGTCTGTGGGAGGAGCCACAGGAGCAGTCAGCAGGGGGCGTGTCCAAACAGGTATATGTAGTTCACCACAATGCCCGCTCCTCATCATCTGAAATTCTGACAGTAGTTGTATCATCAGCCAATTTATAGACTGTATTTGTGCCTAGCCACACAGTCATGGGTGGATATTTTCTGTTTGATCAATGTATTTAGAGGCAACAGTTACAATATAGTATGTGTGATAGCCTTATGCAAGCAGCCTTCAAACTTTTTTCACATGTAGCCTATTAGCTTTAATCAGTACTAAAATTACAAGGAGAACTATGTAACAAACAAGCACTTTGTAATGAAAGCAGGCTACCAGCTCACAGTGGAAGTCTTCTTAAGATGTAAAGTTTGTAAACTGACCTAAAAGGGAAAGAGAGTGCAGGAGAGTTTAGTGAAATCTCCAGAGTAAATAATAATGCAAAAGTTTTAGAAAGGGATAAGAATTTAACTTCAAGCCACATAGAGACAAAATTGGCAATTGAGGTGGTGAATACAGTAAAGAAGGTGTTATACTTGAATGCATGCACTATATAAAATAAGAAAGATGATCTTAAAGCACAGTTAGAAATTGACAGGTGTAACATGTGAGCATCAGCGAACCATGGTTGAAAGAAGAATACAGTTCGGAAGGTGGTGTCTGCTTTCTCGCAGACCGTGAGTCCGGCGTGTGAGTAAAATGGCAACTTCAAGAAGAGCTCCAACTTCATGTGCACATTTGGACTGGGTGAACATTAATGGACCCTTTTAATTTTTTTCCTTTTCTTTTTTCTATTAACTAAAGCTGAAATTTGCAAATATGTTTTCCTTATTGTGTGCAATGTTCAATCTGTTATTTATTTCTGATTTCTTTCTTTGTTTATAGGCACTGTTTACACAGCATTTGCCCAAATCTAGGTTTCTTTAATTGGAATATCACGGTGTTCCTGTTTGGCTGAACCCCAAATCATACAGACCCTAGAATGACCCAAGTTTGCATACAGATCCAGTCAGGGGGTTACAGTAAGATCATGAGGCATTGAATCAGAGTTAAGCCATTTGTCTCATCAACTTGGCATTGACTTTCTATTATGGCTGACTTATTATCCCCCTTAACTCCATTCTCCAGCCTTCTCCCCATAAACTCTAGCATACTGACAAACAAGAACCTATCAACCTGCACCATTAGGAAGGCAAAACAGAATTGTTCACAGAGAGAATTGCCATTTCTGTGACACCAGAGACAGACGATGCATGTGGCAGGGCATTCAGACCTTAATGGACTAGAAGTCTACCCTGCATGTCAATGACAGTAACACCACTCTTCCTGATACGGTGAACTCTTTTTCACTTGTTTTGATGCATGCTGACCACTCCTCACTGCACTTAAATGGCCCCTACGAGGAGAGACTTAAGAGCACTAAGTTTCTTGGTTTGCACATAACAGATGATCTCACCTGGTCCCTCAACACCACCTCTGCACTTCCTGATGAGATTGAGGTAAGCGAAACTCCCACCCCATTCCAGCTAATTTTTACAGAAGCACCATCAAGAGTGTCCTGTCCAACTTTATCACTGTCTGGTATGGGAATTGCAAAGCATCTGACTACAAGTCCCTGCAAAGGATTGCTGCGAGGATTACTGGAGTCTTTCTTCCATGTATCAAAGGTATTTATCAGGAGCACCGTGTACACAGGGCTCTTAGCATTATCAATAATCTCTCCCATCCATCCAACTATCTCTTCGACCACCTACCATCAGGCAGGATTCACCAGAGCATCAAGACAAGAACATTTAGGATGGGAAACAGCTTCTTCCCCCAGGCCATAAGACTACTGCACTCCCTGCCACTATCTATTAGTAGTGGTCCTTCAATAATAGCTAAATTTTGGAACGTTTGCAGTGAACTGGAAAATCACAAATGTCACTCCACTATTTAAGAAGGAAGGGAGACAAAACACAGGAAATTATAGGTCTGTAAGACTGAGTTCAGTGATTGGCAAGATGTGAGAGTCCAGTATTAAGGATGAGGTTACAGGGTATTTGGAGGCACCCAATAAAATATGTAGAACTCGGCATGGCTTCCTCAGCGGGATATCTTGCCTGACAGATCTGAAGGCATTCTTTGAGAAAATGACAGGCAGTATAGACAAAAGAGACTCAGTGGATGTTGTTTACTTGGATTTGCAGAAGGCCTTTGACAAGATGCTGCATCTGAGGATACTGAACAAGATAGCTGTCCATGGTATTATAGGAAAGGTATCAGCATGGACAGAAAATTGACTGACTGGCAGAAGGCAAATAATGGGAATTAAGGGGCCTTTTCTATTTGGCTGTTGTGACCAGTTGTTTTCCATAGAAGTTGGTGTTGGGACTGCTACTTTTCATGTTATATGCTAATAATCTAAATGATGGAATTAATGGTGTTGCGCCAAGTTTATGGATGGCACAATAGGTGGCAGTGTTGTGGAAGCAGGGGAACTTTTCTAATGGGGGAGCAAATTCAGAAATCGGAAGTGCAAAGTGAGCTGGGCGTCCTGGTGCAGGATTCCTAAATGTTAACTTCTAGGTTGAATCAGTAGTAAGGAAGTCAACTGCAACACTGGCATTTATTTTTGAATGGACTAGAATATAAAAGCAAGTAAGGAACGTTGATGCTGTATTAAATATTGGTCAGACCACATTTGGATTATTGTAGCAGTTTTGCCACCTCTGCCCATCTATATCTAAGAAAGTACAGTATGTACTGGCATTGGAGAGGTTCCAGAGGTGTTTTACAGAAATGATCCAAGGAGTGAAAAAGATCATCTATGTTACACACACAAAATGCTGGAGGAACTCAGCAGGCCATGTAGTAACTATGGAAAAGAGTAAACAGTTGACGTTTCGGGCCGAGACCCTTCCTCCAGCATTATATGTAAGTTGCTTTAGATTTCCAGCATCTGCAGATTTTCCTATGTTTGAGGTTAGTTTATGTGCAGAGTTTGATGGCTCTCGGCCAGAAGTACTGGTATTTAGATGAATGAGGAGTACCTGCTGACTACTGAAAGCATTGTTCCATCTAGGCTGTGTGGGTGCATTGCCGCACATTAACTGAAACACTTCTGTACTCACAACCTTTGTTGCCATGCAGCTGGAATATTCTTTTATATAATGTTAATATAATTTTGAAATTATGTTAATATGGTTTTGAAATTATGCTAATATAATTTTCAAATTTATGTTAATATAATTGTTATTTTGACCAATCCACAGTATCGAGTATCATTAACTGTTCTTAATGATCTGGCATCTCTTTGCAAATTCCTTCAGAAAACCTGTTTGAATACAATTGAAGCTCTACCATATGCAAAAGCAAAAATAAACAAATTACACTTACAGTTTCTTGGCAATACTGTTTATTGGAGTGACAAAGTGAAAGATCTGATGTTGATCCAGTAAGGGCCTCAGCTTTGTTACCTCCGACCTTCAACTCTCTGAGGCAGAGAGCTCTGTCCTCAGTAAGGGCCTCAGCTTTGTTATTCTCTAACTTCTGTTAATGCACCTCCTCCCCTTCTTACCCCATCCTGACATATTTAGTTGTTTGTTTTTTTCTCTCTCTCTCTGCCCATCACTCTGCCTGTTCTCCATCTCCTTCTGGTGCTCCCCTCCCCCCTTTCTTCCTGCCGAGGTCTCCCGTCCCATGGTCTTTTCCCTTCTCCAGCTCTGTATGACTTTCGCCAAGCACGTTTCCAGCTCTTAGCTTCATCCCCCCCCACCTCCAGTCTTCTTCTATCATTTTGCATTTCCCTCTCCCCCCACTACTTTCAAATCTCTTAGTATCTTTCCCTTCAGTCAGTCCTGACAAAGAGTCTCGGCCCAAAACATTGACAGCGCTTCTCCTTATAGATGCTGCCTGGTCTGCTGTGTTCCACCAGCATTTTGTGTGGGTTGTTGATACTATATCCAGTAATCAATTCATTCAGCATGGGTATAGTCATTTAAATAATTGATTTCCTAATGATGAGGTAAAAGAAAGTGAAGCATTTGACTCTGTTGCAATTACAAATGAAACCAATTTTGAATTTGGAAAAGAGTATGTTGTACAATTGACAAAAAGTACTCAGCTACTGCAATAAAAATGTTGCCTCAAAAGTATTGTAGCAATGCTTTGATTTCAAACTTGTGATTTCTAAAATATTGAAGACAGATTCAATTAAGGCATTCACCGATACGTTCGACTATGTGCTTCGAAATTAAGAATTTGAGGAACTGTCATTTCTTCTTGACATTGTTGGAACATTTCAAGCTTCTAGTGCTGAACTTGGAATGAGGATTCAGTCTTATAAATTCAATCAGATGTAAATCCAGGAACAGACTGGAAGTGGAACATTTGGATGATCTAATGAGGATTAAGATATATCTTCCATCTGGATGTGAAATTAATCTGGACAGACGAGAAAAAGGTTACAGAACATGAAAGATTTTCTTTGTTACACCGTATTTCATTATACCCTTTAATAAATAAATAAAATCAAACATGTGTGATAAAGGATATGATTTCATTTTTTACCAACAGAGCTACACCACCATCACTTCCCATCTTCTTGTCCTTTCGATATGGTGTGTAACTTCCATCTGCGATCTACTTTGAGCCATAATGCCCATAATGTTATGCCTACCAAATTCAATCTGATGTACAAGATTATCTATAATTTCATATACTGTATGTATTTAAGTATAATATCATGAGTACTGTATTCATAACCTTTTTCAATTTTATATCACTTTTACCAGAAGTTAAAATCGTATCTAAACTATTTGTCTTTTTTTAAATTCTGGAGACATCTGTCTTATGCAGTAGAATTCACATTGACTTTGATGAAGTGTTTTGAGAGGTTTGTCATAGTTAGAATTAACTCCTGCCTGAGCAAGGACCTGGATCACAGCAAATTTCCTACAGGAACAACAGGTCTACAGTAGTTGCAGTCTCATTGGCTGCCCACTGGGATTTGGACCACCTGAGTAGTATCAATACAAATGTTTATTGATTACAGCTCAGCATTTTATATGATCATCCCACGGTAACTATCAGCAAGTATTGAACGCTGAGCCTCGGTAATTCCCTCTTCAACTGGATCCTTAACTCACTCATTGGCAGATCATAGTCAGTATGGATTGCTGATAACATCTCCTCCTCACTGAAAGTCAACATCAGCTCACCTAAAGGATCTGTGCTTAGTCCACTCCTCCATTCATGACTACACACAGCTCAAATGTCATTGATAAATCCATCAGTGACAACAGAGTCATTAGCGAAATTTCAAGTAGCAACAAGGAGGAGTACAGGAATGAAATAGATTAGCTGGTCGATTGGTGTCACAATAGCAACCTTGCATTCAATGTCAGCAAGATCAATGAATTGATTGTATACTTCAGGAAGGACAAATCAGGAGAACACGCACCAATGGTGGGAGGTGGGGTGGGGTGGAGCGGGAGGGTCAGTGATGGAAAAGGTGAGCAGTTTCATGTGCCAGGGCCTCAGCATCTCAGAGAACTATCCTGGGCCCAACATATTGAAACTGTACAAATTGCTACAGGTGTACAGTACAGAACCTTCTGACTGGTTGCATCACTGCCTGGTTCAGAGCACAATGCACAGGATTGTAAGATGTTTCAATGGATTGCAGACTCAGTCAACTCCATCATGGGCACTACCCTCCCCACTACCGAGAGCATCTTCAAAAACTAATGGCTTCAGAAGGAGACATCCATCATGAAGGACTCTCACTATCCTGGACATACCCTCTGATTATTACCATCAAGAAGAAAATACAGGAACCTGAAGACCAATAGTCAATATTTTAGGAATAGATTCTTACCCACTGCCATCAGATTTCTGATCTATCCACGATCTAATGAGCACCATCTCACTATTCCTCTTTTGAACTACTTATTTATTTGCTTGCTTGCTTACTTACATACATAGTAATTTGCTATGCCCACCAAGTATTGTTGCCATGAAGCAACAAGTATCATGACTTATGTCAGTGACAATAAACCTTCATTATGATTCTGAATATGAGAAACATTGGCACCTAGAACGTGGGAACCTACCATCAAACGTGGAGATACAGTATATCACTTTCCAAGCTGAAGTTATCCTAACATTGAAGTCTATCACCACTCTGTTGCTGCTGGGAGTAAATCCTGGATCATGCTACCAACAGCACCAAGGGACATCAATGAAGGAACTGATGTTTCTGCACATTATGATAGTATATGCATAGATTCACTAAAATGAGAGCCAAACTTCAGGAAATAAAATCTGCTCACAAGTTAGCTTCCATCTGAGACTTTTGTGGCTAGTGGAAGCAATCATTACATTTGCAACATTCTGATTCTGTCCCATTGGAACTACAGAGGGGAAGACAATAGATGAGCATCTGTGTTAATTGGTGATCACTGAAAAATTTAGAAAGAGGTGAGGTAAGTCATTATGCATTCCACTTTATGTGCAATTTAGGACAGGTTTGTTTTGTCACTTAATATTTTGGCTAGCTGTATTTTCATGGGACGATTCCCCTAATTGTGACAAAAGGGATGTATTTTGGATCTCGGGAGTTTGTGCTCAGAAGTTTTCAGAACCAACACCAGTATTTAATATTCAAAGAGGTTCTACTAGTTGCCACCATAGTAAATATGTTATTCTGACTATATTCAAAATGTTAAAGTTAAGCAGGTAACAAAGGTTAATTAAACCCAAAAAAGTAATATTAGAAAGCTCCATGTGTGGAGGGATGAAAACTTGGTTTACTGAATTTTTTAAAAAAGAACTTGATTAAAAAAAACTATGCGAGAATGAGGCGTGGCTGACACAGCATGGAAAGTTAAGAGAAACATAGCGAACTATTAGAAATTAAAGATATAAACTGTTAAAAGTGGAATTAGTAGCGAATATCTCTACCCTACTTACTTGAAAACCTCAGGACGAAACTCCTGGAGGATAGACAATAATGATAAAAGATCTATTGAAGCTAAGGCTATAATGAGCCATATCGGCAGAGCCAACTGTCCAAGATCTATCATGTAACCATGAATTAGTTCTGTTAAATAATACCAAGGGATTTGGTCAGGTTTTTTCTTTGTATTAGTTTGTTAATTGACTTTCTGTGGATGATCAACAATTTCATCCAACAAAACAAGAAACAAGATGATGAGCCACCCAAGATGAAAAGCCAGCATAGAAATGAACTGTTTCATGACATAGAAGATTTAATATGGTTTCATGTATAAATTTATCTTCATTCAAAGGATTTGAATTTGATTTTCTGCAATAACTGATTATTTTTGCAAAGACTTTGATAAGTTACTTCGTTTAAAAGTTGTGTTGTTGGAGAACTGCCATGAAAGGAGTTAAGCTGCATAGATATATAATTTTGAACTTGAATTTTAATTTGTAGATATACTGACTTGAACTGAAACTGAAGTTAACCATAATACTTAAGAATATGAATCCAATAAATGTTCTAACCAATAGGAAAAAAAAAGGAAAAGTTTAGTGTGTAAACCTTTAAATAGGGAATAAGATAAGACCTAATTGGTTAGAGAAATTGGAGTAACAAAGGTTATTCTAGTGAATATCACTGATTTTAACTAAGCAGGAATTTGGTTTTTGTTGATATCTGAGATTTGGAATCTAACAGAATGTTGGAATTTTGAATTGTTTTTATTTATGTAAAATTTTGAATATCTTGTTTTTTATATATAAACAAAACTTACCTCCAGAAGTGTGTGTTTTCTATTCATTGCCTCCTTCCGATATCTAGAGCTTCTGATAGTCAACTAGCACCTCGTAATTTAATTTTTCTGATAAAGCCGGTGACCAATCACACGAGATAAGACATGCAGTACACAGGTATTACATATAGCAATTGAAATTGTAATTAATATTGTTTAAGAAGTATACAACATCATGCCAGAAGAGTGAGATTCTTCTGAGATTTTCTTGAATTCTCTCCTGAAGGTTTGCTGTCTGAATAAAGACTTTCATGTTTCCTAGTTACAGCTTCTGTGTGACTCAGTTTTAGTTAGTCACAATAATGGTGAATGATTTAAAATGTTGCTGCAGGGATTTGGGAAGAGTTGAGTCCTGGGAGATAGGAGGAAGTCCATTCCTGCTGGATGTTGTACTTTGTATTTTTGTTCCAAGATATTCAATGATCTATCCATACAAGATTTAAAGTTAATAATTGATTCAACATAGATGTGCCATTTGTTTCACGACATATGCCAGTAATGATAAATCTCATGCTGTGTTGGTTCCATTTAATAAATGAAACTTTTGAACATGCTGGTCCTGAGTTCCAGAGCCTGCAACTTGAAAGTGTGTGATAATTGAACCCTCAGATTTAGAGTTGTGCAGAAAGGTATTTTTTTGGTAAACCTGCATTGCAATCTACAAGGACAGCTTTCTCTTCCTAAGGTGTGAGGCCTAGAGCTGGAAATAGTGTGCTTGATATGGTCTAAGCAGAGCTCTGCCTGGTAATACCTCAATCTTGCTTCTGTCCTCTAGACATTATTCTGTCAGCCTTTCATAATTATTTTATCTGTCTGTCTATGACATTTTAATTAACATGCTTGGATCCCCAAGTCTCCTTAGATTTCCACTACTTCTATGTTATGACCACTTATAAAGAAAATTAGACAATTGAAAGATAATATTTCAATCAGTGGAGGCCCATAGTGGATGACTTTTACACTTGTATAAACTGTAATCTTTTCCCTAAACATTGCCTCTTGCTTAATCTATTAAAATTTCCCTTCCTCTCTTCCTCCCTTGCCTGCCCCAACCAACCAATTTGCAACCTTCGAGATAGAGTAACAATGCTTTTATGCCCTAGTATATTAATTTATTAATTGTTATTATTGTTTGATTTTTTTGTGTTTGCACATTTGTTGCTTTGTGTATAGTTTTTCATTGATTCTGTTGCACTTTTTTGTTCCACTGTGAATGCCTGCAAGAAAATGAAACTCAGCATAGTAACTCGTATCGTGTATATACTGTGATAATATAGTTATTTTGAACTTTGAGATCTCAATAGCTGCTTTTCCCCTACCCTTTCCAAAAAGCAGCAGCATCTCTCCCGTATTCACTGTTCTTTTCTCTATTGTGATGCAATAACTATACTGACTGAAAAAGGCTTGTTTTCTGAGCATTACTAATTCCATTGTGCCCAATACACTGTCTGAACACCAGCTGCTAGGCTAATGTCTTTAAGAAGAACAGAACAATTTCTGGCCAATATTTTGTGTTTGGACTTCAGGCAAGGGGAGATTTTGCTGTAGTTGGTGGTTAGACAATCATGCCTTTTCCCATTTGTGAAGGTTCTTGCACATCAATTTGTCTCAGTACCCTTGATGTTTAAACAAGTTGCACAGCTAACTAAACGAGTTGCTTTGTTATGTTGCATCATGTACCAATCTGTGTGCTTGTCACTTCACTGGATGCAGCCTCTATGTTGTGTAATTGAAGATGCAACAACTCCCTGATGTGCAGCTGGAAGACTGATTCAGACAGACCTAAATGAGTTCCTGTCACAGCATTCAAAAGGAGCTTCAGCAGGTAAGCCATGGATGTCAGCTTAACCTTAATTCTGCGTGAGATCCAAACCAAAGTATTGAAATGGACAAGAAGGTATCAAATGTTGAACAAGAAGGTCAAAAGGTTGAAGCAGGTTTTGTGTTGGGTAAGCAATGAAACTGTGATTCTCAGAAAGATCACGAAGGGAAATAAAATCAGTAATGTAATGCATATTTACTTATATTCTAAGGAAGCAGAAGTCAGATCTGTTAACTTAGTTTCAAGAATTTTGCAGTAGTATTTCTGAGGGAACTGCATATAGATCCAGACACCATTATGATTGTATTACTGATACCATCCCCTACTTCTGTGCAGGTAGATCATTCTGTGCACAGAATACTGTGTACATTAGACCAGTGGGTTAGCTTGTCCTGCACTCCAAGTCATGCAAGCCAGAAATAATTATCCTTCAGCTGCTGTTGGACCCATCAGCAAATGACAATATCGAAGGAAAATAAATTGCAAGTTGAAATTAGGCAAGGGGTTTCCATTGATAAGCAGATTCCTGAATTTCACAGTCTGCTGTGCTCTCCTTGAAGACATATTGACGTAAGGATTTGCTGCAGGGTTGGCCATGCAGCCACTCAGACAGACAGACAGACATACTTTATTGATCCTGAGGGAAATTGGGTTTTGTTACAGTCGCACCAACCAAGAATAGTGTAGAAATATAGCAATATAAAACTATAAATTTTTAAATAATAGTAAGTAAATTATTCCAAGTGGAAATAAGTCCAGGACCAGCCTATTGGCTCAGGGTGTCTGACACTCCTAGGGAGGAGTTGTAAGGTTTGATGGCCACAGGTAGGAATGACCTCCTTTGACGCTCAGTTTTACATCTCGGTGGAATGAGACTCTGGTTGAATGTACTCCTGTGCCTAACCAGTACATTATGGAGTGGATGGGAGTCATTGTGCAAGATGGCATGCAACTTGGACAGCATCCTCTTTTCAGACACCACCGTCAAAGAGTCCAGTTCCACCCCCACAACATCACTGGCCTTACAAATGAGTTTGTTGATTCTGTTGGTGTCTGCTACCCTCAGCCTGCTGCCCCAGCACACAACAGCAAACATGATAGCACTGGCCACCACAGAGTCATAGAACATCCTCAGCATCGTCCGGCAAATGTTAAAGGACCTCAGTCTCCTCAGGAAATAGAGACGGCTCTGACCTTTCTTGTACACAGCCACAGTGTTCTTTGACCAGTCCAATTTATTGTCAATTCATATCCCCAGGTATTTGTAATCCTCCACCATGTCCACACTGACCCCTTGGATGGAAACAAGGGTCACCAGTGCCTTAACACTCCTCAGGTCCACCACCAGCTCCTTAGTCTTTTTCACATTAAGCTGCAGATGATTCTGCTCACACTATGTGACAACGTTTCCCACCGTAGCCCTATACTCAGCCTCATCTCCCTTGCTGATGCAATCAAGCCTGGTCTGCTATCAATGGTTCAATATAATATCAGAAACACTATATAGTAGGCAACCTGAAACCTCATTCTTCACGGACATCCATGACACAGAGAAAAAACCCTAAAGAATGAATGACAGAGAAAACCTTAGAACCCTAAACCCACTCCCTCTCATGCACAAACAGCAGCAAAAGCATCAAAACCCCCCTCCTCCTCCCTATTAGTAAGTTCATAAGTGATCTTTCACCACAACACTATTTCCTACCTTATCCCCATGTTCCTTGGATCCTCTAATATCCAGAAATATCTCTGTAACAGTTTGAATACCATTAATTTTGAGCCCCCACTACCACCTAAGGTAGAAGATTCTAAATAATCTTTAGTAATGTCTTCTTATTTCAATCCTAAATTGTTTTCATCTTATTTCAACACTTTGACATCTGGTTTCAACAGGTTTGCCAGGAGAAGCATCCTTTTTGTTCCTACCTTGTTGAGCCCCAGCAATTGTGCCCTTTCTGCTGAAGTTACTTCCCATTCTTCATATGCGAAAGGGGAATCTGTGTTTCTTTACCAACTCTCCACCCCACCAACTCCCTACTAGCCTACACAGGATTTCTCTCTCTTTATTCACCTTTTTCATTATTTCTGCTACCTGAATATTTAGATCTGTCATCCTTCCTCACTTGCTTCCATCAGTGCATCACCCATATACCTATCCATGTGGGATTCCTCTCTCCTCATTCTTCTTTGTTATCCACTCCTCCTCTCTAAATGGCTCCATCAGCTTTGCAATCCTCCCCTATCTGGTTATAGCTATCCCCTTCCAGTCTCTACCCCATCTGCATTCATCTGCCTCACTCCTTAACCACATTTCACCTAGTAGCCTTTGTCATTTTGCTGGCTTTCCCTCACTACTTTGCTACATCTGCCCATCATCTTCCTTCTTCTACTTCCATTTGTCAAGAGCCACCCCTCGCTCTTATTTCTATATACTGGCTATCTGCTCTCTACTCTCTTCGTCCTGATGAATGGTCTCATCCTAAAACATTGTTGATCCCTTTGCCTCCACAGATGCAGCCTTACCCACATGTTTCTCCTGCAGTTTTTTCTTTGCTCCAGGTTCAAGTGCCTGAAGTTTCTTCAGTCTACCATGGGAATAAGCTACTTAATTTCTGCTTATGTAATACAGCTGCAGATCTAAGAACTGATCAGGTGAGTTTTACCTGAACATTTCTTAGTAGGTTTATCATTTGTAAGGAAGAAAGTTGAAACCATCACAATGTCCATGGTGTGATCTCATCAAGACTTTTTGTAACTATGGTAGACACTTTCACTCTTACAGTCAAATCTTCTTGCAATTAATGCCAGCAAACCATCATGTTCATAATTATTTGAAGTATCTGCATGCAATGATGTTATTATGTGCCCAAAGACTGATTAAGGGTTCTGGAATGGCAAGTGAATCACTAAGATAGCACTTGTGTATAACCATTCCATCAACTGATTGCAGTAGTTGATGTGCTCCTAATCCTGGACCACCACATTTATATAGATTACTGAATTAATGACCAATTTAATCATAAAACTTCCAAGCACTTGAAATTGGTCTCATGGTCAAAGCAACTGAATGTCAAAATTGAAATGATTTGATACCTTCACAACTACATATTACAGGCAATGCCTAGTACTCTAACACCCATGTTAATCAATGTCTAACCCTTTTCACCTCACCACAAACGCATCCCCTCTTCCCAGCCACCATCTCTACCTCTGAGAGTGAAACAAGAAAATATTACTGAATATTATTTGCCTCTGAGATCACTCCCACCTTTGAGAAATGAAATGCTAGTTGCTAGTTTCTGTTGGTTAAACAATAAAGTTGGTTAAAATCTGCAAATGAAATTATACCTGCTGCTGATAAACTAGTATAATTTTCACCTTGCAATGGCTTATACCATTGAATCAAGTCTGTCTTGGAATATACTTTCATGCATCAATTTTTTGGATAATAGTTGATGTCAGAATGAATCACCTCTTGATGCAATTATTATTGGATTTCTTTTCTAAAAATGCTAATTCATAAAATCTCCAGTCACTGAGTTAAAGACAGCTTCTAATTGCATGGGAGTATTCTGTTTACTGCTGTTAGGTAGGAATAATTAAATCTATATTGATGGTGTTTTCTTTTAGAGGACCCCTTCGATTTATAAACCAGTAGTTGAAAGGAACAAGAACTTCCATACAAGTTTCAACTAGCAGAATATCTTAAATAAATCATCCATTTCATGACGATTTCAATGGGCTTTACCACACAGCAAAAATTCAATCCAGTGGAAGTAGTTGTCTGGGCATCATGAAGTGTAACATAACTGCCACCAGGACATCCTCACATGCTGAACCAAATCAACCATCACATGGATAAATAGATGTTGTTGGAAGAATCTCAGATAGAGACAATGAGGCACACAGGTGTGAGATAGATCGGCTGGTTGAATGAAACCGTAACAATAACCTTGCACTCAACATTAGCAAGACCAAGGGATTGATTATGGATTTCAGGAAAGGGAAGTCTGGAGAAAACACACTGTGGTCCTCATTGAGGGATCAGCAGGAAAAAGGGTAAGCAGCTTTGAACTAATGGGCATCAATATTTCAGAGAATCAGTCCTGGGCCCACCATATTAATGTAATTTTAAAGGTGGCACACTAATGCCTATGCTTCATTAGGAGCTTGAGCAGATTTCGTAATGTTAGCCAAGACTCTAAAAAAATTTCTACAGATGTACCATTCTGATTGGTTGCATCAGTATTTAGTATGGAAGCTCCAATGTGCAGGATCGAGGAAGCTGCAGAGCATTGAAGACGCAGCCAGCTCTATCATGTGCACAGTCCTACCCACCATAAAGAACATCTTCAAAAGGCAAAGCCTCAAGAGTGCAGCATCCATCATAAAGAACCCTCACCATCTGGGACATCTTCTCTTTACTACCATCAAAGAGGAGGTACAGGAGCCTGAAGGCCCTGACAAAGTGCAGCTTCTTTTGCACTATGTATTTATCTGTATAAATATCCATCTATCTATCTTGTTTTATTTATTTATGAGAATTGGTGCTCCAGTTTCATTGCATATCCCAAAGGTGTGCTGGTAGGGTAACAGGCCATTGTAAATTACCCAAGGATGTTTAGGGGGTAGAATATTAAGGGTGAGGTTGTTGGGATATATGGAGAATAGTTACTAGGAAATAAATGGGAGAGTAGGGTAGATAAGATTTCTTTTACTCCCAAGGTGGCACCAAGCTGATATCTCCAGTGAGATCATGGCTCAGACAATTGTTTTTTTTCATGTTCATAGAGATGATTTTGTGGACAGAGTGGGGCTATAGGTCAAGCTAAAGTTTAGCCACTGTGATGTGGGAAAGTTAGGAGTCAGATTAGGATTTAATGTCAGGAATGTAGGGGGGGGGAGTTAGAGGTGAGGCCGCTGCTCCATGCTCTGGTTTCCCCCTTCATAGTCCAGCAACATTCATGGGCGATGAAGGACGTCCACAGTCCAGGCCTCCATTCTGTGCTTGAAGGCAATGACCAGGAGTCTGTGCAAGTAGGGGGCATGCGGAGACACAAGGGCCAGTCAGTTGGCATGCGTTGACTTCAGTGGCCTCTCTTTGGCATGTCAGGGGTGACATATGAAAGTCAGGAGACTGGAGTCCACAGTCAAGTGAAAGAGTCGAAAGACTATCTGTGTGTGAAGCTGGGTGGAAGAGTGGGTGAGGGGGAGGAAAGGGGCTTGTTCTCTTCTTGTAGTTTTGTTGCTGTTGTGTTCTCTCTAGTTCTCTCAAGCATTGTGGACATGCTACATTCATGCTAGAATGTGTGGTGACACTTCCTTAGATTATGTTGGTTGTCAACACAAATGACACAGTCTGCTGTATGCTCCAATGTACAGGTGATCAATAAATCTGAATCTGAATCTCTGAGTGAGAGTATACTTTTGATGTGTGAATGGTCTTAAATATAAGATGTGAGGAATGTTTGATAGGACTTGTTTAAGGAAAGAGTTGCTTCTGACAGAAGCTTAATCTCAGTAAATGTTCAACATGTCTTTTTCCCACCCCAAAGAGTAAGTACAAAATTCACTTAGCTTTGTTCAGTTGCAAGCATCCTTACCATGACCCCATATCTCCCTATATCTCCCTATCACCACCATTTCAACCCACATCACACTATATAGCACACAGAAATAGAGACAGTTTCCAAAGAAGCCTTGGGGAGAAATTCACCTTTGTTCAGCAGTTTGTGTGCAAGTATTAGCCACCAGTTGCATTCCTCTCCAATCATTCAATACTAATGATTTCAATGAATCAACTGGGCAGAGGTGATGATTCTCTCTCTCCCTCTCTTACACACACACACACACACACACACCCATGCACCCCTTGTGCACACACATAAACACACAGAGTTAAAACTGCAACTGACAATGAATTTCCAGATCATGTATTTTCTTTGTTTCATATAACATAGCACAAGAAATAGAAGCTGATACCTGCCATCTAGACCCCAGTGTCCTATCCCTTATTCAATCAATCAAGGCCACTCATATACCTGAACACGACAAACTCAATGGACACTGTGCTTCAATAGTCACCTAGCTCCCCCTTTCTGAGTTTCTTCAGTTCTTACTCCCTGATGAAAGGTCTCGGCCCGAAACGTCAACCGTGCTTCTTCCTATAGATGCTGCCTGGCCCGCTGTGTTCCACCAGTATTTTGTGTGTGTTATTTGAATTTCCAGCATCTGTAGATTTCCTCATGTTTGTGATTTCATCTGCATTCTTCAACAGGTTAGCATAGTATTTGCAAGTGAGTGGAGCAGAAGAAAGTGGACTGTTGGGAAGAATAACTAGTTTCTGTGCTGTCAGTAGAACTACATTTTCACTGAAGGTTAACACTACTGTTGGTGATTAATTGCATCAAATGTGATTTTATTGGTAAGATCTTGCTGCTAGGGCAGAAGGATGAGAGTTTAAATACAGCCTCTGTTTGACATTACTTGGCTGTGCTGAAGGGATGCTGTGCTCAATAGAATGTCATCTTTCTTTTGCAATTTTCCCTCCACAGCTGCATCAGAAATATCTCAAAGGGAAGAAAAAACAGGATAATTAGACTGTTATTTGGGACAATATTAATATATCTCAGCTGTACCTCTGAAATAGGGGGCTACTACTTACACCCCATACAAGGATGTGTTTCTTCCATTGCAAATGTATGTCTGAGTGTCATCTTTCCATGTCCCTAGGTAATGAGAGATGTTACATCAATACAAACTTTCTCACTCAAATTGTAGTTTTCACTTTCCTTCACCTTAGCAGGATTCAGATCTATTTGCATTCAATTGGAGCTGTAGGAGCTTTTGAAATTGTTTCATTATTTATATAACAAATCGATACAGAATCATCATTAGATGAAGCACTCTGAAATTGGTTCTAGTTTGAAGCCAAAAGCATTGTTAAATATATACTAGTTAGAAAAAGTGACTTCCAGAGCACTTATTGTTTGTTCATCCATAGACATTACAAATGTATACAGTAAGGACACAGGCCTTTCAACCCACAGAGTCTGCATGAACTATCAAAACACCCGTACACAATAACCCTACCTTGATCCCACATTTAATGTTCATCATCACAAATCTCATTGTTTAAACTTTAGGTCTTCATTTTTAATGTAATTACATCATTGTCACATTTTTCCTCATCTATTGCCAATGCACTGGTATAAATGCAAAACACAAGGGAAATGCTAAATGATGTTCACAAGACAATAGCAATGTATTATGTCATTTCTACAAGCATGTGGGAATATTTTATTTATCGTCATCAGATAAACCAGCTGATGTACCAAAGGGATGCTGATTGTAAGAAAATAGTCAAACAGAAAACAGATGCAGGTCATCAGATGCATGGTTAATCCAATACACATCAGAACATTTCTGGAAATTGAATGGATCTGTACAAAATAGAATCTAATATAATATGGCTACCAGAAGAGTCATAGAGCTAGAAAGCATGGAAACAGGCCCTTTGGCTCAGCTTGCTTGCCCACTCTAGACAGGATGTCTATCCAAGGAAGTCCCATTTATAAACACGAGAAAGTCTGCAGATGCTGGAAATCCAAAGCAGCACACACAAAAAGCTGAAGGAACTCAGCAGGTCAGACAGCATCTATGGAAATAAATAAATGGTCAATGTTTTGGGCCGAGACCCTTCTTCAAGCCTGATAAGAAAGGGGGGAAGATGCCAGACTAGAAAGGTTGAGGAAGGGAAGGAGGCTAGCTGGAAGGGATAGGTGAAGCCAAGTGGGTGGGAAACTTAACATCTTTGGCTCATATCCTTTGAATTCTTTTCTATCTATATAACTCTCTGAGCTTATTTTTAACAGAGTGATTCACCTCTGAAGCTTCCTCTGGCACTTGATTCAATGTATCTCAAACTTGTGTAAAAAGGTTTTGCCTCGGGTTTCTTTTAAATCTGACCCTTATCTTAAATCCAGCCAGAATGTAGGGAAGCTTAGAAACTATGATATGAAAGCTTGTGAAAGTAGCAAGAGCAAAGGATTGGGAGAAGAGGCATTTATGAGACTTAGTGGATAGTCATCCCCTCAAATATCTTCAGGATGCCATACTGCTTAGAACTGTCAGATAGATACCACTTTCAGTGCTGAGAAGTTAAGTGTCTCAAATTGAGGAGGGAAGAATGCAGAGATGTTGTATGGAGGATGTTCATGGACAAAATTAGCCAACGTAACAAAAAATATCCATATTCACTGCAGGTCAACTTCAATAAGTCCATGCATTAATTCCATTATCAGGAAGGTGCTTTAAATTTGTTAGATTACAAACTTCAAAACATTTCGTAGGTTGTCATGGCACAGTGGAATTTCAAGAAAATGCAATTTGAAGTAGATTCAGCATGCTCCATGGGATGTTAACAATTAATGCCTTAATTAAAGTGATAATTAGCAAGATTCAGACTTTTCCCATTACATCCTTTCAATCATGAAATTAAATACTTCCAACAATCTTTCACACAGAAGTAAGCACTTTTAAAAATATTATGTGAGAATAAAATAGAAATAGTATGAGAGATTAGAGGGACAAAATATTGTTTTTGAAGATTATGACTATAGGCAAAACATGAGGCACAATAATTCTGATGGGTTTGAGCTTCCATTCGGGGAAGGATGGCAAGAGGATTACTGATTCTGGTGAAAACTGTACCTGGTTTCCTGGTCAGTTTTATTTGCATTTTGCCAAATCAGAACCATCAAATAATATTTAAAGATGTAATTTAAAATAAAACTTAAAGCATATTGTTAGCCTTATTTAATAGTGCTAACAAACTGTAACATGAATGCAGCTGGTATATTGATAAAATTACCTTAACATGGTCACTTATTTGTTGATATGAATAAGCCCACAGTTAAATTAACTTGACAAGCACACATTCAAAACTTGGGAAAATTTCCAATCAGTGTCACTGTATGCTAATATTCTGATGGAACTATTGAAAATATCTGTATTAAAGCATAATTTGATGACAGTTCAAATTATTATTAAGTCCCTCCGCTTGTTGATGGGAATATTTTTTAAAAACCTTTTATATCTTGGTGCAAAATGTTGCAAGACTATCGTACTGTTCTTAGTATTTTCCCTTTAAGAATCTGTCAACTCTATACAGATTATGTCTCAAGGTGTAATGACATATATAGGAACTTCCTGAGTCAGTTGAAGAGCCTTCAGATAAACTCCACATTGTGAGCTCTTTGTATCTCATGTATCAGTGAACTCTTAGAGGCCAAGCATGCTTACATTCTGCATTGAAATCCTTATTCATTTCTTTGCTGCCTATGTTGAATTTGAGTGAATTGTATCAAGAAAAATAAAGCAAATGACTGAAAACTACAGGCCACTGGAGTGCATATCCAAAAGTAGTCTTCGTGATTATCAACCACATATTTGATGTCAGTTATTATGATTAGTAATAAATGATTCAATATATAAATCTGTAACCAAAACAACAAGGCTGTATTGTCGTAGCAATGTACTTTTTCATCAAATAAAATCCAAATGTTTCATTTATTCTTGTTACTTTTATAATCTGCTGAGGAGCTGTAAATTTCTACAATACCAAATTGTGTTGTGTATTATTGTTGATATTGAGATAGGGTTAAGTATCTATTTATCTTGGCAGGTTAGGGTTAAAAAGTGCTGTTCATGTTGCTGATAGCTGTTATGCAAATTGTTTCAATTGGGTAGCGATCATGCAGCTCCTTCCAACAATGGCAGGATAAGTCAAATAGATGTGTAATTAGCACCTGGGCAATGCTACCTGTAGCATAGCAAACTAATATTGGCAGCTCCTCTACACTTTCTATTGGATTTTTTTTCAAAGGAGCAGCTAACTGCTGAGCTGAAATGTTCCTCTGTTGGGTTTTGCAAAAGCCACAGCCTTTGCCTTCCCAGAGCAAACCAGTTGTGTAACTCAGGTCTTTTACCTCCACTGAGTGAAATATGGAGTAAAAATGATCATTAAACCTAACATCACTTCCAACTGAGAAAAACACCCAGTTTTGGGAATGCAATAGTGGCAATAATTGTTCATTGCTAGTTAGCCTCAGCTGGTTCAAATTCAACAAAATCAACTGGTTCAGCATCAGATCTTCTCTCTCCTCCTGGAAACTTACCCTCTCTGAATGCACTGCCCTTCATTCTCCTGACACCAATCCCAACCTTACCATCAAATTAGTAGAAAGGGGGTGGAGGTGGGTGTTATTATAATGTAGCAGACTAACCTCTACTTTGCTGAGGCAGGCAGAAACTCTCAGACACCACCTCATACCCACCCCCTGAAGAGGACCCCACTCCGAACCATCAGAAAAATGTCTCTGACACCGCCAACAACCTCATCAACAACTTTGGAGAATTCCCATCCACTGCCACCAAACTCATCGTTCCCTTACCCTATACCACTCTCTTTTACCTTCTACCCAAGATCAACAAAGCTGACTGTACAGGTAAGCCCATTGTCTCTGCCTCCTCCTGCCTCACTGAACTCATGTCCTCGTACATTCACTCCATTCTGTGCCCCTTGGTTCAGTCCCTTCCCAGCTACATCTGCAACAATTCTCATGCTTTTGATCTCCTCACTAATTTTCAGTTCCTTGGCCTCAACAGCCTCATTGTCAACACCATGGAACATGGTGACACCAGTGTCCTTATACACTTCCATCCTCCATCGGGAAGGCTTTGAAGCTCTCTGCTTCTTCCTCAGTAAAAGAACCAACCAATTCCTCAACCAACCAACCAACCAACCACTACCCACCTGACTTCATCTATTGTTTTCTAGCTATTTATCTTCCCCTCCACCTTGTTTTATTCTGGGGTCTTCCTGCTACCTTTCGAATTCTCATGTTTATATTGTTTATTTGTTAAATGATAATAAGCTATCAGAGCTTCTACTGTATCTGAATTTAAATATGACATAGTGAACAGGTAGGAAAGCTCTCCTTGCCAGTGAGAAGTTGTTCTGTAGTTATTTTTTTGTAATTTTCAGCTGGTTGCTGGACATGGTGTAATGCAATTCATCTTATTTGTCTGCCATGATTTGCCAGCATTCTCAATCAGTAATAAAGCTGGCTGCATACAGAAAGGCAGCAAATGTCACCCTTTCTATAAAATTAAAAGGGATCTTCATCGGTGTGCATTCAGCTCACAATCCTTACCACCATCTTTTGCACTTACACCAACTGCAGAATTATTATTTGTTTCAAATTCTCAGTAGGTATATATTATCCAGCCAAAGGAGAAAATTGAAGAAGGAAGGCAGATGAAGAGTAACCAATCTTTGAACTTACTCTTGTAGCGAGTTTCACAGAAATGCATGAAGGATATTCACTTCAGCCAGTAAAAAGAAGTTTAGTTTAAGTGCAGTGGCCATTGTGAATGGACAGAGTCAGAGTGGAAAATTAAGGCTTTGACTTAAGAGGTTTTGCTGAGAAGTGGTGGATGCTAAGTAGAGTCTTCTGTCAAGTTTCTCTATCTTTATGGTTGCATACATAGAGCAGTGATAATATCCCAGGGCATTAGTGTGCTCCATTTGCATTATGTGGGATATCTGGGAGATGTCCAGTGTTCCTGATTGCTATATCTGCAAAAAGTGTATCTGGTGCAGCTCCTTATCGATCTTGTTATGGAACTGGAGCTGGATGACCTACAGATCACTTGGGAGAATGCGGAATTGACAGATAGGCGATATAGGGAGGAGGCCACATGTAAATAGCAGGAGACAGGTAGTTGGGTGACTGTTAGGAAAAGGAAAGGGAATAGACAATGAGTGCTGAGTACCCCTGTGGCCATTCCCCTCAATCACTGGTACACCACTTTGGCTAATATGGGGGTGACATTTGGAAAGCTGCAGCTACCAGGTCTCTGGCACTGAATTTTGCTCTTGCCTCAGAATGGAAGTGGGGAACAGAGGAAAGCAGTGGTGATAGGGGATTCAGTAGTTAGATTAATGGACAGAAGAATCTGTGTATGTGAAAAAGACCCAGATTGTACATTGCCTGACAAATGCCAGGGCCAGGGACATCTCAGATTGAGGTCCACAGCATTCTTAATGGGGTGCGTGAGCATCCAGAAGATGTGTTAAACATTGGTGCCAATAACATACGTAGGAAGAGGGATGAGGTTCTGAAGAGTAAATATTACAGGGAGCTTGGCAGGAAGCTGAAAAGAAAGAATGTAAAAAGTTGCTAATCTTTGGATTGTTGCCTGTGCCATACATCAGTGAAGTTAAGAATATTATAATTTGATGTTTAAACATAGAAGTGAATATGGGGCTAAACAATTGGTGCAGGGTCAGAGTTTTATATCATTGGTATCTTTCTTTGGGAAGTATTCACATGCACAAAAGTGGTAGGTTACACCTGAACTTGAGAGAGGCCAAGATCTTTGTGGGCAGGTTTGCTAGAGCTATTGAGGAGGGGTTAAACTAGGTTGGCAGAGAGATGGGAACTGGAGTGATAGGTCAGATGACAAAACAGTTATCATAAAGTTCAATGTGATGTATAGTGAGACTATGAGGAAGGAAAGGTGATACAGTCGGTTGAATGAGTTAAATTGTGTTTACCCTGATGTGAAAAAGTATCAGGAACAAGAATGATGAATTTAGAAATGGATCAGCATTCAATGCTATAAAATTGTGGCCATTACGGAGACTTGGCTACTACAAAGACCGGAATAGCTGCCAGGTGTTCCAGGTTTTAGATGTTTCAAAAAGAACAGGGAGGAAAGTAAAAGAAGTGGCGGATTGGCATTGCTAATGAGACATGGTATCACAGCTGTAGAAAGAGAGGATTCATGGAGGGATATGGAGGGATTGTCTACAGAGTCATCATGGGTGCAAGTCAGAAACAGGAAGGAAGCAATTACTCTATTCATTGTATTCTTTAGACACCCCCCCCCCCCCCACCCTGCATAGCAACAGAGACACAGAAGAGTAAATCAGGAGGCAGATTTTGGAAAAGATTTTGGATGACTTCAACTTCCCTAATGTTGATTGACATCTTACTGCAAAAGTTTTAGATGGGGTAAATATGTTATGCATGTTCAGGATGGATTCCTGACATTATTTCTGAACAGGCATATTAGAGGAGAGGATATATTGGATCTAGTATAATGGACCTGGCCAAGTACAGATATCTCAGTGGGTGAACACATCATCATAACCTTTAGCATAGCCTTGGACTGGGATATGAGCAGAAGGCTTGGCGATGTATTTCATTGGGGGAGAGCTAATTATGTTGAGTGGAGCAAAATAACAATGGTACTAAATGGCAACTCATTTGCTTACATTTTCAGAAACAGCTCTATTTCAGTCTTTGATAACTCCTTTTCTCCTTTTCAAGGTTCTTTTAAAGACCCTGACCTGGAGTTGCACACTGACTTTTGTTCTTTGTGGGGATGGGACCCACTCTCAGGGCCTCACAACCGGCCACTTTTTGATATCCCAAGGATATGGCCGGGAAGACTAGCTTGCCTTCAGGGCACCAGAGCCTTGTGGCTGATTCAGGGCTAATGCCCCTGACTGAGGCACTGCAGGAGAACACGGAACATCAAGAGCAGTGGGTTAGCTGCTGGCTATGTGTCCAGAGAACTGAGCCTTTCTAGGGCTGATTCTCTGGGAGCAGTGCTCTGAAAAAGCAACACAACAGATTCTTAACATCATAAATCAGAGGGTTGTTTGTTATGTCTCCCCTCTCGCTGTGAAATGGGGACACCTCTTTTTCCCTTATTAGGGAAAGATAGAGCCTGCGGTATTTTGAATTACCGGGTGAACGAGTAGTCTTTGGGCTTATGCAAGTCTGTGTTTTTATTGACACTTTGCTGCACACTTGGTGGGTGGTGCCAATGCTTTTTTGCTGGTGGGGGAAGGGGTGCCATTGCCTTGCGCTGCTCGTG